>NC_081314.1:26240438-26547938 GCF_026419965.1 Kogia breviceps | reverse complement strand
ACGAGAGTGTAACCACAAAACAACACCCTGAAGCTACCTGGGAATGCACAGCATAGGAGGAAAGCTATACCCGCATGCTACGAATTTGATCTCTTGATGGTGCCCCGGAAAGGACCTCTGGCGCTTGTACTTCCCAAGTTAACTTAGACGGCATCCCCACGAGACTCTATCCAAAAAATGAACACCTTCAAGCTGGCTGGGAATGCACAGCTTAGGAGTAAAGCAGTAACCGCATGCTACGAATTTGATCTCTTGATGGTGCCCCGGAAAGGAACTCTGGCACTTGTACTTCTCAAGTGAGCTTGGCCGGCCTCTCCACGAGAGTGTAACCACAAAACAACAACTTGAAGCTGCCTGCGAATGCACAGCTTAGGAGGAAAGCTTTACCAGCATGCTAGGAATTTGATCTCTTGATGTTGCCCCGGAAAGGAACTCTGGCACTTGAACTTCCCAAGTGAGCTTAGCCGGCATTCCCACGAGACTCTATCCACAAAATGAACACCTTCAAGCTGCCTGTGAATGCACAGCTTAGGAGGAAAACAGTACCCGCATGCTACGAATTTGATCTCTTTATGGTGCACCGGAAAGGAACTCTGGCACTTGAACTTCCCGAGTGAGCTTAGCCGGCATCCCCACGAGACTCTATCCACAAAATGATCACCTTCAAACTGCCTGCGAATGCACAGTGTAGGAGGAAAGCTTTACGCGCATCTACGAATTTGATGTCTTGAAGGTGCCCCGGAAAGGAACTCTGTCCCTTGAACTTCTCAAGTGAGCTTCGCCGGACTCTCCACGAGAGTGTAACCACAAAACAACACCTTGAAGCTACCTGCGAATGCACAGATTAGGAGGAAAGCTTTACCCGCATGCTACGAATTTGATCTCTTGATGGTGCCCCGGAAAGGACCTCTGGCACTTGTACTTCCCAAGTTAACTTAGCCGGCATCCCCACGAGACTCTATCCAAAAAATGAACACCTTCAAGCTGGCTTCGAATGCACAGCTTAGGAGGAATGCAGTACCCGCATGCTACGAATTTGATCTCTTGAAGGTGCCCCGGAAAAGGAACTCTGGCACTTGTACTTCTCAAGTGAGCTTAGCCGGCCTTTCCACGAGAGTGTAACCACAATACCACAACTTGAAGCTGCCTGCGAATGCACAGCTTAGGAGGAAATCTTTACCCGCATGGTACGAATTTGATCTCTTGATGGTGCCCCGGAAAGGAACTCTGGCACTTGTACTTCCCGAGTGAGCTTAGCTGGCATTTCCACGAGAGTCTAAACACAAAAGGAACACCTGGAACCTGCCTGCGAATGCACAGTTTAGGACAAACCTTACCCGCCTGCTACGAATTTGATGTCTTGAAGGTGCCCCGGAAAGGAACTCTGGCACTTGTACTTCCCGAGTGAACTTAGTCGGCATCCCCACGAGACTCTATCCACAAAATGAACACTTTCAAGCTGCCTGTGAATGCACAGCTTAGGAGGAAAGCAGTACCCGCATGCTGCGAATTTGATCTCTTGATGGTGCCCCGGAAAGGAACTCTGGCACTTGTACTTCTCAAGTGAGCTTAGCTGGCATTTCGACGAGAGTCTAACCACAAAAGGAACACCTTGAACCTGCCTGTGAATGCACAGTTTAGGAGGAAACCTTACCTGCCGGCTACGAATTTGATGTCTTGAAGGTGCCCCGGAAAGTAACTCTGGCACTTGTACTTCTCATGTGAGCTTAGCTGGCCTCTCCACGAGAGTGTAACCACAGAACAACACTTTGAAGCTGCCTGCGAATGCACAGCTTAGGAGGAAAGCATTACCCGCATGCTACGAATTTGATCTCTTGATGGTGCCCCGGAAAGGAACTCTGGCAATTGTATTTCCCAAGTGAGCTTAGCCGGCATCCATACGAGACTCTATCCACAAAATGATCACCTTCAACCTGCCTGCGAATGCACAGTGTAGAAGGAAAGCTTTACCCGCATGCTACGAATTTTATCTCTTGATGGTGCCCCGGAAAGGAACTCTGGCACTTGTACTACCCAAGTGAGCTTAGCCGGCATACCCACGAGACTCTATCCACAAAATGATCACCTTCAACCTGCCTGCGAATGCACAGTGTAGGAGGAAAGCTTTACCCTTATGCTACGAATTTGATGTCTTGAAGGTGCCCCGGAAAGGAACTCTGGCACTTGTACTTCTCAAGTGAGCTTAGCCGGCCTCTCCACGAGAGTGTAACCACAAAACAATACATTGAATCTGCCTGCGAATGCACAGGTTAGGAGGAAAGCTTTACCCGCATGCTACGAATTTGATCTCTTGATGGTGCCCCGGAAAGGAACTCTGGCACTTGTACTTCCCAATTGAGCTTAGCCGGCATCCCCACGAGACTCTATCAACAAAATGATCACCTTCAACCTGCCTGCGAATGCACAGTGTACGAGGAAAGCTTTACCCGCATGCTACGAATTTGATGCCTTGAAGGTGCCCCGGAAAAGAACTCTGGCACTTGAACTTCTCAAGTGAGCTTCGCTGGCCTCTCCACGAGAGTGTAACCACAAAACAACACCTTGAAGCTGCCTGCGAATGCACAGGTTAGGAGGAAAGCTTTACCCGCATCCTACGAATGTGATCTCTTGATTGTGCCCCGGAAAGGAATTCTGGCCCTTGTACTTCCCAAGTTAACTTAGGCGGCATCCGCACGAGACTCTATCCAAAAAATGAACACCTTCAAGCTGGCTGCAAATGAACAGCTTAGGAGGAAAGCAGTACACGCATGCTACGAATTTTATCTCTTGATGGTGCCCCGGAAAGGAACTCTGGCACTTGTACTTCCCAAGTTAACTTAGCCGGCATCCCCACGAGACTCTATCCAAAAAATGAACACCTTCAAGCTGGCTGCGAATGCACAGCTTAGGAGGAAAGCAGTACCCGCATGCTACGAATTTGATCTCTTGATGGTGCCACCGAAAGGAACTCTGGCACTTGTACTTCTCAAGTGAGCTTAGCCGTCCTCTCCACGAGATTGTAACCACAAAACAACAACTTGAAGCTGCCTGCGAATACACAGCTTAGGAGGAAAGCTTTACCCGCATGCTACGAATTTGATCTCTTGATGGTGCCCTGGAAAGGAACTCTGGCACTTGTACTTCCCGAGTGAGCTTAGCCGGCATTCCCACAAGACTCTATCCACAAAATGAACACCTTCAAGCTGCCTGTGAATGCACAGCTTAGGAGGAAAGCAGTACCCGTATGCTACGAATTTGATCTCTTTATGGTGCCCCGGAAAGGAACTCTGGCACTTGTACTTCTCAAGTGAGCTTAGCTGGCATCCCCACGAGACTCTATCCACAAAATGATCACCTTCAACCTGCCTGCGAATGCACAGTGTACGAGGAAAGCTTTACCCGCATGCTACGAATTTGATCTCTTGATGGTGCCCCGGAAAGGAACTCTCCCCTTGTACTTCCCAAGTTAACTTAGCTGGCATCTCCACGAGACTCTATCCAAAAAATGAATACCTTCAAGCTGGCTGCGAATGCACTGCTTAGGAGGAAAGCTTTACCCGCATGCTACGAATTTTATCTCTTGATGGTGCCCCGGAAAGGAACTCTGGCACTTGTACTTCTCAAGTGAGCTTAGCTGGCATTTCCACGAGAGTCTAACCACAAAAGGAACACCTTGAACCTGCCTGCGAATGCACAGTTTAGGAGGAAACCTTACCCGCCTGCTACGAATTTGATGTCTTGAAGGTGCCCCGGAAAGTAACTCTGGCACTTGTACTTCTCAAGTGAGCTTAGCTGGCCTCTCCACGAGAGTGTAACCACAAAACAGCACTTTGAAGCTGCCTGCGAATGCACAGCTTAGGAGGAAAGCATTACCCGCATGCTACGAATTTGATCTCTTGATGGTGCCCCGGAAAGGAACTCTGGCACTTGTACTTTCCAAGTGAGCTTAGCCGGCATCCATACGAGACTCTATCCACAAAATGATCACCTTCAACCTGCCTGCGAATGCACAGTGTAGAAGGAAAGCTTTACCCGCATGCTACGAATTTTATCTCTTGATGGTGCCCCGGAAAGGAACTCTGGCACTTGTACTACCAAAGTGAGCTTAGCCGGCATACCCACGAGACACTATCCACAAAATGATCACCTTCAACCTGCCTGCGAATGCACAGTGTAGGAGGAAAGCTTTACCCTTATGCTACGAATTTGATGTCTTGAAGGTGCCCCGGAAAGGAACTCTGGCACTTGTACTTCTCAAGTGAGCTTAGCCGGCCTCTCCACGAGAGTGTAACCACAAAACCACAACTTGAAGCTGCCTGCGAATGCACAGCTTAGGAGGAAATCTTTACCCGCATGCTACGAATTTGATCTCTTGATGGTGCCCCGGAAAGGAACTCTGGCACTTGTACTTCCCGAGTGAGCTTAGCTGGCATTTCCACGAGAGTCTAACCACAAAAGGAACACCTTGAACCTGCCTGCGAATGCACAGTTTAGGAGGAAACCTTACCCGCCTGCTACGAATTTGATGTCTTGAAGGTGCCCCGGAGAGTAACTCTGGCACTTGTACTTCTCAAGTGAGCTTAGCTGGCCTCTCCACGAGACTGTAACCACAAAAAAACACCTTGAACACCTTGCAGCTGCCTGCGAATGCACAGGTTAGGAGGAAAGCTTTACCCGCATGCTACGAATTTGATCTCTTGATGGTGCCCCGGAAAGGAACTCTGGCACTTGTACTTCCCGAGTGAGCTTAGCCGGCATCCCCACGAGACTCTATCCACAAAATGATCACCTTCAACCTGCCTGCGAATGCACAGTGTAGAAGGAAAGCTTTACCCGCATGCTACGAATTTGATGTCTTGAAGGTGCCCCGGAGAGTAACTCTGGCCCTTGAACTTCCCAAGTGAGCTTCGCCGGCCTCTCCACGAGAGTGTAACCAAAAAACAACACCTTGAAGCTACCTGCGAATGCACAGCTTAGGAGGAAATCTTTACCCGCATGCTACGAATTTGATCTCTTGATGGTGCCCCAGAAAGGAACTCTGGCACGTGTACTTCCCAAGTTAACTTAGGCGGCATCCCCATGAGACTCTATCCAAAAAATGAACACCTTCAAGCTGGCTGCGAATGCACAGCTTAGGAGGAATTCAGTACCCGCATGCTAAGAATTTGATCACTTGATGGTGCCCCGGAAAGGAACTCTGGCACTTGTACTTCCCGAGTGAGCTTAGCCAGCATCCCCATGAGACTCTATCCACAAAATGAACACCTACAAGCTGCCTGTGAATGCACAGCTTAGGAGGAAAGCAGTACCCGCATGCTACGAATTTGATCTCTTTATGGTGCCCCGGAAAGGAACTCTGGCACTTGTACTTCTCAAGTGAGCTTAGCTGGCATTTCCACGAGAGTCTAACCACAAAAGGAACACCTTGAACCTGCCTGCGAATGCACAGTTTAGGAGGAAACCTTACCCGCCTGCTACGAATTTGATGACTTGAAGGTGCCCCGGAAAGTAACTCTGGCACTTGTACTTCTCAAGTGAGCTTAGCTGGCCTCTCCACGAGAGTGTAACCACAAAACAATACCTTGAAGCTGCCTGCGAATGCACAGGTTAGGAGGAAAGCTTTACCCGCATGCTACGAATTTGATCTCTTGATGGTGCCCCGGAAAGGAACTCTGGCACTTGTACTTCCCAAGTGAGCTGAGCCGGCATCCCCACGAGACTCTATCCACAAAATGATCACCTTCAACCTGCCTGCGAATGCACAGATTAGGAGGAAAGCTTTACCCGCATGCTACGAATTTGATGTCTTGAAGGTGCCCCGGAAAGGAACTCTGGCACTTGAACTTCTCAAGTGAGCTTCGCCGGCCTCTCCACGAGAGTGTAACCACAAAACCACAACCTGAAGCTGCCTGCGAATGCACAGCTTAGGAGGAAAGCTTTACCCGCATGCTACGAATTTGATCTCTTCATGGTGCCCCGAAAAGGAACTCTGGCACTTGTACTTCCCGAGTGAGCTTAGCTGGCATTTCCACGAGAGTCTAACCACAAACGGAACACCTTGAACCTGCCTGCCAATGCACAGTTTACGAGGAAACCTTACCCGCCTGCTACGAATTTGATGTCTTGAAAGTGCCCCGGAAAGTAACTCTGGCACTGTACTTCTCAAGTGAGCTTAGCCGGCCTCTCCACGAGAGTGTAACCACAAAACAACACCTTGAAGATACCTGCGAATGCACAGCTTAGGAGGAAAGCTTTACCCGCATGCTACGAATTTGATCACATGATGGTGTCCCAGAAAGGAACTCTGGCACTTGAACTTCCCAAGTTAACTTACCCGGCATCCCCACGAGACTCTATCCAAAAAATGAACACCTTCAAGCTGGCTGCGAATGCACAGTTTAGGAGGAAAGCAGTACCCGCATGCTACGAATTTGATCTCTTGATGGTGCCCCCGAAAAGGAACTCTGGCACTTGTACTTCTCAAGTGAGCTTAGCCGGCCTCTCCACGAGAGTGTAACCACAAAACAACAACTTGAAGCTGCCTGCGAATGCACAGCTTAGGAGGAAAGCTTTACCCGCATGCTACGAATTTGATCTCTTGATGGTGCCCCGGAAAGGAACTCTGGCAATTGTACTTCCCGAGTGCGCTTAGCCGGCATCCCCACGAGACTCTATCCACAAAATGAACACCTTCAAGCTGCCTGTGAATGCACAGCTTAGGAGGAAAGCAGTACCCGCATGCTACGAATTTGATCTCTTGATGGTGCCCCGCAAAAGGAACTCTGGCACTTGTACTTCTCAAGTGAGCTTAGCCGGCCTCTCCACGAGAGTGTAACCACAAAACCACAACTTGAAGCTGCCTGCGAATGCACAGCTTAGGAGGAAAGAAGTACCCGCATGCTGCAAATTTGATCTCTTTATGGTGCCCCGGAAAGGAACTCTGTCCCTTGTACTTCTCAAGTAAGCTTAGCTGGCATTTCCACGAGAGTCTAACCACAAAAGGAACACCTTGAACCTGCCTGCCAATGCACAGTTTAGGAGGAAACCTTACCCTCCTGCTACGAATTTGATGTCTTGAAGGTGCCCCGGAAAGGAACTCTGGCACTTGTACTTCTCAAGTGAGCTTAGCTGGCCTCTCCACGAGAGTGTAACCACAAAACAACACCTTGAAGCTGCCTGCGAATGCACAGCTTAGGAGGAAACTTTACCCGCATGCTACGAATTTGATCACTTGATGGTGCCCCGGAAAGGAACTCTGGCACTTGGATTTCCCAAGTGAGCTAAGCCGGCATCCCCACGAGACTCTATCCACAAAATGATCACCTTCAACCTGCCTGCGAATGCACTGTGTAGGAGGAAAGCTTTACCCGCATGTTACGAATTTGATGTCTTGAAGGTGCCCCGGAAAGGAACTCTGGCACTTGAACTTCTCAAGTGAGCTTCGCCGGCCTCTCCACGAGAGTGTAACCACAAAACAACACCTTGAAACTACCTGCGAATGCACAGCTTAGGAGGAAAGCTTTACCCGCATGCTACGAATTTGATCTCTTGATGGTGCCCCGGAAAGGAACTCTGGCCCTTGTACTTCCCAAGTTAACTTAGCTGGCATCCCCACGAGACTCTATCCAAAAAATGAACACCTTCAAGCTGGCTGCAAATGCACAGATTAGGAGGAAAGCAGTACCCTCATGCCACGAATTTCATCTGTTGTTGGTGCCCCGGAAAGGAACTCTGGCACTTGTATTTCCCAAGTTAACTTAGCCGGCATCCCCACGAGAACCTATCCAAAAAATGAACACCTTCAAGCTGGCTGCGAATGCACAGCTTAGGAGGAAAGCAGTATCCGTATGCTACGAATTTGATCTCTTTATGGTGCCCCGGAAAGGAACTCTGGCACTTGTACTTCTCAAGTGAGCTTAGCCGTCCTCTCCACGAGAGTGTAACCACAAAATAACAACTCGAAGCTGCCTACGAATACACAGCTTAGGAGGAAAGCTTTACCCGCATGCTACGAATTTGATCACATGATGGTGTCCCAGAAAGGAACTCTGGCACTTGAACTTCCCAAGTTAACTTACCCGGCATCCCCACGAGACTCTATCCAAAAAATGAACACCTTCAAGCTGGCTGCGAATGCACAGCTTAGGAGGAAAGCAGTACCCGCATGCTACGAATTTGATCTCTTGATGGTGCCCCCGAAAAGGAACTCTGGCACTTGTACTTCTCAAGTGAGCTTAGCCGGCGTCTCCACGAGAGTGTAACCACAAAACAACAACTTGAAGCTGCCTGCGAATGCACAGCTTAGGAGGAAAGCTTTACACGCATGCTACGAATTTGATCTCTTGATGGTGCCCCGGAAAGGAACTCTGGCAATTGTACTTCCCGAGTGAGCTTAGCCGGCATCCCCACGAGACTCTATCCACAAAATGAACACCTTCAAGCTGCCTGTGAATGCACAGCTTAGGAGGAAAGCAGTACCCGCATGCTACGAATTTGATCTCTTGATGGTGCCCCGCAAAAGGAACTCTGGCACTTGTACTTCTCAAGTGAGCTTAGCCGGCCTCTCCACGAGAGTGTAACCACAAAACCACAACTTGAAGCTGCCTGCGAATGCACAGCTTAGGAGGAAAGAAGTACCCGCATGCTGCAAATTTGATCTCTTTATGGTGCCCCGGAAAGGAACTCTGTCCCTTGTACTTCTCAAGTAAGCTTAGCTGGCATTTCCACGAGAGTCTAACCACAAAAGGAACACCTTGAACCTGCCTGCCAATGCACAGTTTAGGAGGAAACCTTACCCTCCTGCTACGAATTTGATGTCTTGAAGGTGCCCCGGAAAGGAACTCTGGCACTTGTACTTCTCAAGTGAGCTTAGCTGGCCTCTCCACGAGAGTGTAACCACAAAACAACACCTTGAAGCTGCCTGCGAATGCACAGCTTAGGAGGAAACTTTACCCGCATGCTACGAATTTGATCACTTGATGGTGCCCCGGAAAGGAACTCTGGCACTTGGATTTCCCAAGTGAGCTTAGCCGGCATCCCCACGAGACTCTATCCACAAAATGATCACCTTCAACCTGCCTGCGAATGCACTGTGTAGGAGGAAAGCTTTACCCGCATGTTACGAATTTGATGTCTTGAAGGTGCCCCGGAAAGGAACTCTGGCACTTGAACTTCTCAAGTGAGCTTCGCCGGCCTCTCCACGAGAGTGTAACCACAAAACAACACCTTGAAACTACCTGCGAATGCACAGCTTAGGAGGAAAGCTTTACCCGCATGCTACGAATTTGATCTCTTGATGGTGCCCCGGAAAGGAACTCTGGCCCTTGTACTTCCCAAGTTAACTTAGCTGGCATCCCCACGAGACTCTATCCAAAAAATGAACACCTTCAAGCTGGCTGCAAATGCACAGATTAGGAGGAAAGCAGTACCCTCATGCTACGAATTTCATCTGTTGTTGGTGCCCCGGAAAGGAACTCTGGCACTTGTACTTCCCAAGTTAACTTAGCCGGCATCCCCACGAGAACCTATCCAAAAAATGAACACCTTCAAGCTGCCTGCGAATGCACAGCTTAGGAGGAAAGCAGTACCCGCATGCTACGAATTTGATCTCTTTGTGGTGCCCCGGAAAGGAACTCTGGCACTTGTACTTCTCAAGTGAGCTTAGCCGTCCTCTCCACGAGAGTGTAACCACAAAATAACAACTCGAAGCTGCCTACGAATACACAGCTTAGGAGGAAAGCTTTACCCGCATGCTACGAATTTTATCTCTTGATGGTGCCCCGGAAAGGAACTCTGGCACTTGAACTTCTCAAGTGAGCTTCGCCGGCCTCTCCACGAGAGTGTAACCACAAAACAACACCTTGAAGCTACCTGCGAATGCACAGATTAGGAGGAAAGTTTTACCCGCATGCTACGAATTTGATCTCTTGATGGTGCCCCGGAAAGGACCTCTGGCACTTGTACTTCCCAAGTTAACTTAGCCGGCATCCCCAAGAGACTCTATCCAAAAAATGAACACCTTCAAGCCGGCATCGAATGCACAGCTTAGGAGGAATGCAGTACCCGCATGCTACGAATTTGATCTCTTGATGGTGCCCCGGAAAAGGAACTCTGGCACTTGTACTTCTCAAGTGAGCTTAGCCGGCCTTTCCACGAGAGTGTAACCACAATACCACAACATGAAGCTGCCTGCGAATGCACAGCTTAGGAGGAAAGCTTTTCCCGCATGCTACGAATTTGATCTCTTGATGGTGCCCCGGAAAGGAACTCTGGCACTTGTACTTCCCGAGTGAGCTTAGCTGGCATTTCCACGAGAGTCTAACCACAAAAGGAACACCTTGAACCTGCCTGCGAATGCACAGTTTAGGACAAACCTTACCCGACTGCTACGAATTTGATGTCTTGAAGGTGCCCCGGAAAGTAACTCTGGCACTGTACTTCTCAAGTGAGCTTAGCTGGCCTCTCCATGAGAGTGTAACCACAAAACAACACCTTGAAACTGCCTGCGAATGCACAGCTTAGGAGGAAAGCTTTACCCGCATGCTACGAATTTGATCACTTGATGGTGCCCCGGAAAGGAACTCTGGCACTTGGATTTCCCAAGTGAGCTTAGCCGGCATCTGCACGAGACTCTATCCACAAAATGATCACCTTTAACCTGCCTGCGAATGCACAGTGTAGGAGGAAAGCTTTACCCGCATGTTACGAATTTGATGTCTTGAAGGTGCCCTGGAAAGGAACTCTGGCAGTTGAACTTCTCAAGTGAGATTCGCCGGCCTCTCCACGAGAGTGTAACCACAAAACAACACCTTGAAGCTACCTGCGAATGCACAGCTTAGGAGGAAAGCTTTACCCGCATGCTACGAATTTGATCTCTTGATGGTGCCACCGAAAGGAACTCTGGCACTTGTACTTCTCAAGTGAGCTTAGCTGGCATTTCCACGAGAGTCAAACCACAAAAGGAACACCTTGAACCTGCCTGCGAATGCACAGTTTAGGAGGAAACCTTACCCGCCTGCTACCAATTTGATGTCTTGAAGGTGCCCCGGAAAGGAACTCTGGCACTGGTACTTCTCAAGTGAGCTTTGCCGGCCTCTCCACGAGAGTGTAACCACAAAACAACACCTTGAAGCTACCTGCGAATGCACAGCTTAGGAGGAAATCTTTACCCGCATGCTACGAATTTGATGTCTTAAGGTGCCCCGGAAAGGAACTCTGGCCCATGAACTTCTCAAGTGAGCTTCGCCGGCCTCTCCACGAGAGTGTAACCACAAAAAAACACCTTGAAGCTGCCTGCGAATGCACAGGTTAGGAGGAAAGCTTTACCCGCATGCTACGAATTTGATCTCTTGATGGTGCCCCGGAAAGGAACTCTGGCACTTGTACTTCCCATGTGAGCTTAGCCGGCATCCCCACGAGACTCTATCCACAAAATGATCACCTTCAACCAGCCTGCGAATGCACGGTGTAGGAGGAAAGCTTTACCCGCATGCTACGAATTTGATGTCTTGAAGGTGCCCCGGAAAGGAACTCTGGCACTTGTACTTCCCAAGTTAACTTAGCCGGCATCCCCACGAGACTCTATCCAAAAAATGAACACCTTCAAGCTGGCTGCGAATGCACAGCTTAGGAGGAAAGCAGTACCCGCATGCTACGAATTTGATCTCTTGATGGTCTCCTGGAAAGGAACTCTGGCACTTGTACTTCTCAAGTGAGCTTAGCCGGCCTCTCCACGAGAGTGTAACCACAAAACAACAACTTGAAGCTGCCTGCGAATGCACAGCTTAGGAGGAAAGCTTTACTCGCATGCTACGAATTTGATCTCGTGATGGTGCCCCGGAAAGGAACTCTGGCACTTGTACTTCCCGAGTGAGCTTAGCCGGCATTCCCACGAGACTCTATCCACAAAATGAACACCTTCAAGCTGCCTGTGAATGCACATCTTAGGAGGAAAGCAGTACCCGCATGCTACGAATTTGATCTCTTTTTGGTGCCTCGGAAAGGAACTCTGGCACTTGTACTTCTCAAGTGAGCTTAGCTGGCATTTCCACGAGAGTCTAACCACAAAAGGAACACCTTGAACCTGCCTGCGAATGCACAGTTTAGGAGGAAACCTTACCCGCCTGCTACCAATTTGATGTCTTGATGGTGCCTCGGAAAGGAACTCAGGCACTTGTTCTTATCAAATGAGCTTGGCCGGCCTCTCCACGAGAGTGTAACCACAAAACAACAACTTGAAGCTGCCTGCGAATGCACAGCTTAGGAGGAAAGCTTTACCCGCATGCTACGAATTTGATCTCTTGATGGTGCCCTGGAAAGGAACTCTGGCACTTGTACTTCTCAAGTGAGCTTGGCCGTCCTCTCCACGAGAGTGTAACCACAAAACAACAACTTGAAGCTGCCTGCGAATGCACAGCTTAGGAGGAAAGCTTTACCCGCATGCTACGAATTTTATCTCTTGATGGTGCCCCGGAAAGGAACTCTGGCACTTGAACTTCTCAAGTGAGCTTCGCCGGCCTCTCCACGAGAGTGTAACCACAAAACAACACCTTGAAGCTACCTGCGAATGCACAGATTAGGAGGAAAGTTTTACCCGCATGCTACGAATTTGATCTCTTGATGGTGCCCCGGAAAGGACCTCTGGCACTTGTACTTCCCAAGTTAACTTAGCCGGCATCCCCAAGAGACTCTATCCAAAAAATGAACACCTTCAAGCCGTCATCGAATGCACAGCTTAGGAGGAATGCAGTACCCGCATGCTACGAATTTGATCTCTTGATGGTGCCCCGGAAAAGGAACTCTGGCACTTGTACTTCTCAAGTGAGCTTAGCCGGCCTTTCCACGAGAGTGTAACCACAATACCACAACATGAAGCTGCCTGCGAATGCACAGCTTAGGAGGAAAGCTTTTCCCGCATGCTACGAATTTGATCTCTTGATGGTGCCCCGGAAAGGAACTCTGGCACTTGTACTTCCCGAGTGAGCTTAGCTGGCATTTCCACGAGAGTCTAACCACAAAAGGAACACCTTGAACCTGCCTGCGAATGCACAGTTTAGGACAAACCTTACCCGACTGCTACGAATTTGATGTCTTGAAGGTGCCCCGGAAAGTAACTCTGGCACTGTACTTCTCAAGTGAGCTTAGCTGGCCTCTCCATGAGAGTGTAACCACAAAACAACACCTTGAAACTGCCTGCGAATGCACAGCTTAGGAGGAAAGCTTTACCCGCATGCTACGAATTTGATCACTTGATGGTGCCCCGGAAAGGAACTCTGGCACTTGGATTTCCCAAGTGAGCTTAGCCGGCATCTGCACGAGACTCTATCCACAAAATGATCACCTTTAACCTGCCTGCGAATGCACAGTGTAGGAGGAAAGCTTTACCCGCATGTTACGAATTTGATGTCTTGAAGGTGCCCTGGAAAGGAACTCTGGCAGTTGAACTTCTCAAGTGAGCTTCGCCGGCCTCTCCACGAGAGTGTAACCACAAAACAACACCTTGAAGCTACCTGCGAATGCACAGCTTAGGAGGAAAGCTTTACCCGCATGCTACGAATTTGATCTCTTGATGGTGCCACCGAAAGGAACTCTGGCACTTGTACTTCTCAAGTGAGCTTAGCTGGCATTTCCACGAGAGTCAAACCACAAAAGGAACACCTTGAACCTGCCTGCGAATGCACAGTTTAGGAGGAAACCTTACCCGCCTGCTACCAATTTGATGTCTTGAAGGTGCCCCGGAAAGGAACTCTGGCACTGGTACTTCTCAAGTGAGCTTAGCCGGCCTCTCCACGAGAGTGTAACCACAAAACAACACCTTGAAGCTACCTGCGAATGCACAGCTTAGGAGGAAATCTTTACCCGCATGCTACGAATTTGATGTCTTAAGGTGCCCCGGAAAGGAACTCTGGCCCATGAACTTCTCAAGTGAGCTTCGCCGGCCTCTCCACGAGAGTGTAACCACAAAAAAACACCTTGAAGCTGCCTGCGAATGCACAGGTTAGGAGGAAAGCTTTACCCGCATGCTACGAATTTGATCTCTTGATGGTGCCCCGGAAAGGAACTCTGGCACTTGTACTTCCCATGTGAGCTTAGCCGGCATCCCCACGAGACTCTATCCACAAAATGATCACCTTCAACCAGCCTGCGAATGCACGGTGTAGGAGGAAAGCTTTACCCGCATGCTACGAATTTGATGTCTTGAAGGTGCCCCGGAAAGGAACTCTGGCACTTGTACTTCCCAAGTTAACTTAGCCGGCATCCCCACGAGACTCTATCCAAAAAATGAACACCTTCAAGCTGGCTGCGAATGCACAGCTTAGGAGGAAAGCAGTACCCGCATGCTACGAATTTGATCTCTTGATGGTCTCCTGGAAAGGAACTCTGGCACTTGTACTTCTCAAGTGAGCTTAGCCGGCCTCTCCACGAGAGTGTAACCACAAAACAACAACTTGAAGCTGCCTGCGAATGCACAGCTTAGGAGGAAAGCTTTACTCGCATGCTACGAATTTGATCTCGTGATGGTGCCCCGGAAAGGAACTCTGGCACTTGTACTTCCCGAGTGAGCTTAGCCGGCATTCCCACGAGACTCTATCCACAAAATGAACACCTTCAAGCTGCCTGTGAATGCACATCTTAGGAGGAAAGCAGTACCCGCATGCTACGAATTTGATCTCTTTTTGGTGCCTCGGAAAGGAACTCTGGCACTTGTACTTCTCAAGTGAGCTTAGCTGGCATTTCCACGAGAGTCTAACCACAAAAGGAACACCTTGAACCTGCCTGCGAATGCACAGTTTAGGAGGAAACCTTACCCGCCTGCTACCAATTTGATGTCTTGATGGTGCCTCGGAAAGGAACTCAGGCACTTGTTCTTATCAAATGAGCTTGGCCGGCCTCTCCACGAGAGTGTAACCACAAAACAACAACTTGAAGCTGCCTGCGAATGCACAGCTTAGGAGGAAAGCTTTACCCGCATGCTACGAATTTGATCTCTTGATGGTGCCCTGGAAAGGAACTCTGGCACTTGTACTTCTCAAGTGAGCTTGGCCGTCCTCTCCACGAGAGTGTAACCACAAAACAACAACTTGAAGCTGCCTGCGAATGCACAGCTTAGGAGGAAAGCTTTACACGCATGCTACGAATTCAATCACTTGATGGTGCCCCGGAAAGGAACTCTGGCACTTGTACTTCCCGAGTGAGCTTAGCCGGCATCCCCAGGAGACTCTATCCAAAAAATGAACACCTTCAAGCTGGCTGCGAATGCACAGCTTAGGAGGAACCAGTACCCACATGCTACGAATTTGATTTCTTGATGGTGCACCGGAAAGGAACTCTGGCACTTGTACTTCCCGAGTGAGCTTATCTGGCATTTCCACGAGAGTCTAACCCCAAAAGGAACACCTTGAACCTGCCTGCGAATGCACAGTGTTGGAAGAAAGCTTTACCCGCATGCTACGAATTTGATCTCTTTATGGTGCCCCGGAAAGGAACTCTGGCACTTGTACTTCTCAAGTGAGCTTAGCCGGCCTCTCCACGAGAGTGTAACCACAAAACAACAACTTGAAGCTGCCTGCGAATGCACAGCTTAGGAGGAAAGCTTTACCCGCATGCTACGAATTTGATCTCTTGATGGTGCCCTGGAAAAGAACTCTGGCACTTGTACTTCCCAAGTGATCTTAGCCAGCATCCCCACGAGACTCTATCCACAAAATGAACACCTTCAAGCTGGCTGCGAATGCACAGCTTAGGAGGAAAGCAGTACCCGCATGCTACGAATTTGATCTCTTGATGGTCTCCTGGAAAGGAACTCTGGCACTTGTACTTCTCAAGTGAGCTTAGCCGGCCTCTCCACGAGAGTGTAACCACAAAACAACAACTTGAAGCTGCCTGCGAATGCACAGCTTAGGAGGAAAGCTTTACTCGCATGCTACGAATTTGATCTCTTGATGGTGCCCCGGAAAGGAACTCTGGCACTTGTACTTCCCGAGTGAGCTTAGCCGGCATTCCCACGAGACTCTATCCACAAAATGAACACCTTCAAGCTGCCTGTGAATGCACATCTTAGGAGGAAAGCAGTACCCGCATGCTACGAATTTGATCTCTTTTTGGTGCCTCGGAAAGGAACTCTGGCACTTGTACTTCTCAAGTGAGCTTAGCTGGCATTTCCACGAGAGTCTAACCACAAAAGGAACACCTTGAACCTGCCTGCGAATGCACAGTTTAGGAGGAAACCTTACCCGCCTGCTACCAATTTGATGTCTTGATGGTGCCCCGGAAAGGAACTCAGGCACTTGTACTTATCAAGTGAGCTTGGCCGGCCTCTCCACGAGAGTGTAACCACAAAACAACAACTTGAAGCTGCCTGCGAATGCACAGCTTAGGAGGAAAGCTTTACCCGCATGCTACGAATTCAATCACTTGATGGTGCCCCGGAAAGGAACTCTGGCACTTGTACTTCCCGAGTGAGCTTAGCCGGCATCCCCAGGAGACTCTATCCAAAAAATGAACACCTTCAAGCTGGCTGCGAATGCACAGCTTAGGAGGAACCAGTACCCACATGCTACGAATTTGATTTCTTGATGGTGCCCGGAAAGGAACTCTGGCACTTGTACTTCCCGAGTGAGCTTATCTGGCATTTCCACGAGAGTCTAACCCCAAAAGGAACACCTTGAACCTGCCTGCGAATGCACAGTGTTGGAAGAAAGCTTTACCCGCATGCTACGAATTTGATCTCTTTATGGTGCCCCGGAAAGGAACTCTGGCACTTGTACTTCTCAAGTGAGCTTAGCCGGCCTCTCCACGAGAGTGTAACCACAAAACAACAACTTGAAGCTGCCTGCGAATGCACAGCTTAGGAGGAAAGCTTTACCCGCATGCTACGAATTTGATCTCTTGATGGTGCCCTGGAAAAGAACTCTGGCACTTGTACTTCCCAAGTGATCTTAGCCAGCATCCCCACGAGACTCTATCCACAAAATGAACACCTTCAAGCTGCCTGTGAATGCACAGCTTAGGAGGAAAGCAGTACCGGCATGCTACGAATTTGATGTCTTGAAGGTGCCCCGGAAAGGAACTTTGGCACTTGTACTTCTCAAGTGAGCTTAGCTGGCATTTCCACGAGAGTCTAACCACAAAAGGAACACCTTGAACCTGCCTGCAAATGCACAGTTTAGGAGGAAACCTTACCCGCCTGCTACGAATTTGATGTCTTGAAGGTGCCCCGGAAAGGAACTCTGGCACTGGTACTTCTCAAGTGAGCTTAGCCGGCCTCTCCACGAGAGTGTAACCACAAAACAACACCTTGAAGCTGCCTGCGAATGCACAGCTTAGGAGGAAAGCTTTACCCGCATGCTACGAATTTGATCAGTTGATGGTGCCCCGGAAAGGAACTCTGGCACTTGTACTTCCCGAGTCAGCTTAGCCGGCATCGCCACCAGACTCTATCCACAAAATGATCACCTTCAACCTGCCTGCGAATGCACAGTGTAGGAGGAAAGCTGTACCCGCATGCTATGAATTTGATGTCTTGAAGGTGCCCCGGAAAGGAACTCTGGCACTTGAACTTCTCAAGTTGAGCTTCGCCGGCTTCTCCACGACAGTGTAACCACAAAAAAACACCTTGAAGTTACCTGTGAATGCACAGCTTAGGAGGAAAGCTTTACCCGCATGCTACGAATTTGATCTCTTGATGGTGCCCCGGAAAGGAACTCTGGCACTTGTACTTCCCGAGTGAGCTTAGCCGCCATCCCCACGAGACTCTATCCACAAAATGAACACCTTCAAGCTGCCTGTGAATGCACAGCTTAGGAGGAAAGCAGTACCCGCATGCTACGAATTTGATCTCTTAATGGTGCCCCGGAAAGGAACTCTGGCACATGTACTTCCCAAGTGAGCTTAGCCGGCATTCCAACGAGACTCTATCCACAAAATGAACACCTTCAAGCTGCCTGTGAATGCACAGCTTAGATGGAAAGCAGTACCCGCATGCTACGAATTTGATCTCTTTATGGTGCCCCGGAAAGGAACTCTGGCACTTGTACTTCCCCAGTGAGCTTAGCTGGCATTTCCACGAGAGTCTTACCACAAAAGGAACACCTTGAACCTGCCTGCGAATGCACAGTTTAGGAGGAAACCTTACCCCCCTGCTACCAAATTGATGTCTTGAAGGTGCCCCGGAAAGTAACTCTGGCACTTGTACTTCTCAAGTGAGCTTAGCTGGCCTCTCCACGAGAGTGTAACCACAAAACAACACCTTGAAGCTGCCTGCGAATGCACAGATTAGGAGGAAAACTTTACCCGCATGCTACGAATTTGATCTCTTGATGGTGCCCTGGAAAGGAACTCTGGCACTTGTACTTCCCAAGTGAGCTTAGCCGGCATCCCCACGAGACTCTATCCACAAAATGATCACCTTCAACCTGCCTGCGAATGCACAGTGTACAAGGAAAGCTTTACCCGCATGCTACTAATTTGATGTCTTGAAGGTGTCCCGGAAAGGAACTCTGGCACTTGAACTTCTCAAGTGAGCTTCGCCAGACTCTCCACGAGAGTGTAACCACAAAACAACACCTTGAAGCTACCTGCGAATGCACAGCTTAGGAGGAAAGCTTTACCCGCATGCTACGAATTTGATCTCTTGATGGTGCCCCGGAAAGGAACTCTGGCCCGTGTACTCCCCAAGTTAACTTAGCCGGCATCCCCACGAGACTCTATCCAAAAAATTAACACCTTCTAGCTGGCTGCGAATGCACAGCTTAGGAGGAAAGCAGTACCCGCATGCTACGAATTTGATCTCTTGATGGTGCCCCGGAAAGGAACTCTGGCACTTGTACTTCTCAAGTGAGCTTGGCCGGCGTCTCCACGAGAGTGTAACCACAAAACAACACCTTGAAGCTGCCTGCGAATGCACAGGTTAGGAGGAAAGCTTTACCCGCATGCTACGAATTTTATCACTTGACGGTGCCCTGGAAAGGAACTCTGGCACTTGTACTTCCCAAGTGAGCTTAACCGGCATCCCCACGAGACTCTATCCACAAAATGATCACCTTCAACATGCCTGCGAATGCACAGTGTAGGAGGAAAGCTTTACCCGCATGTTACGAATTTGATGTCTTGAAGGTGCCCCGGAAAGGAACTCTGGCACTTGAACTTCTCAAGTGAGCTCCGCCGGCCTCTCCACGAGAGTGTAACCACAAAAAAACACCTTGAAGCTACCTGCGATAGCACAGATTAGGAGGAAAGCTTTACCCGCATGCTACGAGTTTGATCACGTGATGGTGCCCCGGAAAGGAACTCTGGCACTTGTACTTCCCGAGTGTGCTTAGCCGGCATCCCCACGAGGCTCTATCCAAAAAATTAACACCTTCAAGCTGGCTGCGAATGCACAGTGTTGGAAGAAAGCTTTACCCGCATGCTACGAATTTAATCTCTTGATGGTGCCCCGGAAAGGAACTCTGACACTTCTACTTCTCAAGTGAGCTAAGCCGGCCTCTCCACGAGAGTGTAACCACAAAAAAACACCTTGAAGCTGCCTGCGAATGCACAGATTAGGAGGAAAGCTTTACCCGCATGCTACGAATTTGATCTCTTGATGGTGCCCCGGAATGGAACTCTGGCACTTGTACTTCCCAAGTGAGCTTAGCCGGCATCCCCACGAGACTGTATCCACAAAATGATCACCTTCAACCTGCCTGCGAATGCACAGTGTAGGAGGAAAGCTGTACCGGCATGCTATGAATTTGATGTCTTGAAGGTGCCCCGGAATGGAACTCTGGCACTTGAATTTCTCAAGTGAGCTTCGCCGGCCTCTCCACGAGAGTGTAACCACAAAAAAACACCTTGAAGCTACCTGTGAATGCACAGCTTAGGAGGAAAGCTTTACCCGCATGCTACGAATTTGATCTCTTGATGGTGCCCCGGAAAGGAACTCTGGCACTTGTACTTCCCGAGTGAGCTTAGCCGGCATCCCCACGAGACTCTATCCACAAAATGAACACCTTCAAGCTGCCTGTGAATCCACAGCTTAGGAGGAATGCAGTACCCGCATGCTACGAATTTGATCTCTTTATGGTGCCCCAGAAAGGAACTCGGGCACTTGTATTTCTCAAGTGAGCTTAGCTGGCATTTCCACGAGAGTCTAAACACAAAAGGAACACCTTGAAGCTGCCTGCGAATGCACAGTTTAGGAGGAAACCTTACCCGCCTGCTACCAATTTGATGTCTTGAAGAGGCCCCGGAAAGTAACTCTGGCACTTGTACATCTCAAGTGAGCTTAGCTGGCCTCTCCACGAGAGTGTAACCACAAAACAACACCTTGAAGCTGCCTGCGAATGCACAGATTAGGAGGAAAACTTTACCCGCATGCTACGAATTTGATCTCTTGATGGTGCCCTGGAAAGGAACTCTGGCACTTGTACTTCCCAAGTGAGCTTAGCCGGCATCCCCACGAGACTCTATCCACAAAATGATCACCTTCAACCTGCCTGCGAATGCACAGTGTACAAGGAAAGCTTTACCCGCATGCTACTAATTTGATGTCTTGAAGGTGTCCCGGAAAGGAACTCTGGCACTTGAACTTCTCAAGTGAGCTTCGCCAGACTCTCCACGAGAGTGTAACCACAAAACAACACCTTGAAGCTACCTGCGAATGCACAGCTTAGGAGGAAAGTTTTACCCGCATGCTACGAATTTGATCTCTTGATGGTGCCCCGGAAAGGAACTCTGGCCCGTGTACTCCCCAAGTTAACTTAGCCGGCATCCCCACGAGACTCTATCCAAAAAATTAACACCTTCTAGCTGGCTGCGAATGCACAGCTTAGGAGGAAAGCAGTACCCGCATGCTACGAATTTGATCTCTTGATGGTGCCCCGGAAAGGAACTCTGGCACTTGTACTTCTCAAGTGAGCTTGGCCGGCGTCTCCACGAGAGTGTAACCACAAAACAACACCTTGAAGCTGCCTGCGAATGCACAGCTTTGGAGGAAAGCTTTACCCGCATGCTACGAATTTGATCTCTTGATGGTGCCCCGGAAAGGAACTCTGGCACTTGTACTTCCCAAGTGAGCTTAGCCGGCATCCCCACGAGACTCTATCCACAAAATGATCACCTTCAACCTGCCTGCGAATGCACAGTGTAGTAGGAAAGCTTTACCCGCATGCTACGAATTTGATGTCTTGAAGGTGCCCCGGAAAGGAACTCTGGCCCTTGTACTTCCCAAGTTAACTTAACCGGCATCCCCACGAGACTCTATCCAAAAAATGAACACCTTCAAGCTGCCTGCGAATGCACAGCTTAGGAGGAAAGCAGTACCCGAATGCTACGAATTTGATCTCCTGATGGTGCCCCGGAAAGGAACTCTGGCACTTGTACTTCCCAAGTTAACCTAGCCGGCATCCCCACGAGACTCTATCCAAAAAATGAACACCTTCAAGCTGGCTGCGAATGCACAGCTTAGGAGGAAAGCAGTACCCACATGCTACGCATTTGATCTCTTTATGGTGCTCCTGAAAGGAACTCTGGCACTTGTACTTCTCAAGTGAGCTTAGCTGGCATTTCCACGAGAGTCTAACCACAAAAGGAACACCTTGAACCTGCCTGCGAATGCACAGTTTAGGAGGATACCTTACCCGCCTGCTACGAATTTGATGTCTTGAAGGTGCCCCGGAAAGGAACTCTGGCCCTCGTACTTCCCAAGTTAACTTAACCGGCATCCCCACGAGACTCTATCCAAAAAATGAACACCTTCAAGCTGGCTGCGAATGCACAGCTTAGGAGGAAAGCAGTACCCGCATGCTACGAATTTGATCTCTTGATGGTGCCCCGGAAAGGGACTCTGGCACTTCTACTTCTCAAGTGAGCTTGGCTGGCCTCTCCACGAGAGTGTAACCACAAAACAACAACTTGAAGCTGCCTGCTAATGCACAGCTTAGGAGGAAATCTTTACCCGCATGCTACGAATTTGATCTCTTGATGGTGCCCCGGAATGGAAATCTGGCACTTGTACTTCCCAAGTGAGCTTAGCCGGCATCCCCACGAGACTCTATCCACAAAATGAACACCTTCAAGCTGCCAGTGAATGCACAGATTTGGAGGAAAGCAGTACACGCATGCTACGAATTTGATCTCTTTATGGTGCCCCGGAAAGGAACTCTGGCACTTATACTTCCCGAGTGAGCTTAGCTGGCATTTCCACGAGAGTCTCACCACAAAAGGAACACCTTGAACCTGCCTGCGAATGCACAGTTTAGGAGGAAACCTTACCCACCTTCTACCAATTTGATGTCTTGAAGGGGACCCGGAAAGTAACTCTGCAACTTGTACTTCTCAAGTGAGCTTAGCTGGCCTCTCCACGAGAGTGTAACCACAAAAAAACACCTTGAAGCTGCCTGCGAATGCACAGGTTAGGAGGAAAGCTTTACCCGCATGCTACGAATTTGATCTCTTGATGGTGCCCCGGAAAGGAACTCTGGCACTTGTACTTCCCAAGTGAGCTTAGCCGGCATCCCTACGAGACTCTATCCACAAAATGATCACCTTCAGCCTGACTGCGAATGCACAGTGTAGAAGGAAACTTTACCCGCATGCTACGAATTTGATGTCTTGAAGGTGTCCCTGAAAGGAAGACTGGCACTTGAACTTCTCAAGTGAACTTCGCCGGACTCTCCACGAGAGTGTAACCACAAAACAACACCTTGCAGCTACCTGCGAATGCACAGCTTAGGAGGAAAGCTTTACCCGCATGCTACGAATTTGATCTCTTGATGGTGCCCCGGAAAGGAACTCTGGCACTTGTACTTCCCGAGTGAGCTTAGCCGGCATCCCCACGAGACTCTATCCACAAAATGAACACCTTCAAGCTGCCTGTGAATGCACAGCTTAGGAGGAAAGCAGTACCCGCATGCTACGCATTTGATCTCTTTATGGTGCCCCGGAAAGGAACTCTGGCACTTGTACTTCTCAAGTGAGCTTAGCTGGCATTTCCACGAGAGTCTAACCACAAAAGGAACACCTTGAACCTGCCTGCGAATGCACCGTTTAGGAGGATACCTTACCCGCCTGCTACGAATTTGATGTCTTGAAGGTGCCCCGGAAAGTAACTCTGGCACTTGTACTTCTCAAGTGAGCTTAGCTGGCCTCTCCACGAGAGTGTAACCACAAAAAAACACCTTGAAGCTGCCTGGGAATGCACAGCTTAGGAGGAAAGCAGTACCCGCATGCTACGAATTTGATCTCTTGATGGTGCCCCGGAAAGGAACTCTGGCACTTTTACTTCTCAAGTGAGCTTGGCTGGCCTCTCCACGAGAGTGTAACCACAAAACAACAACTTGAAGCTGCCTGCGAATGCACAGCTTAGGAGGAAAGCTTTACCCGCATGCTACGAATTTGATCTCTTGGTGGTGCCCCGGAAAGGAACTCTGGCACTTGTACTTCCCAAGTGAGCTTAGCCGGCATCCCCACGAGACTCTATCCACAAAATGATCACCTTCAACCTGCCTGCGAATGCACAGTGTAGGAGGAAAGCTGTACCGCATGCTACGTATTTGATGTCTTGAAGGTGCCCCGGAAAGGAACTCTGGCACTTGAACTTCTCAAGTGAGCTTCGCCGGCCTCTCCACGAGAGTGTAACCACAAACCAACACCTAGAAGCTACCTGCGAATGCACAGCTTAGGAGTAAAGCTTTACCCGCATGCTACGAATTTGATCTCTTGATGGTGCCCCGGAAAGGAACTCTGGCCCGTGTACTTCCCAAGTTAACTTAGCCGGCATCCCCACGAGACTCCATCCAAAAAATGAACACCTTCAAGCTGGCTGCGAATGCACAGCTTAGGAGGAAAACAGTACCCGCATGCTACGACTTTGATCTCTTGAACGTGCCCCGGAAAGTATCTCTGGCACTTGTACTTCTCAGGTGAGCTTAGCTGGCCTCTCCACGAGAGTGTAACCACAAAACAACACCTTGAACATGCCTGCGAATGCACAGATTAGGAGGAAAGCGTTACCCGCATGCTACGAATTTGATCTCTTGATGGTGCCCCGGAAAGCAACTTTGGCACTTGTACTTCCCAAGTGAGCTTAGCCGGCATCCCCACGAGACGCTATCCACAAAATGATCACCTTCAACCTGCCTGCGAATGCACAGTGTAGGAGGAAAGCTTTACCCGCCTGCTACGAATTTGATGTCTTGAAGGTGCCCCAGAAAGGAACTCTGGCACTTGAACTTCTCAAGTTAACTTAACCGGCATGCCCACGAGACTCTATCCAAAAAATGAACACCTTCAAGCTGCCTGCGAATGCACAGCTTAGGAGGAAATCAGTACCCGCATGCTACGAATTTGATCTCTTGATGCTGCCCCGGAAAGGAACTCTGGCACTTGTACTTCCCAAGTTAACCTAGCCGGCATCCCCACGAGACTCTATCCAGAAAATGAAAACCTTCAAGCTGGCTGCGAATGCACAGCTTAGGAGGAAAGCAATACCCGCATGCTACGAATTTGGTCTCTTGATGGTGCCCCGGAAAGGAACTCTGGCACTTGTACTTCTCAAGTGAGCTTGGCTGGCCTCTCCACGAGAGTGTAACCACAAAACAACAACTTGAAGCTGCCTGCGAATCCACAGCTTAGGAGGAAAGCTTTACCCGCATGCTACGAATTTGATCTCTTGATGGTGCCCTGGAATGGAACTCTGGCACTTCTACTTCCCAAGTGAGCTTAGCAGGCATTCCCACGAGACTCTATCCACAAAATGAACACCTTCAAGCTGCCAGTGAATGCACAGCTTAGGAGGAAAGCAGTACACGCATGCTACGAATTTGATCTCTTTATGGTGCCCCGGAAAGGAACTCTGGCACTTGTACTTCCCGAGTGAGCTTAGCTGGCATTTCCACGAGAGTCTAACCACAAAAGGAACACCTTGAACCTGCCTGCGAATGCACAGTTTAGGAGGAAACCTTACCCGCCTGCTACGAATTTGATGTCTTGAAGGTGCCCCGGAAAGTATCTCTGGCACTTGTACTTCTCAAGTGAGCTTAGCTGGCCTCTCCACGAGAGTGTAACCACAAAAAAACACCTTGAAGCTGCCTGCGAATGCACAGGTTAGGAGGAAAGCTTTACCCGCATGCTACGAATTTGATCTCTTGATGGTGCCCTGGAAAGGAACTCTGGCACTTGTCCTTCCCAAGTGAGCTTAGCCGGCATCCCCACGAGACTCTATCCACAAAATGATCACCTTCTACCTGCCTGCGAATTCACAGTGTAGAAGGAAAGCTTTACCCGCATGCTACGAATTTGATGTCTTGAAGGTGTCCCGGAAAGGAACTCTGGCACTTGAACTTCTCAAGTGAACTTCGCCGGACTCTCCACGAGAGTGTAACCACAAAACAACACCTTGAAGCTACCTGCGAATGCACAGCTTAGGAGGAAAGCTTTACCCGCATGCTACGAATTTGATCTCTTGATGGTGCCCCGGAAAGGAACTCTGGCACTTGTACTTCTCAAGTGAGCTTAGCCGGCCTCTCCACGAGAGTGTAACCGCAAAACAACAACTTGAAGCTGCCTGCGAATGCACAGCTTTGGAGGAAAGCTTTAACCGCATGCTACGAATTTGATCTATGATGGTGCCCTGGAAAGGAACTCTGGCACTTGTACTTCCCGAGTCAGCTTAGTCGGCATCCCCACGAGACTCTATCCAAAAAATGAACACCTTCAAGCTGGCTGCGAATGCACAGCTTAGGAGGAAAGCAGTACCCGCATGCTACGACTTTGATCTCTTGAACGTGCCCCAGAATGTATCTCTGGCACTTGTACTTCTCAGGTGAGCTTAGCTGGCCTCTCCACGAGAGTGTAACCACAAAACAACACCTTGAACCTGCCTGCGAATGCACAGATTAGGAGGAAAGCGTTACCCGCATGCTACGAATTTGATCTCTTGATGGTGCCCAGGAAAGCAACTCTGGTACTTGTACTTCCCAAGTGAGCTTAGCCGGCATCCCCACGAGACGCTATCCACAAAATGATCACCTTCAACCTGCCTGCGAATGCACAGTGTAGGAGGAAAGCTTTACCCGCCTGCTACGAATTTGATGTCTTGAAGGTGCCCCGGAAAGGAACTCTGGCACTTGAACTTCTCAAGTGAGCTTCGCCGGCCTCTCCACGAGAGTGTAACCACAAAACAACACCTTGAAGCTACCTGCGAATGCACAGCTTAGGTGGAAAGCTTTACCCGCATGCAACGAATTTGATCTCTTGATGGTGCCCCGGAAAGGACCTCTGGCACTTGTACTTCCCAAGTTAACCTAGCCGGCATCCCCACGACACTCTATCCAAAAAATGAACACCTTCAAGCTGGCTGCGAATGCACATCTTAGGAGTAAAGCAGTACCCGCATGCTACGAATTTGATCTCTTGATGGTGCCTCGGAAAGGAACTCTGGCACTTGTACTTCTCAAGTGAGCTTGGCCGGCCTCTCCACGAGAGTGTAACCACAAAACAACAACTTGAAGCTGCCTGCGAATGCACAGCTTAGAAGGAAAGCTTTACCCGCATGCTACGAATTTGATCTCTTGAGGGTGCCCCAGAAAGGAACTCTGGCACTTGTACTTCCCAAGTAAGCTTAGCCGGCATTCCCACGAGACTCTATCCACAAAATGAACACCTTCAAGCTGCCAGTGAATGCACAGCTTAGGAGGAAAGCTTTACCCGCATGCTACGAATTTGATCTCTTGATGGTGCCCCGGAAAGGAACTCTGGCACTTGTACTTCCCGAGTGAGCTTAGCTGGCATTTCCACGAGAGTCTAACCACAAAAGGAACACCTTGCACCTGCCTGCGAATGCACAGTTTAGAAGGAAACCTTACCCGCCTGCTACGAATTTGATGTCTTGTAGGTGCCCTGGAAAGTAACTCTGGCACTTGTACTTCTCAAGTGAGCTTAGCTGGCCTCTCCACGAGAGTGTAACCACAAAACAACACCTTGAAGCTGCCTGCGAATGCACAGGTTAGGAGGAAAGCTTTACCCGCATGCTACGAATTTGATCTCTTGATGGTGCCCCGGAAAGGAACTCTGGCACTTGTACTTCCCATGTGAGCTTAGCCAGCATCCCAACGAGACTCTATCCACAAAATGATCACCTTCAACCTGCCTGCGAATGCACAGTGTAGGAGGAAAGCTTTACCCGCATGGTACGAATTTGATGTCTTGAAGGTGCCCCGGAAAGGAACTCTGGCCCTTGTACTTCCCAAGTTAATTAACCGGCATCCCCACGAGACTCTATCCAAAAAATGAACACCTTCAAGCTGCCTGCGAATGCACAGCTTAGGAGGAAAGCAGTACCCGCATGCTACGAATTTGATCTCTTGATGCTGCCCCGGAAAGGAACTCTGGCACTTGTACTTCCCAAGTTAACCTAGCCGGCATCCCCACGAGACTCTATCCAAAAAATGAACACCTTCAAGCTGGCTGCGAATGCACAGCTTAGGAGGAAAGCAATACCCGCTTGCTACGAATTTGGTGTCTTGATGGTGCCCCGGAAAGGAACTCTGGCACTTGTACTTCTCAAGTGAGCTTGGCTGGCCTCTCCACGAGAGTGTAACCACAAAACAACAACTTGAAGCTGCCTGTGAATGCACAGCTTAGGAGGAAAGCTTTACCCGCATGCTACGAATTTGATCTCTTCATGGTGCCCTGGAATGGAACTCTGGCACTTGTACTTCCCAAGTGAGCTTAGCAGGCATTCCCACGAGACTCTATCCACAAAATGAACACCTTCAAGCTGCCAGTGAATGCACAGCTTAGGAGGAAAGCAGTACACGCATGCTACGAATTTGATCTCTTTATGGTGCCCCGGAAAGGAACTCTGGCACTTGTACTTCCCGAGTGAGCTTAGCTGGCATTTCCAAGAGAGTCTAACCACAAAAGGAACACCTTGAACCTGCCTGCGAATGCACAGTTTAGGAGGAAACCTTACCCGCCTGCTACGAATTTGATGTCTTTAAGGTGCCCTGGAAAGTAACTCTGGCACTTGTACTTCTCAAGTGAGCTTAGCTGGCCTCTCCACGAGAGTGTAACCACTAAAAAACACCTTGAAGCTGCCTGCGAATGCACAGGTTAGGAGGAAAGCTTTACCCGCATGCTACGAATTTGATCACTTGATGGTGCCCCGGAAAGGAACTCTGGCACTTGTACTTCCCAAGTGAGCTTAGCCGGCATCCCCAGGGGACTCTATCCACAAAATGATCACCTTCAACCTGACTGCGAATGCACAGTGTAGAAGGAAAGCTTTACCCGCATGCCACGAATTTGATGTCTTGAAGGTGTCCCGGAAAGGAACTCTGGCACTGGTACTTCTCAAGTGAGCTTAGCCGGCCTCTCCACGAGAGTGTAACCACAAAACAACAAATTGAAGCTGCCTGCAAATGCACAGCTTAGGAGGAAAGCTTTACCCGCATGCTACGAATTTGATCTCTTTATGGTGCCCCGGAAAGGAACTCTGGCACTTGTACTTCTCAAGTGAGCTTAGCTGGCATTTCCACGAGAGTCTAACCACAAAAGGAACACCTTGAACCTGCCTGCGAATGCACAGTTTAGGAGGAAACCTTACCCGCCTGCTACGAATCTGATGTCTTGAAGGTGTCCCGGAAAGTAACTCTGGCACTTGTACTTTTCAAGTGAAATTAGCTGGCCTCTCCACGAGAGTGTAACCACAAAACAACACCTTGAAGCTGCCTGCGAATGCACAGGTTAGGAGGAAAGCTTTACCCGCATGCTACGAATTTGATCGCTTGATGGTGCACCGGAAAGGAACTCTGGCACTTGTATTTCCCAAGTGAGCTTAGCCGGCATCCCCACGAGACTCTATCCACAAAATGATCACCTTCAACCTGCCTGCGAATGCACAGCTTAGGAGGGAAGCTTTACCCACATGCTACGAATTTGATCTCTTGATGGTGTCCCGGAAAGGAACTCTGGCACTTGTACTTCCCGAGTGAGCTTAGCCGGCATCCCCACGAGACTCTATCCAAAAAATGAACACCTTCAAGCTGGCTGCGAATGCACAGCTTAGGAGGAAAGCTTTACCCGCATGCTACGAATTTGATCTCTTGATGGTGCCCCCAGAAAGGAACTCTGGCACTTGTACTTCTCAAGTGAGCTTAGCTGGCCTCTCCACGAGAGTGTAACCACAAAACAACACCTTGAAGCTGCCTGCGAATGCACAGGTTAGGAGGAAAGCTTTATCCGCATGCTACGAATTTGATCTCTTGATGGTGCCACGGAAAGGAACTCTGGCACTTGTATTTCGCAAGTGAGCTTAGCCGGCATCCCCACGAGACTCTATCCACAAAATGATCACCTTCAACCTGCCTGCGAATGCACAGTGTAGGAGGAAAGCTTTACCCGCATGCTACGAATTTGATGTCTTGAAGGTTCCCCAGAAAGGAACTCTGGCTCTTGAACTTCTCAAGTGAGCTTCGCCGGCCTCTCCACGAGAGTGTAACCACAAAACAACACCTTGAAGCTCCCTGCGAATGCACAGCGTAGGAGGAAAGCTTTACCCGCATGCTACGAATTTGATGTCTTGAAGGTGCCCCGGAAAGGAACTCTGGCACTTGTACTTCCCAAGTGAACTTAGCCGGCATCCCCACGAGACTCTATCCAAAAAATGAACACCTTCCAGCTGGTTGCGAATGCACAGCTTAGGAGGAAAGCAGTATCCGCATGCTACGAATTTGATCTCTTGATGGTGCCCCGGAAAGGAACTCTGGCACTTGTACTTCTCAAGTGAGCTTAGACGGCCTCTCCACGAGAGTGTAACCACAAAACAACAACTTGAAGCTGCCTGCAAATCCACAGCTTAGGTGGAAAGCTTTACCCGCATGCTACGAATTTGATGTCTTGAAGGTGCCCCGGAAAGGAACTCTGGCACTTGTACTTCCCGAGTGAGCTTAGCCGGCATCCCCACGAGACTCTATCCACAAAATGAACACCTTCAAGCTGCCTGTGAATGCACAGCTTAGGAGGAAACCTTACCCGCCTGCTACGAATTTGATGTCTTGAAGGTGCCCCGGAAAGTAACTCTGGCACTTGTACTTCTCAAGTGAGCTTAGCTGACCTCTCCACGAGAGTGTAACCACAAAAGAACACCTTGAAGCTGCCTGTGAATGCACAGGTTAGGAGGAAATCTTTACCCGCATGCTACGAATTTGATCTCTTGATGGTGTCCCGGAAAGGAACTCTGGCACTTGTACTTCCCAAGTGAGCTTAGCCGGCATCCCCACGAGACGCTATCCACAAAATGATCACCTTCAACCTGCCTGCGAATGCACAGTGTAGGAGGAAAGCTTTACCCGCCTGCTACGAATTTGATGTCTTGAAGGTGCCCCGGAAAGGAACTCTGGCACTTGAACTTCTCAAGTGAGCTTCGCCGGCCTCTCCACGAGAGTGTAACCACAAAACAACACCTTGAAGCTACCTGCGAATGCACAGCTTAGGTGGAAAGCTTTACCCGCATGCAACGAATTTGATCTCTTGATGGTGCCCCGGAAAGGACCTCTGGCACTTGTACTTCCCAAGTTAACCTAGCCGGCATCCCCACGACACTCTATCCAAAAAATGAACACCTTCAAGCTGGCTGCGAATGCACATCTTAGGAGTAAAGCAGTACCCGCATGCTACGAATTTGATCTCTTGATGGTGCCTCGGAAAGGAACTCTGGCACTTGTACTTCTCAAGTGAGCTTGGCCGGCCTCTCCACGAGAGTGTAACCACAAAACAACAACTTGAAGCTGCCTGCGAATGCACAGCTTAGAAGGAAAGCTTTACCCGCATGCTACGAATTTGATCTCTTGAGGGTGCCCCAGAAAGGAACTCTGGCACTTGTACTTCCCAAGTAAGCTTAGCCGGCATTCCCACGAGACTCTATCCACAAAATGAACACCTTCAAGCTGCCAGTGAATGCACAGCTTAGGAGGAAAGCTTTACCCGCATGCTACGAATTTGATCTCTTGATGGTGCCCCGGAAAGGAACTCTGGCACTTGTACTTCCCGAGTGAGCTTAGCTGGCATTTCCACGAGAGTCTAACCACAAAAGGAACACCTTGCACCTGCCTGCGAATGCACAGTTTAGAAGGAAACCTTACCCGCCTGCTACGAATTTGATGTCTTGTAGGTGCCCTGGAAAGTAACTCTGGCACTTGTACTTCTCAAGTGAGCTTAGCTGGCCTCTCCACGAGAGTGTAACCACAAAACAACACCTTGAAGCTGCCTGCGAATGCACAGGTTAGGAGGAAAGCTTTACCCGCATGCTACGAATTTGATCTCTTGATGGTGCCCCGGAAAGGAACTCTGGCACTTGTACTTCCCATGTGAGCTTAGCCAGCATCCCAACGAGACTCTATCCACAAAATGATCACCTTCAACCTGCCTGCGAATGCACAGTGTAGGAGGAAAGCTTTACCCGCATGGTACGAATTTGATGTCTTGAAGGTGCCCCGGAAAGGAACTCTGGCCCTTGTACTTCCCAAGTTAATTAACCGGCATCCCCACGAGACTCTATCCAAAAAATGAACACCTTCAAGCTGCCTGCGAATGCACAGCTTAGGAGGAAAGCAGTACCCGCATGCTACGAATTTGATCTCTTGATGCTGCCCCGGAAAGGAACTCTGGCACTTGTACTTCCCAAGTTAACCTAGCCGGCATCCCCACAAGACTCTATCCAAAAAATGAACACCTTCAAGCTGGCTGCGAATGCACAGCTTAGGAGGAAAGCAATACCCGCTTGCTACGAATTTGGTGTCTTGATGGTGCCCCGGAAAGGAACTCTGGCACTTGTACTTCTCAAGTGAGCTTGGCTGGCCTCTCCACGAGAGTGTAACCACAAAACAACAACTTGAAGCTGCCTGTGAATGCACAGCTTAGGAGGAAAGCTTTACCCGCATGCTACGAATTTGATCTCTTCATGGTGCCCTGGAATGGAACTCTGGCACTTGTACTTCCCAAGTGAGCTTAGCAGGCATTCCCACGAGACTCTATCCACAAAATGAACACCTTCAAGCTGCCAGTGAATGCACAGCTTAGGAGGAAAGCAGTACACGCATGCTACGAATTTGATCTCTTTATGGTGCCCCGGAAAGGAACTCTGGCACTTGTACTTCCCGAGTGAGCTTAGCTGGCATTTCCAAGAGAGTCTAACCACAAAAGGAACACCTTGAACCTGCCTGCGAATGCACAGTTTAGGAGGAAACCTTACCCGCCTGCTACGAATTTGATGTCTTTAAGGTGCCCTGGAAAGTAACTCTGGCACTTGTACTTCTCAAGTGAGCTTAGCTGGCCTCTCCACGAGAGTGTAACCACTAAAAAACACCTTGAAGCTGCCTGCGAATGCACAGGTTAGGAGGAAAGCTTTACCCGCATGCTACGAATTTGATCACTTGATGGTGCCCCGGAAAGGAACTCTGGCACTTGTACTTCCCAAGTGAGCTTAGCCGGCATCCCCAGGGGACTCTATCCACAAAATGATCACCTTCAACCTGACTGCGAATGCACAGTGTAGAAGGAAAGCTTTACCCGCATGCCACGAATTTGATGTCTTGAAGGTGTCCCGGAAAGGAACTCTGGCACTGGTACTTCTCAAGTGAGCTTAGCCGGCCTCTCCACGAGAGTGTAACCACAAAACAACAAATTGAAGCTGCCTGCAAATGCACAGCTTAGGAGGAAAGCTTTACCCGCATGCTACGAATTTGATCTCTTTATGGTGCCCCGGAAAGGAACTCTGGCACTTGTACTTCTCAAGTGAGCTTAGCTGGCATTTCCACGAGAGTCTAACCACAAAAGGAACACCTTGAACCTGCCTGCGAATGCACAGTTTAGGAGGAAACCTTACCCGCCTGCTACGAATCTGATGTCTTGAAGGTGTCCCGGAAAGTAACTCTGGCACTTGTACTTTTCAAGTGAAATTAGCTGGCCTCTCCACGAGAGTGTAACCACAAAACAACACCTTGAAGCTGCCTGCGAATGCACAGGTTAGGAGGAAAGCTTTACCCGCATGCTACGAATTTGATCGCTTGATGGTGCACCGGAAAGGAACTCTGGCACTTGTATTTCCCAAGTGAGCTTAGCCGGCATCCCCACGAGACTCTATCCACAAAATGATCACCTTCAACCTGCCTGCGAATGCACAGCTTAGGAGGGAAGCTTTACCCACATGCTACGAATTTGATCTCTTGATGGTGTCCCGGAAAGGAACTCTGGCACTTGTACTTCCCGAGTGAGCTTAGCCGGCATCCCCACGAGACTCTATCCAAAAAATGAACACCTTCAAGCTGGCTGCGAATGCACAGCTTAGGAGGAAAGCTTTACCCGCATGCTACGAATTTGATCTCTTGATGGTGCCCCCAGAAAGGAACTCTGGCACTTGTACTTCTCAAGTGAGCTTAGCTGGCCTCTCCACGAGAGTGTAACCACAAAACAACACCTTGAAGCTGCCTGCGAATGCACAGGTTAGGAGGAAAGCTTTATCCGCATGCTACGAATTTGATCTCTTGATGGTGCCACGGAAAGGAACTCTGGCACTTGTATTTCGCAAGTGAGCTTAGCCGGCATCCCCACGAGACTCTATCCACAAAATGATCACCTTCAACCTGCCTGCGAATGCACAGTGTAGGAGGAAAGCTTTACCCGCATGCTACGAATTTGATGTCTTGAAGGTTCCCCAGAAAGGAACTCTGGCTCTTGAACTTCTCAAGTGAGCTTCGCCGGCCTCTCCACGAGAGTGTAACCACAAAACAACACCTTGAAGCTCCCTGCGAATGCACAGCGTAGGAGGAAAGCTTTACCCGCATGCTACGAATTTGATGTCTTGAAGGTGCCCCGGAAAGGAACTCTGGCACTTGTACTTCCCAAGTGAACTTAGCCGGCATCCCCACGAGACTCTATCCAAAAAATGAACACCTTCCAGCTGGTTGCGAATGCACAGCTTAGGAGGAAAGCAGTATCCGCATGCTACGAATTTGATCTCTTGATGGTGCCCCGGAAAGGAACTCTGGCACTTGTACTTCTCAAGTGAGCTTAGACGGCCTCTCCACGAGAGTGTAACCACAAAACAACAACTTGAAGCTGCCTGCAAATCCACAGCTTAGGTGGAAAGCTTTACCCGCATGCTACGAATTTGATGTCTTGAAGGTGCCCCGGAAAGGAACTCTGGCACTTGTACTTCCCGAGTGAGCTTAGCCGGCATCCCCACGAGACTCTATCCACAAAATGAACACCTTCAAGCTGCCTGTGAATGCACAGCTTAGGAGGAAACCTTACCCGCCTGCTACGAATTTGATGTCTTGAAGGTGCCCCGGAAAGTAACTCTGGCACTTGTACTTCTCAAGTGAGCTTAGCTGACCTCTCCACGAGAGTGTAACCACAAAAGAACACCTTGAAGCTGCCTGTGAATGCACAGGTTAGGAGGAAATCTTTACCCGCATGCTACGAATTTGATCTCTTGATGGTGTCCCGGAAAGGAACTCTGGCACTTGTACTTCCCAAGTGAGCTTAGCCGGCATCCCCACGAGACTCTATCCACAAAATGATCACCTTCAACCTGCCTGCGAATGCACAGTGTAGGAGGAAAGCTTTACCCGCATGCTACAAATATGATGTCTTGAAGGTGCCCTGGAAAGGAACTCTGGTACTTGAACTTCTCAAGTGAGCTTCGCCGGCCTTTCCACGAGAGTGTAACCACAAAACAACACCTTGAAGCTACCTGCGAATGCACAGCTTAGGAGGAAAATTTTACCCGCATGCTACGAATTTGATCTCTTGATGGTGCCCCGGAAAGGAACTCTGGCACTTGTACTTCCCAAGTGAGCTTAGCCGGCATCCCCACGAGACTCTATCCACAAAATGAACACCTTCAAGCTGCCTGTGAATGCACAGCTTAGGAGGAAAGCAGTACCCGCATGCTACGAATTTGATCACTTGATGGTGCCCCGGAAAGGAACTCTGGCACTTGTACTTCCCAAGTGAGCTTAGACGGCATCCCCACGAGACTCTATCCACAAAATGATCACCTTCAACCTGCCTGGGAATGCACAGTGTAGGAGGAAAGCTTTACCAGCATGCTACGAATTTGATGTCTTGAAGGTGCCCCGGAAAGGAACTCTGGCACTTGAACTACTCAAGTGAGCTTCGCCGGCCTCTCCATGAGAGTGTAACCACAAAACAACACCTTGAAGCTACCTGCGAATGCACAGCTTAGGAGGAAAGCTTTACCCGCATGCTACGAATTTGATCTCTTGATGGTGCCCCGGAAAGGAACTCTGGCACTTGTACTTCCCAAGTTAACTTAGCTGGCATCCCCACGAGACTCTATCCAAAAAATGAACACCTTCAAGCTGCCTGCGAATGCACAGGTTAGGAGGAAAACAGTACCCGCATGCTACGAATTTGATCTCTTGATGGTGCCCCGGAAAGGAACTCTGGCACTTGTACTTCTCAAGTGAGCTTAGCTGGCCCCTCCACGAGAGTGTAACCACAAAATCACACCTTGAAGCTGCCTGCGAATGCACAGGTTAGGAGGAAACCTTAACCCGCATGCTACGAATTTGATCTCTTGATGGTGCCCCGGAAAGGAACTCTGGCACTTGTACTTCCCAAGTGAGCTTAGCCGGCCTCTCCACGAGACTCTATCCACAAAATGAACACCTTCAAGCTGCCTGCGACTGCACAGATTAGGAGGAAAGCTTTACGCGCATGCTACGAATTTGATCTTCTGATGGTGCCCCGGAATGGAACTTTGGCACTTGTACTTCTCAAGTGAGCTTAGCTGGCATTTCCACGAGAGTCTAACCACAAAAGGAACACCTTGAACCTGCCTGCAAATGCACAGTTTAGGAGGAAACCTTACCCGCCTGCTACGAATTTGATGTCTTGAAGGTGCCCCGGAAAGTAACTCTGGCACTTGTACTTCTCAAGTGAGCTTAGCCGGCCTCTCCACGAGAGTGTAACCACAAAACAACACCTTGAAGCTGCCTGCGAATGCACAGCTTAGGAGGAAAGCTTTACCCGCATGCTACGAATTTGATCAGTTGATGGTGCCCCGGAAAGGAACTCTGGCACTTGTACTTCCCGAGTCAGCTTAGCCGGCATCGCCACCAGACTCTATCCACAAAATGATCACCTTCAACCTGCCTGCGAATGCACAGTGTAGGAAGAAAGCTGTACCCGCATGCTATGAATTTGATGTCTTGAAGTTGCCCCGGAAAGGAACTCTGGCACGAGAACTTCTCAAGTGAGCTTCGCCGGCTTCTCCACGACAGTGTAACCACAAAAAAACACCTTGAAGCTACCTGCGAATGCACAGCTTAGGAGGAAAGCTTTACCCGCATGCTACGAATTTGATCTCTTGATGGTGCCCGTGAAAGGAACTCTGGCACTTGTACTTCCCAAGTTAACTTAGCCGGCATCCCCACGACACTCTATCCAAAAAATGAACACCTTCAAGGTGGCTGCGAATGCACAGCTTAGGAGGAAAACAGTACCCACATGCGACGAATTTGATCACTTGATGGTGCCCCGGAAAGGAACTCTGGCACTTATACTTCCCCGGTTAACTTAACCGGCATCCCCACGAGACTCTATCCAAAAAATGAACACCTTCAAGCTGCCTGCGAATGCACAGCTTAGGAGGAAAGCTGTACCCGCATGCTACGAATTTGATCTCTTGATGGTGCCCCGGAAAGGAACTCTGGCACTTGTACTTCCCGAGTGAGCTTAGCTGGCATTTCCACGAGAGTCTAACCACAAAAGGAACACCTTGATCCTGCCTGTGAATGCACAGTTTAGGAGGAAACCTTACACGCCTGCTACGAATTTGATGTCTTGAAGGTGCCCCGGAAAGGAACTCTTGCACTTGTACTTCTCAAGTGAGCTTAGGCGGCCTCTCAACGAGAGTGTAACCACAAAACAACAACTTGAAGCTGCCTGCAAATGCAAAGCTTAGGAGGAAAGCTTTACCCGCATGCTACGAATTTGATCTCTTGATGGTGCCCCGTAAAGGAACTCTGGCACTTGTACTTCCCGAATGAGCTTAGCTGGCATTTCCACGAGAGTCTAACCACAAAAGGAACACCTTGAACCTCCCAGCGAATGCACAGTTTAGGAGGAAACCTTACCCGCCTGCTACGAATTTAATGTCTTGAAGGTGCCCCGGAAAGTAACTCTGGCACTTGTACTTCTCAAGTGAGCTTAGCTGGCCTCTCCACGAGAGTGTAACCACAAAACAACACCTTGAAGCTGCCTGCGAATGCACAGCTTAGGAGGAAAGCTTTACCCGCATGCTACGAATTTGATCTCTTGATGGTGCCCTGGAAACGAACTCTGGCACTTGTACTTCCCAAGTGAGCTTAGCCAGCATCCCCACGAGACTCTATCCACAAAATGAACACCTTCAAGCTGCCTGTGAATGCACAGCTTAGGAGGAAAGCAGTACCGACCTGCTACGAATTTGATCTCTTTATGGTGCCCCGGAAAGGAACTTTGGCACTTGTACTTCTCAAGTGAGCTTAGCTGGCATTTCCACGAGAGTCTAACCACAAAAGGAACACCTTGAACCTGCCTGCAAATGCACAGTTTAGGAGGAAACCTTACCCGCCTGCTACGAATTTGATGTCTTGAAGGTGCCCCGGAAAGGAACTCTGGCACTTGTACTTCTCAAGTGAGCTTAGCCGGCCTCTCCACGAGAGTGTAACCACAAAACAACACCTTGAAGCTGCCTGCGAATGCACAGCTTAGGAGGAAAGCTTTACCCGCATGCTACGAATTTGATCAGTTGATGGTGCCCCGGAAAGGAACTCTGGCACTTGTACATCGCGAGTCAGCTTAGCCGTCATCGCCACCAGACTCTATCCACAAAATGATCACCTTCAACCTGCCTGCGAATGCACAGTGTAGGAGGAAAGCTGTACCCGCATGCTATGAATTTGATGTCTTGAAGGTGCCCCGGAAAGGAACTCTGGCACGTGAACTTCTCAAGTGAGCTTCGCCGGCCTCTCCACGAGAGTGTAACTACAAAACAACACCTTGAAGCTACCTGCGAATGCACAGCTTAGGAGGAAAGCTTTACCCGCATGCTACGAATTTGATCTGTTGATGGTGCCCGTGAAAGGAACTCTGGCACTTGTACTTCCCAAGTTAACTTAGCCGGCATCCCCACGAGACTCTATCCAAAAAATGAACACCTTCAAGGTGGCTGCGAATACACAGCTTAGGAGGAAAACAGTACCCACATGCGACGAATTTGATCACTTGATGGTGCCCCGGAAAGGAACTCTGGCATTTATACTTCCCCAGTTAACTTAACCGGCATCCCCACGAGACTCTATCCACAAAATGATCACCTTCAACCTGCCTGCGAATGCACAGTGTAGGAGGAAAGCTGTACCCGCATGCTATGAATTTGATGTCTTGAAGGTGCCCCGGAAAGGAACTCTGGCACGTGAACTTCTCAAGTGAGCTTCGCCGGCTTCTCCACGACAGTGTAACCACAAAAAAACACCTTGAAGTTACCTGTGAATGCACAGCTTAGGAGGAAAGCTTTACCCGCATGCTACGAATTTGATCTCTTGATGGTGCCCCGGAAAGGAACTCTGGCACTTGTACTTCCCGAGTGAGCTTAGCCGCCATCCCCACGAGACTCTATCCACAAAATGAACACCTTCAAGCTGCCTGTGAATGCACAGCTTAGGAGGAAAGCAGTACCCGCATGCTACGAATTTGATCTTTTGATGGTGCCCCGGAAAGGAACTCTGGCACATGTACTTGCCAAGTGAGCTTAGCCGGCATTCCCACGAGACTCTATCCACAAAATGAACACCTTCAAGCTGCCTGTGAATGCACAGCTTAGATGGAAAGCAGTACCCGCATGCTACGAATTTGATCTCTTTATGGTGCCCCGGAAAGGAACTCTGGCACTTGTACTTCCCCAGTGAGCTTAGCTGGCATTTCCACGAGAGTCTTACCACAAAAGGAACACCTTGAACCTGCCTGCGAATGCACAGTTTAGGAGGAAACCTTACCCCCCTGCTACCAAATTGGTGTCTTGAAGGTGCCCCGGAAAGTAACTCTGGCACTTGTACTTCTCAAGTGAGCTTAGCTGGCCTCTCCACGAGAGTGTAACCACAAAACAACACCTTGAAGCTGCCTGCGAATGCACAGGTTAGGAGGAAAGCTTTACCCGCATGCTACGAATTTGATCACTTGACGGTGCCCTGGAAAGGAACTCTGGCACTTGTACTTCCCAAGTGAGCTTAACCGGCATCCCCACGAGACTCTATCCACAAAATGATCACCTTCAACCTGCCTGCGAATGCACAGGGTAGGAGGAAAGCTTTACCCGCATGCTACGAATTTGATGTCTTGAAGGTGCCCCGGAAAGGAACTCTGGCACTTGAACTTCTCAAGTGAGCTCCGCCGGCCTCTCCACGAGAGTGTAACCACAAAACAACACCTTGAAGCTACCTGCGAATGCACAGCTTAGGAGGAAAGCTTTACCCGCATGCTACGAGTTTGATCACTTGATGGTGCCCCGGAAAGGAACTCTGGCACTTGTACTTCCCGAGTGTGCTTAGCCGGCATCCCCACGAGACTCTATCCAAAAAATGAACACCTTCAATCTGGCTGCGAATGCACAGCTTAGGAGGAATGCAGTAACCACATGCTACGAATTTGATCACTTGATGGTGCCCCGGAAAGGAACTCTGGCACTTGTACTTCCCAAGTTAACCTAGCCGGCATCCCCACGAGACTCTATCCAAAAAATGAACACCTTCAAGCTGGCTGCGAATGCACAGTGTTGGAAGAAAGCTTTACCCTCATGCTACGAATTTGATCTCTTGATGGTGCCCAGGAAAGGAACTCTGACACTTGTACTTCTCAAGTGAGCTAAGCCGGCCTCTCCACGATAGTGTAACCACAAAAAAACACCTTGAAGCTGCCTGCGAATGCACAGATTAGGAGGAAAGCTTTACCCGCATGCTACGAATTTGATCTCTTGATGGTGCCCCGGAATGGAACTCTGGCACTTGTACTTCCCAAGTGAGCTTAGCCGGCATCCCCACGAGACTCTATCCACAAAATGATCACCTTCAACCTGCCTGCGAATGCACAGTGTAGGAGGAAAGCCGTACCGGCATGCTATGAATTTGATGTCTTGAAGGTGCCCTGGAATGGAACTCTGGCAATTGAACTTCTCAAGTGAGCTTCGCCGGCCTCTCCACGAGAGTGTAACCACAAAAAAACACCTTGAAGCTGCCTGCGAATGCACAGATTAGGAGGAAAGCTTTACCCGCATGCTACGAATTTGATCTCTTGATGGTACCCCGGAAAGGAACTCTGGCTCTTGTACTTCCCGAGTGAGCTTAGCCGGCATCCCCACGAGACTCTATCCACAAAATGAACACCTTCAAGCTGCCTGTGAATGCACAGCTTAGGAGGAATGCGGTACCCGCATGCTACGAATTTGATCTCTTGATGGTGCCCCGGAAAGGAACTCTGGCACTTGTACTTCTCAAGTGAGCTTAGACGGCCTCTCCACGAGAGTGTAACCACAAAACAACAACTTGAAGCTGCCTGCAAATCCACAGCTTAGGTGGAAAGCTTTACCCGCATGCTACGAATTTGATGTCTTGAAGGTGCCCCGGAAAGGAACTCTGGCACTTGTACTTCCCGAGTGAGCTTAGCCGGCATCCCCACGAGACTCTATCCACAAAATGAACACCTTCAAGCTGCCTGTGAATGCACAGCTTAGGAGGAAACCTTACCCGCCTGCTACGAATTTGATGTCTTGAAGGTGCCCCGGAAAGTAACTCTGGCACTTGTACTTCTCAAGTGAGCTTAGCTGACCTCTCCACGAGAGTGTAACCACAAAAGAACACCTTGAAGCTGCCTGTGAATGCACAGGTTAGGAGGAAATCTTTACCCGCATGCTACGAATTTGATCTCTTGATGGTGTCCCGGAAAGGAACTCTGGCACTTGTACTTCCCAAGTGAGCTTAGCCGGCATCCCCACGAGACTCTATCCACAAAATGATCACCTTCAACCTGCCTGCGAATGCACAGTGTAGGAGGAAAGCTTTACCCGCATGCTACAAATATGATGTCTTGAAGGTGCCCTGGAAAGGAACTCTGGTACTTGAACTTCTCAAGTGAGCTTCGCCGGCCTTTCCACGAGAGTGTAACCACAAAACAACACCTTGAAGCTACCTGCGAATGCACAGCTTAGGAGGAAAATTTTACCCGCATGCTACGAATTTGATCTCTTGATGGTGCCCCGGAAAGGAACTCTGGCACTTGTACTTCCCAAGTGAGCTTAGCCGGCATCCCCACGAGACTCTATCCACAAAATGAACACCTTCAAGCTGCCTGTGAATGCACAGCTTAGGAGGAAAGCAGTACCCGCATGCTACGAATTTGATCACTTGATGGTGCCCCGGAAAGGAACTCTGGCACTTGTACTTCCCAAGTGAGCTTAGACGGCATCCCCACGAGACTCTATCCACAAAATGATCACCTTCAACCTGCCTGGGAATGCACAGTGTAGGAGGAAAGCTTTACCAGCATGCTACGAATTTGATGTCTTGAAGGTGCCCCGGAAAGGAACTCTGGCACTTGAACTACTCAAGTGAGCTTCGCCGGCCTCTCCATGAGAGTGTAACCACAAAACAACACCTTGAAGCTACCTGCGAATGCACAGCTTAGGAGGAAAGCTTTACCCGCATGCTACGAATTTGATCTCTTGATGGTGCCCCGGAAAGGAACTCTGGCACTTGTACTTCCCAAGTTAACTTAGCTGGCATCCCCACGAGACTCTATCCAAAAAATGAACACCTTCAAGCTGCCTGCGAATGCACAGGTTAGGAGGAAAACAGTACCCGCATGCTACGAATTTGATCTCTTGATGGTGCCCCGGAAAGGAACTCTGGCACTTGTACTTCTCAAGTGAGCTTAGCTGGCCCCTCCACGAGAGTGTAACCACAAAATCACACCTTGAAGCTGCCTGCGAATGCACAGGTTAGGAGGAAACCTTAACCCGCATGCTACGAATTTGATCTCTTGATGGTGCCCCGGAAAGGAACTCTGGCACTTGTACTTCCCAAGTGAGCTTAGCCGGCCTCTCCACGAGACTCTATCCACAAAATGAACACCTTCAAGCTGCCTGCGACTGCACAGATTAGGAGGAAAGCTTTACGCGCATGCTACGAATTTGATCTTCTGATGGTGCCCCGGAATGGAACTTTGGCACTTGTACTTCTCAAGTGAGCTTAGCTGGCATTTCCACGAGAGTCTAACCACAAAAGGAACACCTTGAACCTGCCTGCAAATGCACAGTTTAGGAGGAAACCTTACCCGCCTGCTACGAATTTGATGTCTTGAAGGTGCCCCGGAAAGTAACTCTGGCACTTGTACTTCTCAAGTGAGCTTAGCCGGCCTCTCCACGAGAGTGTAACCACAAAACAACACCTTGAAGCTGCCTGCGAATGCACAGCTTAGGAGGAAAGCTTTACCCGCATGCTACGAATTTGATCAGTTGATGGTGCCCCGGAAAGGAACTCTGGCACTTGTACTTCCCGAGTCAGCTTAGCCGGCATCGCCACCAGACTCTATCCACAAAATGATCACCTTCAACCTGCCTGCGAATGCACAGTGTAGGAAGAAAGCTGTACCCGCATGCTATGAATTTGATGTCTTGAAGGTGCCCCGGAAAGGAACTCTGGCACGAGAACTTCTCAAGTGAGCTTCGCCGGCTTCTCCACGACAGTGTAACCACAAAAAAACACCTTGAAGCTACCTGCGAATGCACAGCTTAGGAGGAAAGCTTTACCCGCATGCTACGAATTTGATCTCTTGATGGTGCCCGTGAAAGGAACTCTGGCACTTGTACTTCCCAAGTTAACTTAGCCGGCATCCCCACGACACTCTATCCAAAAAATGAACACCTTCAAGGTGGCTGCGAATGCACAGCTTAGGAGGAAAACAGTACCCACATGCGACGAATTTGATCACTTGATGGTGCCCCGGAAAGGAACTCTGGCACTTATACTTCCCCGGTTAACTTAACCGGCATCCCCACGAGACTCTATCCAAAAAATGAACACCTTCAAGCTGCCTGCGAATGCACAGCTTAGGAGGAAAGCTGTACCCGCATGCTACGAATTTGATCTCTTGATGGTGCCCCGGAAAGGAACTCTGGCACTTGTACTTCCCGAGTGAGCTTAGCTGGCATTTCCACGAGAGTCTAACCACAAAAGGAACACCTTGATCCTGCCTGTGAATGCACAGTTTAGGAGGAAACCTTACACGCCTGCTACGAATTTGATGTCTTGAAGGTGCCCCGGAAAGGAACTCTTGCACTTGTACTTCTCAAGTGAGCTTAGGCGGCCTCTCAACGAGAGTGTAACCACAAAACAACAACTTGAAGCTGCCTGCAAATGCAAAGCTTAGGAGGAAAGCTTTACCCGCATGCTACGAATTTGATCTCTTGATGGTGCCCCGTAAAGGAACTCTGGCACTTGTACTTCCCGAATGAGCTTAGCTGGCATTTCCACGAGAGTCTAACCACAAAAGGAACACCTTGAACCTCCCAGCGAATGCACAGTTTAGGAGGAAACCTTACCCGCCTGCTACGAATTTAATGTCTTGAAGGTGCCCCGGAAAGTAACTCTGGCACTTGTACTTCTCAAGTGAGCTTAGCTGGCCTCTCCACGAGAGTGTAACCACAAAACAACACCTTGAAGCTGCCTGTGAATGCACAGCTTAGGAGGAAAGCTTTACCCGCATGCTACGAATTTGATCTCTTGATGGTGCCCTGGAAACGAACTCTGGCACTTGTACTTCCCAAGTGAGCTTAGCCAGCATCCCCACGAGACTCTATCCACAAAATGAACACCTTCAAGCTGCCTGTGAATGCACAGCTTAGGAGGAAAGCAGTACCGACCTGCTACGAATTTGATCTCTTTATGGTGCCCCGGAAAGGAACTTTGGCACTTGTACTTCTCAAGTGAGCTTAGCTGGCATTTCCACGAGAGTCTAACCACAAAAGGAACACCTTGAACCTGCCTGCAAATGCACAGTTTAGGAGGAAACCTTACCCGCCTGCTACGAATTTGATGTCTTGAAGGTGCCCCGGAAAGGAACTCTGGCACTTGTACTTCTCAAGTGAGCTTAGCCGGCCTCTCCACGAGAGTGTAACCACAAAACAACACCTTGAAGCTGCCTGCGAATGCACAGCTTAGGAGGAAAGCTTTACCCGCATGCTACGAATTTGATCAGTTGATGGTGCCCCGGAAAGGAACTCTGGCACTTGTACATCGCGAGTCAGCTTAGCCGTCATCGCCACCAGACTCTATCCACAAAATGATCACCTTCAACCTGCCTGCGAATGCACAGTGTAGGAGGAAAGCTGTACCCGCATGCTATGAATTTGATGTCTTGAAGGTGCCCCGGAAAGGAACTCTGGCACGTGAACTTCTCAAGTGAGCTTCGCCGGCCTCTCCACGAGAGTGTAACTACAAAACAACACCTTGAAGCTACCTGCGAATGCACAGCTTAGGAGGAAAGCTTTACCCGCATGCTACGAATTTGATCTGTTGATGGTGCCCGTGAAAGGAACTCTGGCACTTGTACTTCCCAAGTTAACTTAGCCGGCATCCCCACGAGACTCTATCCAAAAAATGAACACCTTCAAGGTGGCTGCGAATACACAGCTTAGGAGGAAAACAGTACCCACATGCGACGAATTTGATCACTTGATGGTGCCCCGGAAAGGAACTCTGGCATTTATACTTCCCCAGTTAACTTAACCGGCATCCCCACGAGACTCTATCCACAAAATGATCACCTTCAACCTGCCTGCGAATGCACAGTGTAGGAGGAAAGCTGTACCCGCATGCTATGAATTTGATGTCTTGAAGGTGCCCCGGAAAGGAACTCTGGCACGTGAACTTCTCAAGTGAGCTTCGCCGGCTTCTCCACGACAGTGTAACCACAAAAAAACACCTTGAAGTTACCTGTGAATGCACAGCTTAGGAGGAAAGCTTTACCCGCATGCTACGAATTTGATCTCTTGATGGTGCCCCGGAAAGGAACTCTGGCACTTGTACTTCCCGAGTGAGCTTAGCCGCCATCCCCACGAGACTCTATCCACAAAATGAACACCTTCAAGCTGCCTGTGAATGCACAGCTTAGGAGGAAAGCAGTACCCGCATGCTACGAATTTGATCTTTTGATGGTGCCCCGGAAAGGAACTCTGGCACATGTACTTGCCAAGTGAGCTTAGCCGGCATTCCCACGAGACTCTATCCACAAAATGAACACCTTCAAGCTGCCTGTGAATGCACAGCTTAGATGGAAAGCAGTACCCGCATGCTACGAATTTGATCTCTTTATGGTGCCCCGGAAAGGAACTCTGGCACTTGTACTTCCCCAGTGAGCTTAGCTGGCATTTCCACGAGAGTCTTACCACAAAAGGAACACCTTGAACCTGCCTGCGAATGCACAGTTTAGGAGGAAACCTTACCCCCCTGCTACCAAATTGGTGTCTTGAAGGTGCCCCGGAAAGTAACTCTGGCACTTGTACTTCTCAAGTGAGCTTAGCTGGCCTCTCCACGAGAGTGTAACCACAAAACAACACCTTGAAGCTGCCTGCGAATGCACAGGTTAGGAGGAAAGCTTTACCCGCATGCTACGAATTTGATCACTTGACGGTGCCCTGGAAAGGAACTCTGGCACTTGTACTTCCCAAGTGAGCTTAACCGGCATCCCCACGAGACTCTATCCACAAAATGATCACCTTCAACCTGCCTGCGAATGCACAGGGTAGGAGGAAAGCTTTACCCGCATGCTACGAATTTGATGTCTTGAAGGTGCCCCGGAAAGGAACTCTGGCACTTGAACTTCTCAAGTGAGCTCCGCCGGCCTCTCCACGAGAGTGTAACCACAAAACAACACCTTGAAGCTACCTGCGAATGCACAGCTTAGGAGGAAAGCTTTACCCGCATGCTACGAGTTTGATCACTTGATGGTGCCCCGGAAAGGAACTCTGGCACTTTTACTTCCCGAGTGTGCTTAGCCGGCATCCCCACGAGACTCTATCCAAAAAATGAACACCTTCAATCTGGCTGCGAATGCACAGCTTAGGAGGAATGCAGTAACCACATGCTACGAATTTGATCACTTGATGGTGCCCCGGAAAGGAACTCTGGCACTTGTACTTCCCAAGTTAACCTAGCCGGCATCCCCACGAGACTCTATCCAAAAAATGAACACCTTCAAGCTGGCTGCGAATGCACAGTGTTGGAAGAAAGCTTTACCCTCATGCTACGAATTTGATCTCTTGATGGTGCCCAGGAAAGGAACTCTGACACTTGTACTTCTCAAGTGAGCTAAGCCGGCCTCTCCACGATAGTGTAACCACAAAAAAACACCTTGAAGCTGCCTGCGAATGCACAGATTAGGAGGAAAGCTTTACCCGCATGCTACGAATTTGATCTCTTGATGGTGCCCCGGAATGGAACTCTGGCACTTGTACTTCCCAAGTGAGCTTAGCCGGCATCCCCACGAGACTCTATCCACAAAATGATCACCTTCAACCTGCCTGCGAATGCACAGTGTAGGAGGAAAGCCGTACCGGCATGCTATGAATTTGATGTCTTGAAGGTGCCCTGGAATGGAACTCTGGCAATTGAACTTCTCAAGTGAGCTTCGCCGGCCTCTCCACGAGAGTGTAACCACAAAAAAACACCTTGAAGCTGCCTGCGAATGCACAGATTAGGAGGAAAGCTTTACCCGCATGCTACGAATTTGATCTCTTGATGGTACCCCGGAAAGGAACTCTGGCTCTTGTACTTCCCGAGTGAGCTTAGCCGGCATCCCCACGAGACTCTATCCACAAAATGAACACCTTCAAGCTGCCTGTGAATGCACAGCTTAGGAGGAATGCGGTACCCGCATGCTACGAATTTGATCTCTTTATGGTGCCCCAGAAAGGAACTCTGGCACTTGTACTTCTCAAGTGAGCTTAGCTGGCATTTCCACGAGAGTCTAAACACAAAAGGAACACCTTGAACCTGCCTGCGAATGCACAGTTTAGGAGGAAACCTTACCCGCCTGCTACCAATTTGATGTCTTGAAGAGGCCCCGGAAAGTAACTCTGGCACTTGTACTTCTCAAGTGAGCTTAGCTGGCCTCTCCACGAGAGTGTAACCACAAAACAACACCTTGAGGCTGCCTGCGAATGCACAGATTAGGAGGAAAGCTTTACCCGCATGCTACGAATTTGATCTCTTGATGGTGCCCTGGAAAGGAACTCTGGCACTTGTACTTTCCAAGTGAGCTTAGCCGGCATCCCCACGAGACTCTATCCACAAAATGATCACCTTCAACCTGCCTGCGAATGCACAGTGTACAAGGAAAGCTTTACCCGCATGCTACTAATTTGATGTCTTGAAGGTGTCCCGGAAAGGAACTCTGGCACTTGAACTTCTCAAGTGAGCTTCGCCAGACTCTCCACGAGAGTGTAACCACAAAACAACACCTTGAAGCTACCTGCGAATGCACAGCTTAGGAGGAAAGCTTTACCCGCATGCTACGAATTTGATCTCTTGATGGTGCCCCGGAAAGGAACTCTGGCCCGTGTACTTCCCAAGTTAACTTAGCCGGCATCCCCACGAGACTCTATCCAAAAAATGAACACCTTCTAGCTGGCTGCGAATGCACAGCTTAGGAGGAAAGCAGTACCCGCATGCTACGAATTTGATCTCTTGATGGTGCCCCGGAAAGGAACTCTGGCACTTGTACTTCTCAAGTTAGCTTAGCTGGCCTCTCCACGAGAGTGTAACCACAAAACAACAACTTGAAGCTGCCTGCGAATGCACAGTTTAGGAGGAAAGCTTTACCCGCATGCTACGAATTTGATCTCTTGATGGTGCCCCGGAAAGGAACTCTGGCACTTGTACTTCTCAAGTGAGCTTAGCTGGCCTCTCCACGAGAGTGTAACAACAAAAAAACACCTAGAAGCTGCCTGCGAATGCACAGGTTCGGAGGAAAGCTTTACCCGCATGCTACGAATTTGATCTCTTGATGGTGCCCTGGAAAGGAACTCTGGCACTTGTACTTTCCAACTGAGCTTAGCCGGCATCCCCACGAGACTCTATCCACAAAATGATCACCTTCAACCTGCCTGCGAATGCACAGTGTAGAAGGAAAGCTTTACCCCCATGCTACTAATTGGATGCCTTGAAGGTGTCCCGGAAAGGAACTCTAGCACTTGAACTTCTCAAGTGAGCTTCGCCGGACTCTCCACGAGAGTGTAACCACAAAACAACACCTTGAAGCTACCTGCGAATGCACAGCTTAGGAGGAAAGCTTTACCCGCATGCTACGAATTTGATCTCTTGATGGTGCCCCGGAAAGGAACTCTGGCACTTGTACTTCTCAAGTGAGCTTAGCCGGCCTCTCCACGAGAGTGTAACCGCAAAACAACAACTTGAAGCTGCCTGCGAATGCACAGCTTTGGAGGAAAGCTTTACCCGCATGCTACGAATTTGATCTATGATGGTGCCCCGGAAAGGAACTCTGGCACTTGTACTTCCCGTGTCAGCTTAGCCGGCATCCCCACGAGACTCTATCCACAAAATGAACACCTTCAAGCTGCCTGCGAATGCACAGCTTAGGAGGAAAGCAGTACCCACATGCTACGCATTTGATCTCTTTATGGTGCTCCAGAAAGGAACTCTGGCACTTGTACTTCTCAAGTGAGCTTAGCTGGCATTTCCACGAGAGTCTAACCACAAAAGAAACACCTTGAACCTGCCTGCGAATGCACAGTTTAGGAGGATACCTTACCCGACTGCTACGAATTTGATGTCTTGAAGGTGCCCCGGAAAGTAACTCTGGCACTTGTACTTCTCAAGTGAGCTTAGCTGGCCTCTCCACGAGAGTGTAACCACAAAACAACACCTTGAAGCTGCCTGCGAAAGCACAGATTAGGAGGAAAGCTTTACCCGCATGCTACGAATTTGATCTCTTGATGGTGCCCCGGAAAGGAACTCTGGCACTTGTATTTCCCAAGTGAGCTTAGCCGGCATGCCCACGAGACTCTATCCACAAAATGATCACCTTCAACCTGCCTGCGAATGCACAGTGTAGGAGGAAAGCTTTACCGCATGCTACGAATTTGATGTCTTGAATGTGCCCCGGAAAGGAAATATGGCACTTGAACTTCTCAAGTGAGCTTCGCCTGCCTCTCCACGACAGTGTAACCACAAAGCAACACCTTGAAGCTACCTGCGAATGCACAGCTTAGGAGGAAAGCTTTACCCTTATGCTACGAATTTGATGTCTTGAAGGTGCCCCAAAAAGGAACTCTGGCCCTTGTACTTCCCAAGTTAACTTAACCGGCATCCCCACGAGACTCTATCCAAAAAATGAACACCTTCAAGCTGGCTGCGAATGCACAGCTTAGGAGGAAAGCAGTACCCGCATGCTACGAATTTGATCTCTTGATGGTGCCCCAGAAAGGGACTCTGGCACTTCTACTTCTCAAGTGAGCTTGGCTGGCCTCTCCACGAGAGTGTAACCACAAAACAACAACTTGAAGCTGCCTGCTAATGCACAGCTTAGGAGGAAATCTTTACCCGCATGCTACGAATTTGATCTCTTGATGGTGCCCCAGAATGGAAATCTGGCACTTGTACTTCCCAAGTGAGCTTAGCCGGCATCCCCACGAGACTCTATCCACAAAATGAACACCTTCAAGCTGCCAGTGAATGCACAGCTTTGGAGGAAAGCAGTACACGCATGCTACGAATTTGATCTCTTTATGGTGCCCCGGAAAGGAACTCTGGCACTTATACTTCCCGAGTGAGCTTAGCTGGCATTTCCAGGAGAGTCTAACCACAAAAGGAACACCTTGAACCTGCCTGCGAATGCACAGTTTAGGAGGAAACCTTACCCACCTGCTACCAATTTGATGTCTTGAAGGGGCCCCGGAAAGTATCTCTGGCACTTGTACTTCTCAGTTGAGCTTAGCTGGCCTCTCCACGAGAGTGTAACCACAAAACAACACCTTGAACCTGCCTGCGAATGCACAGATTAGTAGGAAAGCGTTACCCGCACGCTACGAATTTGATCTCTTGATGGTGCCCCGGAAAGCTACTCTGGCACTTGTACTTCCCAAGTTAACTTAACCGGCATCCCCACGAGACTCTATCCAAAAAATGAACACCTTCAAGCTGCCTGCGAATGCACAGCTTAGGAGGAAAGCAGTACCCGCATGCTACGAATTTGATCTCTTGATGCTGCCCCGGAAAGGAACTCTGGCACTTGTACTTCCCAAGTTAACCTAGCCGGCATCCCCACGAGACTCTATCCAAAAAATGAACACCTTCAAGCTGGCTGCGAATGCACAGCTTAGGAGGAAAGCAATACCCGCATGCTACGAATTTGGTGTCTTGATGGTGCCCCGGAAAGGAACTCTGGCACTTGTACTTCTCAAGTGAGCTTGGCTGGCCTCTCCACGAGAGTGTAACCACAAAACAACAACTTGAAGCTGCCTGCGAATGCACAGCTTAGGAGGAAAGCTTTACCCGCATGCTACGAATTTGATCTCTTCACGGTGCCCTGGAATGGAACTCTGGCACTTGTACTTCCCAAGTGAGCTTAGCAGGCATTCCCACGAGACTCTATCCACAAAATGAACACCTTCAAGCTGCTAGTGAATGCACAGCTTAGGAGGAAAGCAGTACACGCATGCTACGAATTTGATCTCTTTATGGTGCCCCGGAAAGGAACTCTGGCACTTGTACTTCCCGAGTGAGCTTAGCTGGCATTTCCACGAGAGTCTAACCACAAAAGGAACACCTTGAACCTGCCTGCGAATGCACAGTTTAGGAGGAAACCTTACACGCCTGCTACGAATTTGATGTCTTTAAGGTGCCCTGGAAAGTAACTCTGGCACTTGTATTTCTCAAGTGAGCTTAGCTGGCCTCTCCACGAGAGTGTAACCACAAAAAAACACCTTGAAGCTGCCTGCGAATGCACAGGTTAGGAGGAAAGCTTTACCCGCATGCTACGAATTTGATCTCTTGATGGTGCCCCGGAAAGGAACTCTGGCACTTGTACTTCCCAAGTGAGCTTAGCCGGCATCCCCAGGGGACTCTATCCACAAAATGATCACCTTCAACCTGCCTGCAAATGCACAGTGTAGAAGGAAAGCTTTACCCGCATGCTACGAATTTGATGTCTTGAAGGTGTCCCGGAAAGGAACTCTGGCACTGGTACTTCTCAAGTGAGCTTAGCCGGCCTCTCCACGAGAGTGTAACCACAAAACAACAACTTGAAGCTGCCTGCGAATGCACAGCTTAGGAGGAAAGCTTTACCCGCATGCTACGAATTTGATCTCTTGATGGTGGCCCGGAAAGCAACTCTGGCACTTGTACTTCCCCAGTGAGCGTAGCCGGCATCCCCACGAGACTCTATCCACAAAATGAACACCTTCAAGCTGCCTGTGAATGCACAGCTTAGGAGGAAAGCAGTACCCGCATGCTACGAATTTGATCTCTTTATGGTGCCCCGGAAAGGAACTCTGGCACTTGTACTTCTCAAGTGAGCTTAGCTGGCCTCTCCACGAGAGTGTAACCACAAAACAACACCTTGAAGCTGCCTGCGAAAGCACAGATTAGGAGGAAAGCTTTACCCGCATGCTACGAATTTGATCTCTTGATGGTGCCCCGGAAAGGAACTCTGGCACTTGTATTTCCCAAGTGAGCTTAGCCGGCATGCCCACGAGACTCTATCCACAAAATGATCACCTTCAACCTGCCTGCGAATGCACAGTGTAGGAGGAAAGCTTTACCGCATGCTACGAATTTGATGTCTTGAATGTGCCCCGGAAAGGAAATATGGCACTTGAACTTCTCAAGTGAGCTTCGCCTGCCTCTCCACGACAGTGTAACCACAAAGCAACACCTTGAAGCTACCTGCGAATGCACAGCTTAGGAGGAAAGCTTTACCCTTATGCTACGAATTTGATGTCTTGAAGGTGCCCCAAAAAGGAACTCTGGCCCTTGTACTTCCCAAGTTAACTTAACCGGCATCCCCACGAGACTCTATCCAAAAAATGAACACCTTCAAGCTGGCTGCGAATGCACAGCTTAGGAGGAAAGCAGTACCCGCATGCTACGAATTTGATCTCTTGATGGTGCCCCAGAAAGGGACTCTGGCACTTCTACTTCTCAAGTGAGCTTGGCTGGCCTCTCCACGAGAGTGTAACCACAAAACAACAACTTGAAGCTGCCTGCTAATGCACAGCTTAGGAGGAAATCTTTACCCGCATGCTACGAATTTGATCTCTTGATGGTGCCCCAGAATGGAAATCTGGCACTTGTACTTCCCAAGTGAGCTTAGCCGGCATCCCCACGAGACTCTATCCACAAAATGAACACCTTCAAGCTGCCAGTGAATGCACAGCTTTGGAGGAAAGCAGTACACGCATGCTACGAATTTGATCTCTTTATGGTGCCCCGGAAAGGAACTCTGGCACTTATACTTCCCGAGTGAGCTTAGCTGGCATTTCCAGGAGAGTCTAACCACAAAAGGAACACCTTGAACCTGCCTGCGAATGCACAGTTTAGGAGGAAACCTTACCCACCTGCTACCAATTTGATGTCTTGAAGGGGCCCCGGAAAGTATCTCTGGCACTTGTACTTCTCAGTTGAGCTTAGCTGGCCTCTCCACGAGAGTGTAACCACAAAACAACACCTTGAACCTGCCTGCGAATGCACAGATTAGTAGGAAAGCGTTACCCGCACGCTACGAATTTGATCTCTTGATGGTGCCCCGGAAAGCTACTCTGGCACTTGTACTTCCCAAGTTAACTTAACCGGCATCCCCACGAGACTCTATCCAAAAAATGAACACCTTCAAGCTGCCTGCGAATGCACAGCTTAGGAGGAAAGCAGTACCCGCATGCTACGAATTTGATCTCTTGATGCTGCCCCGGAAAGGAACTCTGGCACTTGTACTTCCCAAGTTAACCTAGCCGGCATCCCCACGAGACTCTATCCAAAAAATGAACACCTTCAAGCTGGCTGCGAATGCACAGCTTAGGAGGAAAGCAATACCCGCATGCTACGAATTTGGTGTCTTGATGGTGCCCCGGAAAGGAACTCTGGCACTTGTACTTCTCAAGTGAGCTTGGCTGGCCTCTCCACGAGAGTGTAACCACAAAACAACAACTTGAAGCTGCCTGCGAATGCACAGCTTAGGAGGAAAGCTTTACCCGCATGCTACGAATTTGATCTCTTCACGGTGCCCTGGAATGGAACTCTGGCACTTGTACTTCCCAAGTGAGCTTAGCAGGCATTCCCACGAGACTCTATCCACAAAATGAACACCTTCAAGCTGCTAGTGAATGCACAGCTTAGGAGGAAAGCAGTACACGCATGCTACGAATTTGATCTCTTTATGGTGCCCCGGAAAGGAACTCTGGCACTTGTACTTCCCGAGTGAGCTTAGCTGGCATTTCCACGAGAGTCTAACCACAAAAGGAACACCTTGAACCTGCCTGCGAATGCACAGTTTAGGAGGAAACCTTACACGCCTGCTACGAATTTGATGTCTTTAAGGTGCCCTGGAAAGTAACTCTGGCACTTGTATTTCTCAAGTGAGCTTAGCTGGCCTCTCCACGAGAGTGTAACCACAAAAAAACACCTTGAAGCTGCCTGCGAATGCACAGGTTAGGAGGAAAGCTTTACCCGCATGCTACGAATTTGATCTCTTGATGGTGCCCCGGAAAGGAACTCTGGCACTTGTACTTCCCAAGTGAGCTTAGCCGGCATCCCCAGGGGACTCTATCCACAAAATGATCACCTTCAACCTGCCTGCAAATGCACAGTGTAGAAGGAAAGCTTTACCCGCATGCTACGAATTTGATGTCTTGAAGGTGTCCCGGAAAGGAACTCTGGCACTGGTACTTCTCAAGTGAGCTTAGCCGGCCTCTCCACGAGAGTGTAACCACAAAACAACAACTTGAAGCTGCCTGCGAATGCACAGCTTAGGAGGAAAGCTTTACCCGCATGCTACGAATTTGATCTCTTGATGGTGGCCCGGAAAGCAACTCTGGCACTTGTACTTCCCCAGTGAGCGTAGCCGGCATCCCCACGAGACTCTATCCACAAAATGAACACCTTCAAGCTGCCTGTGAATGCACAGCTTAGGAGGAAAGCAGTACCCGCATGCTACGAATTTGATCTCTTTATGGTGCCCCGGAAAGGAACTCTGGCACTTGTACTTCTCAAGTGAGCTTAGCTGGCATTTCCACGAGAGTCTAACCACAAAAGGAACACCTTGAACCTGCCTGCGAATGCACAGTTTTGGAGGAAACCTTACCCGCCTGCTACGAATCTGATGTCTTGAAGGTGTCCCGGAAAGTAACTCTGGCACTTGTACTTTTCAAGTGAACTTAGCTGGCCTCTCCACGAGAGTGTAACCACAAAACAACACCTTGAAGCTGCCTGCGAATGCACAGGTTAGGAGGAAAGCTTTACCCGCATGCTACGAATTTGATCTCTTGATGGTGCACCGGAAAGGAACTCTGGCACTTGTACTTCCCAAGTGAGCTTAGCCGGCATCCCCACGAGACTCTATCCACAAAATGATCACCTTCAACCTGCCTGCGAATGCACAGCTTAGGAGGGAAGCTTTACCCACATGCTACGAATTTGATCTCTTGATGGTGTCCCGGAAAGGAACTCTGGCACTTGTACTTCCCGAGTGAGCTTAGCCGGCATCCCCACGAGACTCTATCCAAAAAATGAACACCTTCAAGCTGGCTGCGAATGCACAGCTTAGGAGGAAAGCTTTAACAGCATGCTACGAATTTGATGTCTTGAAGGTGCCCCGGAAAGGAACTCTGGCACTTGAACTACTCAAGGGAACTTCGCCGGCCTCTCCATGAGAGTGTAACCACAAAACAACACCTTGAAGCTACCTGCGAATGCACAGCTTAGGAGGAAAGCTTTACCCGCATGCTACGAATTTGATCTCTTGATGGTGCCCCGGAAAGGAACTCTGGCACTTGTACTTCCCAAGTTAACTTAGCTGGCATCCCCACGAGACTCTATCCAAAAAATGAACACCTTCAAGCTGCCTGCGAATGCACAGGTTAGGAGGAAAGCAGTACCCGCATGCTACGAATTTGATCTCTTGATGGTGCCCCGGAAAGGAACTCTGGCACTTGTACTTCTCAAGTGAGCTTAGCTGGCCTCTCCAGGAGAGTGTAACCACAAAATCACACCTTGAAGCTGCCTGCGAATGCACAGGTTAGGAGGAAACCTTTACCCGCATGCTACGAATTTGATCTCTTGATGGTGCCCCGGAAAGGAACTCTGGCACTTGTACTTCTCAAGTTAACTTAGCCGGCCTCTCCACGAGAGTGTAACCACAAAAAAACACCTTGAAGCTGCCTGCGACTGCACAGATTAGGAGGAAAGCTTTACGCGCATGCTACGAATTTGATCTCCTGATGGTGCCCCGGAACGGAACTCTGGCACTTGTACTTCCCAAGTGAGCTTAGCCGGGATCCCCACGAGAATCTATCCACAAAATGATCACCTTCAACCTACCTGCAAATGCACAGCTTAGATCGAAAGCTTTACCCACATGCTACGAATTTGATCTCTTGATGGTGCCCCGGAAAGGAACTCTGGCACTTTTACTTCCCAAGTTAACTTAGCCGGCATCCCCACGAGACTCTATCCAAAAAATGAACACCTTCAAGCTGGCTGCGAATGCACAGGTTAGGAGGAAAGCTTTACCCGCATGCTACGAATTTCATCTCTTGATGGTGCCCCGGAAAGGAACTCTGGCACTTGTACTTCCCAAGTGTGCTTAGCCGGCATCCCCACGAGACTCTATCCACAAAATGATCACCTTCAACCTGCCTGCGAATGCACAGTGTAGGAGGAAAACTTTACCCGCTTGCTACGAATTTGATGTCTTGAAGGTGCCCCGGAAAGGAACTCTGGCACTTGAACTTCTCAAGTGAGCTTCGCCGGCCTCTCCACGAGAGTGTAACCACAAAACAAAACCTTGAAGCTACCTGCGAATGCACAGCTTAGGAGGAAAGCTTTACCCGCATGCTACGAATTTGATCTCTTGATGGTGCCCGTGAAAGGAACTCTGGCACTTGTACTTCCCAAGTTAACTTAGCCGGCATCCCCACGAGACTCTATCCAAAAAATGAACACCTTCAAGGTGGCTGCGAATGCACAGCTTAGGAGGAAAGCAGTACCCACATGCGACGAATTTGATCTCTTGATGGTGCCCCGGAAAGGAACTCTGGCACTTATACTTCCCCAGTTAACTTAACCGGCATCCCCACGAGACTCTATCCAAAAAATGAACACCTTCAAGCTGCCTGCGAATGCACAGCTTAGGAGGAAAGCTGTACCCGCATGCTACGAATTTGATCTCTTGATGGTGCCCCGGAAAGGAACTCTGGCACTGGTACTTCTCAAGTGAACTTAGCTGGCCTCTCCACGAGAGTGTAACCACAAAACAACACCTTGATGCTGCCTGCGAATGCACAGGTTAGAAGGAAAGCTTTACCCACATGCTACGAATTTGATCTCTTGATGGTGCCCCGGAAAGGAACTCTGGCACTTGAACTTCCCAAGTGAGCTTCGCCGGCATCCCCACGAGACTCTATCCACAAAATGATCACCTTCCACCTGCCTGCGAATGCACAGTGTAGGAGGAAATCTTTACCCGCATGCTACAAATATGATGTCTTGAAGGTGCCCTGGAAAGGAACTCTGGTACTTGAACTTCTCAAGTGAGCTTCGCCGGCCTCTCCACGAGAGTGTAACCACAAAAAAACACCTTGAAGCTGCCTGCGACTGCACAGATTAGGAGGAAAGCTTTACGCGCATGCTACGAATTTGATCTCCTGATGGTGCCCCAGAATGGAACTCTGGCACTTGTACTTCCCAAGTGAGCTTAGCCGGGATCCCCACGAGAATCTATCCACAAAATGATCACCTTCAACCTGCCTGCGAATGCACAGCTTTGGAGGAAAGCTTTACCCACATGCTACGAATTTGATCTCTTGATGGTGCCCCGGAACGGAACTCTGGCACTTTTACTTCCCAAGTTAACTTAGCCGGCATCCCCACGAGACTCTATCCAAAAAATGAACACCTTCAAGCTGACTGCGAATGCACAGGTTAGGAGGAAAGCTTTACCCGCATGCTACGAATTTGATCTCTTGATGGTGCCCCGGAAAGGAACTCTGGCACTTGTACTTCTCAAGTGAGCTTAGCTGGCATTTCCACGAGAGTCTAACCACAAAAGGAACACCTTGAACCTGCCTGCGAATGCACAGTTTAGGAGGAAACCTTACCCGCCTGCTACGAATTTGATGTCTTGAAGGTGCCCCGGAAAGTAACTCTGGCACTTGTACTTCCCAAGTGAGCTTAGCCGGCATCCCCACGAGACTCTATCCACAAAATGATCACCTTCAACCTGCCTGGGAATGCACAGTGTAGGAGGAAAGCTTTACCAGCATGCTACGAATTTGATGTCTTGAAAGTGCCCCGGAAAGGAACTCTGGCACTTGAACTACTCAAGTGAGCTTCGCCGGCCTCTCCATTAGAGTGTAACCACAAAACAACACCTTGAAGGTACCTGCGAATGCACAGCTTAGGAGGAAAGCTTTACCCGCATGCTACGAATTTGATCTCTTGCTGGTGCCCCGGAAAGGAACTCTGGCACTTGTACTTCCCAAGTTAACTTAGCTGGCATCCCCACGAGACTCTATCCAAAAAATGAACACCTTCAAGCTGCCTGCGAATGCACAGGTTAGGAGGAAAGCAGTACCCGCATGCTACGAATTTGATCTCTTGATGGTGCCCCGGAAAGGAACTCTGGCACTTGTACTTCTCAAGTGAGCTTAGCTGGCCTCTCCACGAGAGTGTAACCACAAAATCACACCTTGAAGCTGCCTGCGAATGCACAGGTTAGGAGGAAACCTTTACCCGCGTGCTACGAATTTGATCTCTTGATGGTGCCCCGGAAAGGAACTCTGGCACTTGTACTTCTCAAGTGAACTTAGCCGGCCTCTCCACGAGAGTGTAACCACAAAAAAACACCTTGAAGCTGCCTGCGACTGCACAGATTAGGAGGAAAGCTTTACGCGCATGCTACGAATTTGATCTCCTGATGGTTCCCCGGAATGGAACTCTGGCACTTGTACTTCCCAAGTGAGTTTAGCCGGGATCCCCACGAGAATCTATCCACAAAATGATCACCTTCAACCTGCCTGCGAATGCACAGCTTTGGAGGAAAGCTTTACCCACATGCTACGAATTTGATCTCTTGATGGTGCCCCGGAACGGAACTCTGGCACTTTTACTTCCCAAGTTAACTTAGCCGGCATCCCCACGAGACTCTATCCAAAAAATGAACACCTTCAAGCTGACTGCGAATGCACAGGTTAGGAGGAAAGCTTTACCCGCATGCTACGAATTTGATCTCTTGATGGTGCCCCGGAAAGGAACTCTGGCACTTGTACTTCCCAAGTGAGCTTAGCCGGCATCCCCACGAGCCTCTATCCACAAAATGATCACCTTCAACCTGCCTGCGAATGCACAGTGTAGGAGGAAAGCTTTACCCGCTTGCTACGAATTTGATGTCTTGAAGGTGCCCCGGAAAGGAACTCTGGCACTTGAACTTCTCAAGTGAGCTTCGCCGGCCTCTCCACGATAGTGTAACTACAAAACAACACCTTGAAGCTACCTGCGAATGCACAGCTTACGAGGAAAGCTTTACCTGCATGCTACGAATTTGATCTCTTGATGGTGCCCGTTAAATGAACTCTGGCACTTGTACTTCCCAAGTTAACTTAGCCGGCATCCCCACGAGACTCTATCCAAAAAATGAACACCTTCAAGGTGGCTGCGCATGCACAGCTTAGGAGGAAAACAGTACCCACATGCGACGAATTTGATCACTTGATGGTGCCCCGGAAAGGAACTCTGGCACTTATACTTCCCCAGTTAACTTAACCGGCATCCCAACGAGACTCTATCCAAAAAATGAACACCTTCAAGCTGCCTGCGAATGCACAGCTTAGGAGGAAAGCTGTACCCGCATGCTACGAATTTGATCTCTTGATGGTGCCCCGGAAAGGAACTCTGGCACTTGTACTTCCCGAGTGAGCTTAGCTGGCATTTCCACGAGAGTCTAACCACAAAAGGAACACCTTGATCCTGCCTGTAAATGCACAGTTTAGGAGGAAACCTTACACGCCTGCTACGAATTTGATGTCTTGAAGGTGCCCCGGAAAGGAACTCTTGCACTTGTACTTCTCAAGTGAGCTTAGGCGGCCTCTCAACGAGAGTGTAACCACAAAACAACAACTTGAAGCTGCCTGCAAATGCAAAGCTTAGGAGGAAAGCTTTACCCGCATGCTACGAATTTGATCTCTTGATGGTGCCCCATAAAGGAACTCTGGCACTTGTACTTCCCGAATGAGTTTAGCTGGCATTTCCACGAGAGTCTAACCACAAAAGGAACACCTTGAACCTCCCAGCGAATGCACAGTTTAGGAGGAAACCTTACCCGCCTGCTACGAATTTGATGTCTTGAAGGTGCCCCGGAAAGTAACTCTGGCACTGGTACTTCTCAAGTGAGCTTAGCTGGCCTCTCCACGAGAGTGTAACCACATAACAACAACTTGATGCTGCCTGCGAATGCACAGGTTAGAAGGAAAGCTTTACCCGCATGCTACGAATTTGATCTCTTGATGGTGCCCCGGAAAGGAACTCTGGCACTTGAACTTCCCAAGTGAGCTTAGCCGGCATCCCCACGAGACTCTATCCACAAAATGATCACCTTCAACCTGCCTGCGAATGCACAGTGTAGGAGGAAAGCTTTACTCGCATGCTACGAATTTGATGTCCTGAAGGTGCCCCGGAAAGGAACTCTGGTACTTGAACTTCTCAAGTGAGCTTCGCCGGCCTTTCCACGAGAGTGTAACCACAAAACAACACCTTGAATCTACCTGCGAATGCACAGATTAGGAGGAAAGCTTTACCCGCATGCTACGAATTTGACCTCTTGATGGTGCCCCGGAAAGGAACTCTGGCACTTCTACTTCCCAAGTTAACTTAGCCCTCATCCACAGGAGACTCTATCCAAAAAATGAACACCTTCAAGCTGGCTGCGAATGCACAGCTTAGGAGGAAAGCTTTACCCGCATGCTACGAATTTGATGTCTTGAAGCTGCCCCGGAAAAGAACTCTGGCACTTGTACTTCTCAAGTGAGCTTAGCTGGCCTCTCCACGAGAGTGTAACCACAAAACAACAACTTGAAGCTGCCTGCGAATGCACAGCTTAAGAGGAAAGCTTTACCCGCATGCTACGAATTTGATCTCTTGATGGTGGCCCGGAAAGGAACTCTGGCACTTGTATTTCGCAAGTGAGCTTAGCCGGCATCCCCACGAGACTCTATCCACAAAATGATCACCTTCAACCTGCCTGCGAATGCACAGTGTAGGAGGAAAGCTTTACCCGCATGCTACGAATTTGATCTCTGGATGGTGCCCCGGAAAGGAACTCTGGCACTTGTACTTCCCAAGTTATCTTAGCCGGCATCCCCACGAGACTCTATCCAAAAAATGAACACCTTCAAGCTGGCTGTGAATGCACAGATTAGGAGTAAAGCAGTACCCGCATGCTACGAATTTGCTCTCTTGATGGTGCCCCGGAAAGGAACTCTGGCACTTGTACTTCTCAAGTGAGCTTCGCTGGCATTTCCAAGAGAGTGTAACCACAAAAGTAACACCTTGAACCTGCCTGCGAATGCACAGTTTAGTAGGAAAGTTTACCCGACTGCTACGAATTTCATGTCTTGAAGGTGCCCCAGAAAGTAACTCTGGCACTTGTACTACTTCAGTGAGCTTAGCGGGCCTCTCCACGAGAGTGTTACGAAAAAAAACAACTTGAAGCTGCCTGCGAATGCACAGGTTAGGAGGAAAGCTTTACCCGCATGCTACGAATTTGATCTCTTAATGATGCCCCGGAAAGGAACTCTGGCACTTGTACTTCTCAAGTGAGCTTACCTGGCATTTCCACGAGAGTCTAACCACAAAAGGAAAACCTTGAACCTGCCTGCGAATGCACAGTTTAGGAGGAAACCTTACCCGCCTGCTACGAATTTGATGTCTTGAAGGTGCCCCGGAAAGTAACTCTGGAACTTGTACTTCCCAAGTGAACTTAGCCGGCATCCCCACGAGACTCTATCCAAAAAATGAACACCTTCCAGCTGGTTGCGAATGCACAGCTTAGGAGGAAAGCAGTACACGCATGCTACGAATTTGATCTCTTGATGGTGCCCCGGAAAGGAACTCTGGCACTTGTACTTCTCAAGTGAGCTTAGCCGGCCTCTCCACGAGAGTGTAACCACAAAACAACAACTTGAAGCTGCCTGCAAATCCACAGCTTAGGTGGAAAGCTTTACCCGCATGCTATGAATTTGATCTCTTGATGGTGCCCCGGAAAGGAACTCTGGCACTTGTACATCCCGATTGAGCTTAGCCGGCATCCCCACGAGACTCTATCCACAAAATGAACACCTTCAAGCTGCCTGTGAATGCACAGCTTAGGAGGAAACCTTACCCGCCTGCTACGAATTTGATGTCTTGAAGGTGCCCCGGAAAGTAACTCTGGCACTTGTACTTCTTATGTGAGCTTAGCTGACCTCTCCACGAGAGTGTAACCACAAAAGAACACCTTGAAGCTGCCTGTGAATGCACAGGTTAGGAGGAAAGCTTTACCCGCATGCTACGAATTTGATCTCTTGATGGTGTCCTGGAAAGGAACTCTGGCACTTGTACTTCCCAAGTGAGCTTAGCCGGCATCCCCACGAGACTCTATCCACAAAATGATCACCTTCAACCTGCCTGCGAATGCACAGTGTAGGAGGAAAGCTTTACCCGCATGCTACAAATATGATGTCTTGAAGGTGCCCTGGAAAGGAACTCTGGTACTTGAACTTCTCAAGTGAGCTTCGCCGGCCTTTCCACGAGAGTGTAACCACAAAACAACACCTTGAAGCTACCTGCGAATGCACAGCTTAGGAGGAAAGCTTTACCCGCATGCTACGAATTTGATCTCTTGATGGTGCCCCGGAAAGGAACTCTGGAACTTGTACTTCCCGAGTGAGCTTAGCCGGCATCCCCACGAGACTCTATCCACAAAATGAACACCTTCAAGCTGCCTGTGAATGCACAGCTTAGGAGGAAAGCAGTACCCGCATGCTACGAATTTGATCTCTTGATGGTGCCCCGGAAAGGAACTCTGGCAGTTGTACTTCTCAAGTGAGCTTAGCTGGCATTTCCACGAGAGTCTAACCACAAAAGGAACACCTTGAACCTGCCTGCGAATGCACAGTTTAGGAGGAAACCTTACCCGCCTGCTACGAATTTGATGTCTTGAAGGTGCCCCGGAAAGTAACTCTGGCACTTGTACTTCCCAAGTGAGCTTAGACGGCATCCCCACGAGACTCTATCCACAAAATGATCACCTTCAACCTGCCTGGGAATGCACAGTGTAGGAGGAAAGCTTTACCAGCATGCTACGAATTTGATGTCTTGAAGGTGCCCCGGAAAGGAACTCTGGCACTTGAACTACTCAAGTGAGCTTCGCCGGCCTCTCCCTGAGAGTGTAACCACAAAACAACACCTTGAAGCTACCTGCGAATGCACAGCTTAGGAGGAAAGCTTTACCCGCATGCTACGAATTTGATCTCTTGATGGTGCCCCGGAAAGGAACTCTGGCACTTGTACTTCTCAAGTGAGCTTAGCTGGCCTCTCCACGAGAGTGTAAGCACAAAATCACACCTTGAAGCTGCCTGCGAATGCACAGGTTAGGAGGAAACCTTTACCCGCATGCTACGAATTTGATCTCTTGATGGTGCCCCGGAAAGGAACTCTGGCACTTGTACTTCTCAAGTGAGCTTAGCCGGCCTCTCCACGAGAGTGTAACCACAAAAAAACACCTTGAAGCTGCCTGCGACTGCACAGATTAGGAGGAAAGCTTTACGCGCATGCTACGAATTTGATCTCCTGATGGTGCCCCGGAACGGAACTCTGGCACTTGTACTTCCCAAGTGAGCTTAGCCGGGATCCCCACGAGAATCTATCCACAAAATGATCACCTTCAACCTACCTGCGAATGCACAGCTTAGATCGAAAGCTTTACCCACATGCTACGAATTTGATCTCTTGATGGTGCCCCGGAAAGGTACTCTGGCACTTTTACTTCCCAAGTTAACTTAGCCGGCATCCCCACGAGACTCTATCCAAAAAATGAACACCTTCAAGCTGGCTGCGAATGCACAGGTTAGGAGGAAAGCTTTACCCGCATGCTACGAATTTCATCTCTTGATGGTGCCCCGGAAAGTAACTCTGGCACTTGTACTTCCCAAGTGAGCTTAGCCGGCATCCCCACGAGCCTCTATCCACAAAATGATCACCTTCAACCTGCCTGCGAATGCACAGTGTAGGAGGAAAGCTTTACCCGCTTGCTACGAATTTGATGTCTTAAAGGTGCCCCGGAAAGGAACTCTGGCACTTGAACTTCTCAAGTGAGCTTCGCCGGCCTCTCCACGAGAGTGTAACCACAAAACAACACCTTGAAGCTACCTGCGAATGCACAGCTTAGGAGGAAAGCTTTACCCGCATGCTACGAATTTGATCTCTTGATGGTACCCGTGAAAGGAACTCTGGCACTTGTACTTCCCAAGTTAACTTAGCCGGCATCCCCACGAGACTCTATCCAAAAAATGAACACCTTCAAGGTGGCTGCGAATGCACAGCTTAGGAGGAAAGCAGTACCCACATGCGACGAATTTGATCTCTTGATGCTGCCCCGGAAAGGAACTCTGGCACTTATACTTCCCCAGTTAACTTAACCGGCATCCCCACGAGACTCTATCCAATATATGAACACCTTCAAGCTGCCTGCGAATGCACAGCTTAGGAGGAAACCTGTACCCGCATGCTACGAATTTGATCTCTTGATGGTGCCCCGGAAAGGAACTCTGGCACTTGTACTTCCCGAGTGAGCTTAGCTGGCCTCTCCACGAGAGTGTAACCACAAAACAACACCTTGATGCTGCCTGCGAATGCACAGGTTAGAAGGAAAGCTTTACCCGCATGCTACGAATTTGATCTCTTGATGGTGCCCCGGAAAGGAACTCTGGCACTTGAACTTCCCAAGTGAGCTTAGCCGGCATCCCCACGAGACTCTATCCACAAAATGATCACCCTCAACCTGCCTGCGAATGCACAGTGTAGGAGGAAAGCTTTACCCGCATGCTACGAATATGATGTCTTGAAGGTGCCCTGGAAAAGAACTCTGGTACTTGAACTTCTCAAGTGAGCTTCGCCGGCCTTTCCACGAGAGTGTAACCACAAAACAAAACCTTGAATCTACCTGCGAATGCACAGATTAGGAGGAAAGCTTTACCCGCATGCTACGAATTTGATCTCTTGATGGTGCCCCGGAAAGGAACTCTGGCACTTCTACTTCCCAAGTTAACTTAGCCCTGATCCCCACGAGACTCTATCCAAAAAATGAACACCTTCAAGCTGGCTGCGAATGCACAGCTTAGGAGGAAAGCAGTACCCGCATGCTACGAATTTTATCTCTTGATGGTGCCCCGGAAAGGAACTCTGGCACTTGTACTTCTCAAGTGAGCTAAGCCAGACTCTCCACGAGAGTGTAACCACAAAACAACAACTTGAAGCTGCCTGCGAACGCACAGCTTTGGAGGAAATCTTTACCCGCATGCTACGAATTTGATCTCTTGATGGTGCCCTGGAAAGGAACTCTGGCACTTCTACTTCCCAAGTTAACTTAGCCGGCATCCCCACGAGACTCTATCCAAAAAATGAACACCTTCAAGCTGGCTGCGAATGCACAGCTTAGGAGGAAAGCAGTACCCGCATGCTACGAATTTGATCTGTTGATGGTGCCCCGGAAAAGACCTCTGGCACTTGTACTTCTCAAGTGAGCTTAGCTGGCCTCTCCATGAGAGTGTAACCACAAAACAACAACTTGAAGCTGCCTGCGAATGCACAGCTTAAGAGAAAAGCTTTACCCGCATGCTACGAATTTGATCTCTTGATGGTGCCCCGGAAAGGAACTCTGGCACTTGTATTTCGCAAGTGAGCTTAGCCGGCATCCACACGAGACTCTATCCACAAAATGAGCACCTTCAACCTGCCTGCGAATGCACAGTGTAGGAGGAAAGCTTTACCCGCATGCTACGAATTTGATCTCTGGATGGTGCCCCGGAAAGGAACTCTGGCACTTGTACTTCCCAAGTTATCTTAGCCGGCATTCCCACGAGACTCTATCCAAAAAATGAACACCTTCAAGCTGGCTGTGAATGCACAGCTTAGGAGGAAAGCAGTACCTGCATGTTACGAATTTGATCTCTTGATGGTGCCCCGGAAAGGAACTCTGGCACTTGTACTTCTCAAGTGAGCTTAGCTGGCATTTCCAAGAGAGTGTAACCACAAAAGTAACACCTTGAACCTGCCTGCGAATGCACAGTTTAGTAGGAATGTTTACCCGCCTGCTACGAATTTCATGTCTTGAAGGTGCCCCAGAAAGTAACTCTGGCACTTGTACTACTCCAGTGAGCTTAGCGGGCCTCTCCACGAGAGTGTAACGAAAAAAAACAACTTGACGCTGCCTGCGAATGCACAGGTTAGGAGGAAAGCTTTACCCGCATGCTACGAATTTGATCTCTTGATGATGCCCCGGAAAGGAACTCTGGCACTTGTACTTCTCAAGTGAGCTTACCTGGCATTTCCACGAGAGTCTAACCACAAAAGGAAAACCTTGAACCTGCCTGCGAATGCACAGTTTAGGAGGAAACCTTACCCGCCTGCTACGAATTTGATGTCTTGAAGGTGCCCCGTAAAGTAACTCTGGCTCTTGTACTTCCCAAGTGAGCTTAGCCGGCATCCCCACGAGACTCTATCCACAAAATGAACACCTTCAAGCTGCCTGCGAATGCACAGCTTCGGAGGAAAGCTTTACCCGCATGCTACGAATTTGATCTCTTGATGGTGCCCTGGAAAGGAACTCTGGCACTTGTACTTCTCAAGTGAGCTTAGCTGGCCTCTCCACGAGAGTGTAACCACAAAATCACACCTTGAAGCTGCCTGCGAATGCACAGGTTAGGAGGAAAGCTTTACCCGCATGCTACGAATTTGATCTCTTGATGGTGCCCCGGAAAGGAACTCTTTCACTTGTACTTCTCAAGTGAGCTTAGCTGGCCTCTCCACGAGAGTATAAGCACAAAACAACACCTTGAAGCTTCCTGCGTATGTACAGGTTAGGAGGAAATCTTTACCCTCATGCTACGAATTTGATCTGTTGTTGGTGACCTGGAAAGGAACTCTGGCACTTGTATTTCCCAAGTGAGCTTAGCCGGCATCCCCACGAGACTCTATCCACAAAATGATTACCTTCAACCTGCCTGCGAATGCACAGTGTACAAGGAAAGCTTTACCCTCATGCTACGAATTTGGTCTCTTGATGGTGCCCCGGAAAGGAACTCTGGCACTTGTACTTCCCAAGTGAGCTTAGCCGGCATCCCCAAGAGACTCTATCCACAAAATGATCACCTTCCACCTGCCTGCGAATGCACAGTGTAGGAGGAAAGCTTTACCCGCATGCTACGAATTTGATCTCTTGATGGTGCCCCGGAAAGGAACTCTGGCACCTGTACTTCTCAGGTGAGCTTAGCTGGCCTCTCCACGAGAGTGTAACCACAAAACAACACCTTGAAGCTGCCTGCGAATGCACAGGTTAGGAGGAAAGCTTTACCCGCATGCTACGAATTTGATCTCTTGATGGTGCCCCGGAAAGGAACTCTGGCACTTGTACTTCCGAAGTTAACTTAGCCGGCATCCCCACTAGACTCTATCCAAAAAATGAACACCTTCAACTGGCTGCGAATGCACAGCTTAGGAGGAAAGCAGTACCCGCATGCTACGAATTTGATCTCTTGTTGGGGCCCCGGAAAGTAACTCTGGCACTTGTACTTCCCAAGTGAGCTTAGCCGGCATCCCCACGAGACTCTATCCACAAAATGATCACCTTCCACCTGCCTGTGAATGCACAGTGTAGGAGGAAAGCTTTACCCGCATGCTACGAATTTGTTGTCTTGAAGGTGCCCCGGAAAGAAACTCTGGCACTTGTACGTCCCAAGTTAACTTAGCTGGCATCCCCACGAGACTCTATCCAAAAAATGAACAGCTTCAAGCTGCCTGCGAATGCACAGGTTAGGAGGAAAGCAGTACCCGCATGCTACGAATTTGATCTCTTGATGGTGCCCCGGAAAGGAACTCTGGCACTTGTACTTCTCAAGTGAGCTTAGCTGGCCTCTCCACGAGAGTGTAACCACAAAATCACACCTTGAAGCTGCCTGCGAATGCACAGGTTAGGAGGAAAGCTTTACCCGCATGGTACGAATTTGATCTCTTGATGGTGCCCCGGAAAGGAACTTTGGCACTTGTACTTCCCGAGTGAGCTTAGCTGGCATTTCCACGAGAGTCTAACCACAAAAGGAACACCTTGATCCTGAATGCGAATGCACAGTTTAGGAGGAAACCTTACCCGCCTGCTACGAATTTGATGTCTTGAAGGTGCCCCGGAAAGGAACTCTGGCACTTGTACTTCTCAAGTGAGCTTAGCTGGCCTTTCCACGAGAGTGTAACGACAAAATCACACCTTGAAGCTGCCTGCGAATGCACAGGTTAGGAGGAAAGCTTTACCCGCATGCTACGAATTTGATCTTTTGATGGTGCCCCGGAAAGGAACTCTGGCACTTGTACTTCTCAAGTGAGCTTAGCTGGCCTCTCCACGAGAGTATAAGCACAAAACAACACCTTGAAGCTGCCTGCGTATGCACAGGTTAGGAGGAAAGCTTTACCCTCATGCTACGAAATTGATCTGTTGATGGTGCCCCGGTAAGGAACTCTGGCACTTGTATTTCCCAAGTGAGCTTAGCCGGCATCCCCACGAGACTCTATCCACAAAATGATTACCTTCAACCTGCCTGCGAATGCACAGCTTAGGAGGAAAGCTTTACCCGCATGCTACGAATTTGATGTCTTGAAGCTGCCCCGGAAAGGAACTCTGGCGCTTGTACTTCTCGAGCTTCGCCGGCCTCTCCACGAGAGTGTAACCACAAAACAATACCTTGAAGCTACCTGCGAATGCACAGCTTAGGAAGAAAGCTTTACCCGCATGCTACGAATTTGATCTCTTGATGGTGCCCAGGAAAGGAACTCTGGCACTTGTACTTCCCGAGTGAGCTTAGCCGGCATCCCCACGAGACTCTATCCACAAAATGAACACCTTCAAGCTGGCTGCGAATGCACAGTTTAGGAGGAAAGCAGTACCCGCATGCTACGAATTTGATCTCTTGATGGTGCCCCGGAAAGGAACTCTGGCACTTGTACTTCACAAGTGAGCTTAGCTGGCATTTCCACGAGAGTCTAACCACAAAAGGAACACCTTGAACCTGCCTGCGAATGCACAGTTTAGGAGGAAACCTTACCCGCCTGCTACGAATTTGATGTCTTGAAGGTGCACCGGAAAGTAACTCTGGCACTTGCACTTCCCAAGTGAGCTTAGACGGCATCCCCACGAGACTCTATCCTCAAAATGATCACCTTCAACCTGCCTGCGAATGCACAGTGTAGAAGGAAATCTTTACCCGCATGCTACGAATTTGATGTCTTGAAGGTGCCCCGGAAAGGAACTCTGGCACTTGAACTTCTCAAGTGAGCTTAGCCGGCCTCTCCACGAGAGTGTAACCACAAAACAACACCTTGAAGCTACCTGCGAATGCACAGCTTAGGAGGAAAGCTTTACCCGCATGCTACGAATTTAATCTCTTGATGGTGGCCCGGAAAGGAACTCTGGCACTTGTACTTCTCAAGTTAACTTAGCTGGCATCCCCACGAGACTCTATCCAAAAAATGAACACCTTCAAGATGCCTGCGAATGCACAGGTTAGGAGGAAAGCTTTACCCGCATGCTACGAATTTGATATCTTGATGGTGCCCCGGAAAGGAACTCTGGCACTTGTACTTCTCAAGTGAGCTTAGCCGGCCTCTCCACGAGAGTGTAACCACAAAAAAACACCTTGAAGCTGCCTGCGAATGCACAGATTATGAGGAAAGCTTTACGCGAATGCTACGAATTTGATCTCTTGATGGTGCCCCGGAACGGAACTCTGGCACTTGTACTTCCCAAGTGACCTTAGCCAGCATCCCCACGAGACTCTATCCACAAAATGATCACCTTCAACCTGCCTGAGAATGCACAGCTTAGGAGGAAAGCTTTACCCGCATGCTACGAATTTGATCTCTTGATGGTGCCCCGGAAAGGAACTCTGGCACTTGTACTTCCCAAGTTAACTTAGCCGGCATCCCCACGAGACTCTATCCAAAAAATGAACACCTTCAAGCTGGCTGCGAATGCACAGCTTAGGAGGAAAGCTATACCCGCATGCTACAAATTTGATCTCTTGATGGTGCCCCGGAAAGGAACTCTGGCACTTGTACTTCTTAAGTGAGCTTAGCTGGCCTCTCCACGTGAGTGTAACCACAAAACAACACCTTGAAGCTGCCTGCGAATGCACAGGTTAGGAGGAAAGCTTTACCTGCATGCTACGAATTTGATCTCTTGATGGTGCCCCGGAAAGGAACTCTGGCACTTGTACTTCCCAAGTTAACTTAGCCGGCATCCCCACGAGACTCTATCCAAAAAATGAACACCTTCAAGCTGGCTGCGAATGCACAGCTTAGGAGGAAAGCTTTACCCGCATGCTACGAATTTGATCTCTTGATGGTGCCCCGGAAAGGAACTCTGGCACTTGTACGTCCCAAGTTAACTTAGCTGGCATCCCCACGAGACTCTATCCAAAAAATGAACACCTTCAAGCTGCCTGCGAATGCACAGGTTAGGAGGAAAGCAGTACCCGCATGCTACGAATTTGATCACTTGATGGTGCCCCGGAAAGGAACTCTGGCACTTGTACTTCTCAAGTGAGCTTAGCTGGCTTCTCCACGAGAGTGTAACCACAAAATCACACCTTGAAGCTGCCTGCGAATGCACAGGTTAGGAGGAAAGCTTTACCCGCATGGTACGAATTTGATCTCTTGATGGTGCCCCGGAAAGGAACTCTGGCACTTGTACTTCCCGAGTGAGCTTAGCTGGCATTTCCACGAGAGTCTAACCACAAAAGGAACACCTTGATCCTGACTGCGAATGCACAGTTTAGGAGGAAACCTTACCCGCCTGCTACGAATTTGATGTCTTGAAGGTGCCCCGGAAAGTAACTCTGCCACTTGTGCTTCACAAGTGAGCTTAGCTGGCCTCTCCACGAGGGTGTAACCACAAAATAACACCTTGAAGCTGCCTGCGAATGCACAGGTTAGGAGGAAAGCTTTACCCGCATGCTACGAATTTGATCTCTTGATGGTGCCCCGGAAATGAACTCTGGCACTTGTACTTCCCAAGTGAGCTTAGCCGGCATCCCCACGAGACTCTATCCACAAAATGATCACCTTCAACCTGCCTGCGAATGCACAGTGTACGAGGAAAGCTTTACACGCATGCTACGAATTTGATGTCTTGAAGGTGCCCCGGAAAGGAACTCTGGCCCTTGAACTTCTCAAGTGAGCTTCGCCGGCCTCTCCACGAGAGTGCAACCACAAAACAACACTTTGAAGCTACCTGCGAATGCACAGCTTAGGAGGAAAGCAGTACCCGCATGCTACGAATTTGATCTCTTGATGGTGCCCCGGAAAGGAACTCAGGCACTTGTACTTCCCAAGTTAACTTAGCCGGCATCCCCACGAGTCTCTATCCAAAAAATGAACACCTTCAAGCTGGCTGCGAATGCACAGCTTAGGAGGAAAGCTTTACCCGCATGCTACGAATTTGATCTCTTGATGGTGCCCCGGAAAGGAACTCTGCCACTTGTACTTCTTAAGTGAGCTTAGCTGGCCTCTCCACGTGAGTGTAACCACAAAACAACACCTTGAAGCTGCCTGCGAATGCACAGGTTAGGAGGAAAGCTTTACCTGCATGCTACGAATTTGATCTCTTGATGGTGCCCCGGAAAGGAACTCTGGCACTTGTACTTCCCAAGTTAACTTAGCCGGCATCCCCACGAGACTCTATCCAAAAAATGAACACCTTCAACTGGCTGCGAATGCACAGCTTAGGAGGAAAGCAGTATCCGCATGCTACGAATTTGATCTCTTGATGGTGCCCCGGAAAGGAACTCTGGCACTTGTACTTCCCAAGTTAACTTAGCCGGCATCCCCACGAGACTCTATCCAAAAAATATACACCTTCAAGCTGGCTGCAAATGCACAGCTTAGGAGGAAAGCTTTACCCGCATGCTACGAATTTGATCTCTTGATGGTGCCCCGGAAAGGAACTCTGGCACCTGTACTTCTCAAGTGAGCTTAGCTGGCCTCTCCACGAGAGTGTAACCACAAAACAACAGCTTGAAGCTGCCTGCGAATGCACAGGTTAGGAGGAAAGCTTTACCCGCATGCTACGAATTTGATCTCTTGATGGTGCCCCGGAAAGGAACTCTGGCACTTGTACTTCCCAAGTTAACTTAGCCGGCATCCCCACGAGACTCTATCCAAAAAATGAACACCTTCAACTGGCTGCGAATGCACAGCTTAGGAGGAAAGCAGTACCCGCATGCTACGAATTTGATCTCTTGATGGTGCCCCGGAAAGTAACTCTGGCACTTGTACTTACCAAGTGAGCTTAGCCGGCATCCCCACGAGACTCTATCCACAAAATGATCACCTTCAACCTGCCTGCGAATGCACAGTGTAGGAGGAAAGCTTTACCCGCATGCTACGAATTTGATGTCTTGAAGGTGCCCCGGAAAGGAACTCTGGCACTTGTACTTCTCAAGTGAGCTTAGCTGGCCTCTCCACGAGAGTGTAACCACAAAATCACACCTTGAAGCTGCCTGCGAATTCACAGGTTAGGAGGAAAGCTTTACCCGCATGGTACGAATTTGATCTCTTGATGGTGCCCCGGAAAGGAACTTTGGCACTTGTACTTCCCGAGTGAGCTTAGCTGGCATTTCCACGAGAGTCTAACCACAAAAGGAACACCTTGATCCTGAATGCGAATGCACAGTTTAGGAGGAAACCTTACCAGCCTGCTACGAATTTGATGTCTTGAAGGTGCCCCGGAAAGTAACTCTGGCACTTGTACTTCACAAGTGAGCTTAGCTGGGCTCTCCACGAGGGTGTAACCACAAAACAACACCTTGAAGCTGCCTGCGAATGCACAGGTTAGGAGGAAAGCTTTACCCGCATGCTATGAATTTGATCTCTTGATGGTGCCCCGGAAAGGAACTCTGGCACTTGTACTTCCCAAGTGAGCTTAGCCGGCATCCCCACGAGACTCTCTCCACAAAATGATCACCTTCAACCTGCCTGCGAATGCACAGTGTAGAAGGAAAGCTTTACACGCATGCTACGAAGTTGATGTCTTGAAGGTGCCCCGGAAAGGAACTCTGGCCCTTGAACTTCTCAAGTGAGCTTCGCCGGCCTCTCCAGGAGAGTGTAACCAAAAAACAACACATTGAAGCTACCTGCGAATGCACAGCTTAGGAGGAAAGCAGTACCCGCATGCTACGAATTTGATCTCTTGATGGTGCCCCGGAAAGGAACTCAGGCACATGTACTTCCCAAGTTAACTTAGCCGGCATCCCCACGAGTCTCTATCCAAAAAATGAACACCTTCAAGCTGGCTGCGAATGCACAGCTTAGGAGGAAAGCAGTACCCGCCTGCTACGAATTTGATCTTTTGATGGTGCCCCAGAAAGGAACTCTGGCACTTGTACTTCTCAAGTGAGCTTAGCTGGCCTCTCCACGAGAGTATAAGCACAAAACAACACCTTGAAGCTGCCTGCGTATGCACAGGTTAGGAGGAATGCTTTACCCTCATGCTACGAAATTGATCTGTTGATGGTGCCCCGGTAAGGAACTCTGGCACTTGTATTTCCCAAGTGAGCTTAGCCGGCATCCCCACGAGACTCTATCCACAAAATGATTACCTTCAACCTGCCTGCGAATGCACAGCTTAGGAGGAAAGCTTTACCCGCATGCTACGAATTTGATGTCATGAAGCTGCCCCGGAAAGGAACTCTGGCGCTTGTACTTCTCGAGCTTCGCCGGCCTCTCCACGAGAGTGTAACCACAAAACAATACCTTGAAGCTACCTGCGAATGCACAGCTTAGGAAGAAAGCTTTACCCGCATGCTACAAATTTGATCTCTTGATGGTGCCCAGGAAAGGAACTCTGGCACTTGTACTTCCCGAGTGAGCTTAGCCGGCATCCCCACGAGACTCTATCCACAAAATGAACACCTTCAAGCTGGCTGCGAATGCACAGCTTAGGAGGAAAGCAGTACCCGCATGCTACGAATTTGATCTCTTGATGGTGCCCCGGAAAGGAACTCTGGAACTTGTACTTCACAAGTGAGCTTAGCTGGCATTTCCACGAGAGTCTAACCACAAAAGGAACACCTTGAACCTGCCTGCGAATGCACAGTTTAGGAGGAAACCTTACCCGCCTGCTACGAATTTGATGTCTTGAAGGTGCACCGGAAAGTAACTCTGGCACTTGCACTTCCCAAGTGAGCTTAGACGGCATCCCCACGAGACTCTATCCTCAAAATGATCACCTTCAACCTGCCTGCGAATGCACAGTGTAGAAGGAAAGCTTTACCCGCATGCTACGAATTTGATGTCTTGAAGGTGCCCCGGAAAGGAACTCTGGCACTTGAACTTCTCAAGTGAGCTTAGCCGGCCTCTCCACGAGAGTGTAACCACAAAACAACACCTTGAAGCTACCTGCGAATGCACAGCTTAGGAGGAAAGCTTTACCCGCATGCTACGAATTTAATCTCTTGATGGTGGCCCGGAAAGGAACTCTGGCACTTGTACTTCTCAAGTTAACTTAGCCGGCATCCCCACGAGACTCTATCCACAAAATGATTACCTTCAACCTGCCTGCGAATGCACAGTGTACAAGGAAAGCTTTACCCTCATGCTACGAATTTGGTCTCTTGATGGTGCCCCGGAAAGGAACTCTGGCACTTGTACTTCCCAAGTGAGCTTAGCCGGCATCCCCAAGAGACTCTATCCACAAAATGATCACCTTCCACCTGCCTGCGAATGCACAGTGTAGGAGGAAAGCTTTACCCGCATGCTACGAATTTGATCTCTTGATGGTGCCCCGGAAAGGAACTCTGGCACCTGTACTTCTCAGGTGAGCTTAGCTGGCCTCTCCACGAGAGTGTAACCACAAAACAACACCTTGAAGCTGCCTGCGAATGCACAGGTTAGGAGGAAAGCTTTACCCGCATGCTACGAATTTGATCTCTTGATGGTGCCCCGGAAAGGAACTCTGGCACTTGTACTTCCGAAGTTAACTTAGCCGGCATCCCCACTAGACTCTATCCAAAAAATGAACACCTTCAACTGGCTGCGAATGCACAGCTTAGGAGGAAAGCAGTACCCGCATGCTACGAATTTGATCTCTTGTTGGGGCCCCGGAAAGTAACTCTGGCACTTGTACTTCCCAAGTGAGCTTAGCCGGCATCCCCACGAGACTCTATCCACAAAATGATCACCTTCCACCTGCCTGTGAATGCACAGTGTAGGAGGAAAGCTTTACCCGCATGCTACGAATTTGTTGTCTTGAAGGTGCCCCGGAAAGAAACTCTGGCACTTGTACGTCCCAAGTTAACTTAGCTGGCATCCCCACGAGACTCTATCCAAAAAATGAACAGCTTCAAGCTGCCTGCGAATGCACAGGTTAGGAGGAAAGCAGTACCCGCATGCTACGAATTTGATCTCTTGATGGTGCCCCGGAAAGGAACTCTGGCACTTGTACTTCTCAAGTGAGCTTAGCTGGCCTCTCCACGAGAGTGTAACCACAAAATCACACCTTGAAGCTGCCTGCGAATGCACAGGTTAGGAGGAAAGCTTTACCCGCATGGTACGAATTTGATCTCTTGATGGTGCCCCGGAAAGGAACTTTGGCACTTGTACTTCCCGAGTGAGCTTAGCTGGCATTTCCACGAGAGTCTAACCACAAAAGGAACACCTTGATCCTGAATGCGAATGCACAGTTTAGGAGGAAACCTTACCCGCCTGCTACGAATTTGATGTCTTGAAGGTGCCCCGGAAAGGAACTCTGGCACTTGTACTTCTCAAGTGAGCTTAGCTGGCCTTTCCACGAGAGTGTAACGACAAAATCACACCTTGAAGCTGCCTGCGAATGCACAGGTTAGGAGGAAAGCTTTACCCGCATGCTACGAATTTGATCTTTTGATGGTGCCCCGGAAAGGAACTCTGGCACTTGTACTTCTCAAGTGAGCTTAGCTGGCCTCTCCACGAGAGTATAAGCACAAAACAACACCTTGAAGCTGCCTGCGTATGCACAGGTTAGGAGGAAAGCTTTACCCTCATGCTACGAAATTGATCTGTTGATGGTGCCCCGGTAAGGAACTCTGGCACTTGTATTTCCCAAGTGAGCTTAGCCGGCATCCCCACGAGACTCTATCCACAAAATGATTACCTTCAACCTGCCTGCGAATGCACAGCTTAGGAGGAAAGCTTTACCCGCATGCTACGAATTTGATGTCTTGAAGCTGCCCCGGAAAGGAACTCTGGCGCTTGTACTTCTCGAGCTTCGCCGGCCTCTCCACGAGAGTGTAACCACAAAACAATACCTTGAAGCTACCTGCGAATGCACAGCTTAGGAAGAAAGCTTTACCCGCATGCTACGAATTTGATCTCTTGATGGTGCCCAGGAAAGGAACTCTGGCACTTGTACTTCCCGAGTGAGCTTAGCCGGCATCCCCACGAGACTCTATCCACAAAATGAACACCTTCAAGCTGGCTGCGAATGCACAGTTTAGGAGGAAAGCAGTACCCGCATGCTACGAATTTGATCTCTTGATGGTGCCCCGGAAAGGAACTCTGGCACTTGTACTTCACAAGTGAGCTTAGCTGGCATTTCCACGAGAGTCTAACCACAAAAGGAACACCTTGAACCTGCCTGCGAATGCACAGTTTAGGAGGAAACCTTACCCGCCTGCTACGAATTTGATGTCTTGAAGGTGCACCGGAAAGTAACTCTGGCACTTGCACTTCCCAAGTGAGCTTAGACGGCATCCCCACGAGACTCTATCCTCAAAATGATCACCTTCAACCTGCCTGCGAATGCACAGTGTAGAAGGAAATCTTTACCCGCATGCTACGAATTTGATGTCTTGAAGGTGCCCCGGAAAGGAACTCTGGCACTTGAACTTCTCAAGTGAGCTTAGCCGGCCTCTCCACGAGAGTGTAACCACAAAACAACACCTTGAAGCTACCTGCGAATGCACAGCTTAGGAGGAAAGCTTTACCCGCATGCTACGAATTTAATCTCTTGATGGTGGCCCGGAAAGGAACTCTGGCACTTGTACTTCTCAAGTTAACTTAGCTGGCATCCCCACGAGACTCTATCCAAAAAATGAACACCTTCAAGATGCCTGCGAATGCACAGGTTAGGAGGAAAGCTTTACCCGCATGCTACGAATTTGATATCTTGATGGTGCCCCGGAAAGGAACTCTGGCACTTGTACTTCTCAAGTGAGCTTAGCCGGCCTCTCCACGAGAGTGTAACCACAAAAAAACACCTTGAAGCTGCCTGCGAATGCACAGATTATGAGGAAAGCTTTACGCGAATGCTACGAATTTGATCTCTTGATGGTGCCCCGGAACGGAACTCTGGCACTTGTACTTCCCAAGTGACCTTAGCCAGCATCCCCACGAGACTCTATCCACAAAATGATCACCTTCAACCTGCCTGAGAATGCACAGCTTAGGAGGAAAGCTTTACCCGCATGCTACGAATTTGATCTCTTGATGGTGCCCCGGAAAGGAACTCTGGCACTTGTACTTCCCAAGTTAACTTAGCCGGCATCCCCACGAGACTCTATCCAAAAAATGAACACCTTCAAGCTGGCTGCGAATGCACAGCTTAGGAGGAAAGCTATACCCGCATGCTACAAATTTGATCTCTTGATGGTGCCCCGGAAAGGAACTCTGGCACTTGTACTTCTTAAGTGAGCTTAGCTGGCCTCTCCACGTGAGTGTAACCACAAAACAACACCTTGAAGCTGCCTGCGAATGCACAGGTTAGGAGGAAAGCTTTACCTGCATGCTACGAATTTGATCTCTTGATGGTGCCCCGGAAAGGAACTCTGGCACTTGTACTTCCCAAGTTAACTTAGCCGGCATCCCCACGAGACTCTATCCAAAAAATGAACACCTTCAAGCTGGCTGCGAATGCACAGCTTAGGAGGAAAGCTTTACCCGCATGCTACGAATTTGATCTCTTGATGGTGCCCCGGAAAGGAACTCTGGCACTTGTACGTCCCAAGTTAACTTAGCTGGCATCCCCACGAGACTCTATCCAAAAAATGAACACCTTCAAGCTGCCTGCGAATGCACAGGTTAGGAGGAAAGCAGTACCCGCATGCTACGAATTTGATCACTTGATGGTGCCCCGGAAAGGAACTCTGGCACTTGTACTTCTCAAGTGAGCTTAGCTGGCTTCTCCACGAGAGTGTAACCACAAAATCACACCTTGAAGCTGCCTGCGAATGCACAGGTTAGGAGGAAAGCTTTACCCGCATGGTACGAATTTGATCTCTTGATGGTGCCCCGGAAAGGAACTCTGGCACTTGTACTTCCCGAGTGAGCTTAGCTGGCATTTCCACGAGAGTCTAACCACAAAAGGAACACCTTGATCCTGACTGCGAATGCACAGTTTAGGAGGAAACCTTACCCGCCTGCTACGAATTTGATGTCTTGAAGGTGCCCCGGAAAGTAACTCTGCCACTTGTGCTTCACAAGTGAGCTTAGCTGGCCTCTCCACGAGGGTGTAACCACAAAATAACACCTTGAAGCTGCCTGCGAATGCACAGGTTAGGAGGAAAGCTTTACCCGCATGCTACGAATTTGATCTCTTGATGGTGCCCCGGAAATGAACTCTGGCACTTGTACTTCCCAAGTGAGCTTAGCCGGCATCCCCACGAGACTCTATCCACAAAATGATCACCTTCAACCTGCCTGCGAATGCACAGTGTACGAGGAAAGCTTTACACGCATGCTACGAATTTGATGTCTTGAAGGTGCCCCGGAAAGGAACTCTGGCCCTTGAACTTCTCAAGTGAGCTTCGCCGGCCTCTCCACGAGAGTGCAACCACAAAACAACACTTTGAAGCTACCTGCGAATGCACAGCTTAGGAGGAAAGCAGTACCCGCATGCTACGAATTTGATCTCTTGATGGTGCCCCGGAAAGGAACTCAGGCACTTGTACTTCCCAAGTTAACTTAGCCGGCATCCCCACGAGTCTCTATCCAAAAAATGAACACCTTCAAGCTGGCTGCGAATGCACAGCTTAGGAGGAAAGCTTTACCCGCATGCTACGAATTTGATCTCTTGATGGTGCCCCGGAAAGGAACTCTGCCACTTGTACTTCTTAAGTGAGCTTAGCTGGCCTCTCCACGTGAGTGTAACCACAAAACAACACCTTGAAGCTGCCTGCGAATGCACAGGTTAGGAGGAAAGCTTTACCTGCATGCTACGAATTTGATCTCTTGATGGTGCCCCGGAAAGGAACTCTGGCACTTGTACTTCCCAAGTTAACTTAGCCGGCATCCCCACGAGACTCTATCCAAAAAATGAACACCTTCAACTGGCTGCGAATGCACAGCTTAGGAGGAAAGCAGTATCCGCATGCTACGAATTTGATCTCTTGATGGTGCCCCGGAAAGGAACTCTGGCACTTGTACTTCCCAAGTTAACTTAGCCGGCATCCCCACGAGACTCTATCCAAAAAATATACACCTTCAAGCTGGCTGCAAATGCACAGCTTAGGAGGAAAGCTTTACCCGCATGCTACGAATTTGATCTCTTGATGGTGCCCCGGAAAGGAACTCTGGCACCTGTACTTCTCAAGTGAGCTTAGCTGGCCTCTCCACGAGAGTGTAACCACAAAACAACAGCTTGAAGCTGCCTGCGAATGCACAGGTTAGGAGGAAAGCTTTACCCGCATGCTACGAATTTGATCTCTTGATGGTGCCCCGGAAAGGAACTCTGGCACTTGTACTTCCCAAGTTAACTTAGCCGGCATCCCCACGAGACTCTATCCAAAAAATGAACACCTTCAACTGGCTGCGAATGCACAGCTTAGGAGGAAAGCAGTACCCGCATGCTACGAATTTGATCTCTTGATGGTGCCCCGGAAAGTAACTCTGGCACTTGTACTTACCAAGTGAGCTTAGCCGGCATCCCCACGAGACTCTATCCACAAAATGATCACCTTCAACCTGCCTGCGAATGCACAGTGTAGGAGGAAAGCTTTACCCGCATGCTACGAATTTGATGTCTTGAAGGTGCCCCGGAAAGGAACTCTGGCACTTGTACTTCTCAAGTGAGCTTAGCTGGCCTCTCCACGAGAGTGTAACCACAAAATCACACCTTGAAGCTGCCTGCGAATTCACAGGTTAGGAGGAAAGCTTTACCCGCATGGTACGAATTTGATCTCTTGATGGTGCCCCGGAAAGGAACTTTGGCACTTGTACTTCCCGAGTGAGCTTAGCTGGCATTTCCACGAGAGTCTAACCACAAAAGGAACACCTTGATCCTGAATGCGAATGCACAGTTTAGGAGGAAACCTTACCAGCCTGCTACGAATTTGATGTCTTGAAGGTGCCCCGGAAAGTAACTCTGGCACTTGTACTTCACAAGTGAGCTTAGCTGGGCTCTCCACGAGGGTGTAACCACAAAACAACACCTTGAAGCTGCCTGCGAATGCACAGGTTAGGAGGAAAGCTTTACCCGCATGCTATGAATTTGATCTCTTGATGGTGCCCCGGAAAGGAACTCTGGCACTTGTACTTCCCAAGTGAGCTTAGCCGGCATCCCCACGAGACTCTCTCCACAAAATGATCACCTTCAACCTGCCTGCGAATGCACAGTGTAGAAGGAAAGCTTTACACGCATGCTACGAAGTTGATGTCTTGAAGGTGCCCCGGAAAGGAACTCTGGCCCTTGAACTTCTCAAGTGAGCTTCGCCGGCCTCTCCAGGAGAGTGTAACCAAAAAACAACACATTGAAGCTACCTGCGAATGCACAGCTTAGGAGGAAAGCAGTACCCGCATGCTACGAATTTGATCTCTTGATGGTGCCCCGGAAAGGAACTCAGGCACATGTACTTCCCAAGTTAACTTAGCCGGCATCCCCACGAGTCTCTATCCAAAAAATGAACACCTTCAAGCTGGCTGCGAATGCACAGCTTAGGAGGAAAGCAGTACCCGCCTGCTACGAATTTGATCTTTTGATGGTGCCCCAGAAAGGAACTCTGGCACTTGTACTTCTCAAGTGAGCTTAGCTGGCCTCTCCACGAGAGTATAAGCACAAAACAACACCTTGAAGCTGCCTGCGTATGCACAGGTTAGGAGGAATGCTTTACCCTCATGCTACGAAATTGATCTGTTGATGGTGCCCCGGTAAGGAACTCTGGCACTTGTATTTCCCAAGTGAGCTTAGCCGGCATCCCCACGAGACTCTATCCACAAAATGATTACCTTCAACCTGCCTGCGAATGCACAGCTTAGGAGGAAAGCTTTACCCGCATGCTACGAATTTGATGTCATGAAGCTGCCCCGGAAAGGAACTCTGGCGCTTGTACTTCTCGAGCTTCGCCGGCCTCTCCACGAGAGTGTAACCACAAAACAATACCTTGAAGCTACCTGCGAATGCACAGCTTAGGAAGAAAGCTTTACCCGCATGCTACGAATTTGATCTCTTGATGGTGCCCAGGAAAGGAACTCTGGCACTTGTACTTCCCGAGTGAGCTTAGCCGGCATCCCCACGAGACTCTATCCACAAAATGAACACCTTCAAGCTGGCTGCGAATGCACAGCTTAGGAGGAAAGCAGTACCCGCATGCTACGAATTTGATCTCTTGATGGTGCCCCGGAAAGGAACTCTGGAACTTGTACTTCACAAGTGAGCTTAGCTGGCATTTCCACGAGAGTCTAACCACAAAAGGAACACCTTGAACCTGCCTGCGAATGCACAGTTTAGGAGGAAACCTTACCCGCCTGCTACGAATTTGATGTCTTGAAGGTGCACCGGAAAGTAACTCTGGCACTTGCACTTCCCAAGTGAGCTTAGACGGCATCCCCACGAGACTCTATCCTCAAAATGATCACCTTCAACCTGCCTGCGAATGCACAGTGTAGAAGGAAAGCTTTACCCGCATGCTACGAATTTGATGTCTTGAAGGTGCCCCGGAAAGGAACTCTGGCACTTGAACTTCTCAAGTGAGCTTAGCCGGCCTCTCCACGAGAGTGTAACCACAAAACAACACCTTGAAGCTACCTGCGAATGCACAGCTTAGGAGGAAAGCTTTACCCGCATGCTACGAATTTAATCTCTTGATGGTGGCCCGGAAAGGAACTCTGGCACTTGTACTTCTCAAGTTAACTTAGCTGGCATCCCCACGAGACTCTATCCAAAAAATGAACACCTTCAAGATGCCTGCGAATGCACAGGTTAGGAGGAAAGCTTTACCCGCATGCTACGAATTTGATATCTTGATGGTGCCCCGGAAAGGAACTCTGGCACTTGTACTTCTCAAGTGAGCTTAGCCGGCCTCTCCACGAGAGTGTAACCACAAAAAAACACCTTGAAGCTGCCTGCGAATGCACAGATTATGAGGAAAGCTTTACGCGAATGCTACGAATTTGATCTCTAGATGGTGCCCCGGAACGGAACTCTGGCACTTCTACTTCCCAAGTGAGCTTAGCCAGCATCCCCACGAGACTCTATCCACAAAATGATCACCTTCAACCTGCCTGCGAATGCACAGCTTAGGAGGAAAGCTTTACCCACATGCTACGCATTTGATCTCTTGATGGTGCCCCGGAAAGGAACTCTGGCACTTGTACTTCCCAAGTTAACTTAGCCGGCATCCCCACGAGACTCTATCCAAAAAATGAACACCTTCAAGCTGGCTGCGAATGCACAGCTTAGGAGGAAAGCTATACCCGCATGCTACGAATTTGATCTCTTGATGGTGCCCCGGAAAGGAACTCTGGCACTTATACTTCTTAAGTGAGCTTAGCTGGCCTCTCCACGTGAGTGTAACCACAAAACAACACCTTGAAGCTGCCTGCGAATGCACAGGTTAGGAGGAAAGCTTTACCTGCATGCTACGAATTTGATCTCTTGATGGTGCCCCGGAAAGGAACTCTGGCACTTGTACTTCCCAAGTTAACTTAGCCGGCATCCCCACGAGACTCTATCCAAAAAATGAACACCTTCAAGCTGGCTGCGAATGCACAGCTTAGGAGGAAAGCTTTACCCGCATGCTACGAATTTGATCTCTTGATGGTGCCCTGGAAAGGAACTCTGGCACTTGTACTTCCCAAGTGAGCTTAGCCGACATCCCCACGAGACTCTATGCACAAAATGATCACCTTCAACCTGCCTGCGATTGCACAGTGTAGGAGGAAAGCTTTACACGCATGCTACGAATTTGATGTCTTGAAGGTGCCCCGGAAAGGAACTCTGGCCCTTGAACTTCTCAAGTGAGCTTCGCCGGCCTCTCCACGAGAGTGTAACCACAAAACAACACATTGAAGCTACCTGCGAATGCACAGCTTAGGAGGAAAGCAGTACCCGCATGCTACGAATTTGATGTCTTGATGGTGCCCCGGAAAGGAACTCTGGCACTTGTACGTCCCAAGTTAACTTAGCTGGCATCCCCACGAGACTCTATCCAAAAAATGAACACCTTCAAGCTGCCTGCGAATGCACAGGTTAGGAGGAAAGCAGTACCCGCATGCTACGAATTTGATCACTTGATGGTGCCCCGGAAAGGAACTCTGGCACTTGTACTTCTCAAGTGAGCTTAGCTGGCTTCTCCACGAGAGTGTAACCACAAAATCACACCTTGAAGCTGCCTGCGAATGCACAGGTTAGGAGGAAAGCTTTACCCGCATGGTACGAATTTGATCTCTTGATGGTGCCCCGGAAAGGAACTCTGGCACTTGTACTTCCCGAGTGAGCTTAGCTGGCATTTCCACGAGAGTCTAACCACAAAAGGAACACCTTGATCCTGACTGCGAATGCACAGTTTAGGAGGAAACCTTACCCGCCTGCTACGAATTTGATGTCTTGAAGGTGCCCCGGAAAGTAACTCTGGCACTTGTACTTCACAAGTGAGCTTAGCTGGCCTCTCCACGAGAGTGTAACCACAAAAAAACACCTTGAAGCTGCCTGCGAATGCACAGGTTAGGAGGAAAGCTTTACCCGCATGCTACGAATTTGATCTCTTGATGGTGCCCCGGAAATGAACTCTGGCACTTGTACTTCCCAAGTGAGCTTAGCCGGCATCCCCACGAGACTCTATCCACAAAATGATCACCTTCAACCTGCCTGCGAATGCACAGTGTACGAGGAAAGCTTTACACGCATGCTACGAATTTGATGTCTTGAAGGTGCCCCGGAAAGGAACTCTGGCCCTTGAACTTCTCAAGTGAGCTTCGCCGGCCTCTCCACGAGAGTGCAACCACAAAACAACACTTTGAAGCTACCTGCGAATGCACAGCTTAGGAGGAAAGCAGTACCCGCATGCTACGAATTTGATCTCTTGATGGTGCCCCGGAAAGGAACTCAGGCACTTGTACTTCCCAAGTTAACTTAGCCGGCATCCCCACGAGTCTCTATCCAAAAAATGAACACCTTCAAGCTGGCTGCGAATGCACAGCTTAGGAGGAAAGCTTTACCCGCATGCTACGAATTTGATCTCTTGATGGTGCCCCGGAAAGGAACTCTGGCACTTGTACTTCTTAAGTGAGATTAGCTGGCCTCTCCACGTGAGTGTAACCACAAAACAACACCTTGAAGCTGCCTGCGAATGCACAGGTTAGGAGGAAAGCTTTACCTGCATGCTACGAATTTGATCTCTTGATGGTGCCCCGGAAAGGAACTCTGGCACTTGTACTTCCCAAGTTAACTTAGCCGGCATCCCCACGAGACTCTATCCAAAAAATATACACCTTCAAGCTGGCTGCAAATGCACAGCTTAGGAGGAAAGCTTTACCCGCATGCTACGAATTTGATCTCTTGATGGTGCACCAGAAAGGAACTCTGGCACCTGTACTTCTCAAGTGAGCTTAGCTGGCCTCTCCACGAGAGTGTAACCACAAAACAACAGCTTGAAGCTGCCTGCGAATGCACAGGTTAGGAGGAAAGCTTTACCCGCATGCTACGAATTTGATCTCTTGATGGTGCCCCGGAAAGGAACTCTGGCACTTGTACTTCCCAAGTTAACTTAGCCGGCATCCCCACGAGACTCTATCCAAAAAATGAACACCTTCAACTGGCTGCGAATGCACAGCTTAGGAGGAAAGCAGTACCCGCATGCTACGAATTTGATCTCTTGATGGTGCCCCGGAAAGTAACTCTGGCACTTGTACTTACCAAGTGAGCTTAGCCGGCATCCCCACGAGACTCTATCCACAAAATGATCACCTTCCAGCTGCCTGCGAATGCACAGTGTAGGAGGAAAGCTTTACCCGCATGCTACGAATTTGATGTCTTGAAGGTGCCCCGGAAAGGAACTCTGGCACTTGAACTACTCAAGTGAGCTTCGCCGGCCTCTCCATGAGAGTGTAACCACAAAACAACACCTTGAAGCTACCTGCAAATGCACAGCTTAGGAGGAAAGCTTTACCCGCATGCTACGAATTTGATCTCTTGATGGTGCCCCGGAAAGAAACGCTGGCACTTGTACGTCCCAAGTTAACTTAGCTGGCATCCCCACGAGACTCTATCCAAAAAATGAACACCTTCAAGCTGCCTGCGAATGCACAGGTTAGGAGGAAAGCAGTACCCGCATGCTACGAATTTGATCTCTTGATGGTGCCCCGGAAAGGAACTCTGGCACTTGTACTTCTCAAGTGAGCTTAGCTGGCCTCTCCACGAGAGTGTGACCACAAAATCACACCTTGAAGCTGCCTGCGAATGCACAGGTTAGGAGGAAAGGTTTACCCGCATGCTACGAATTTGATCTCTTGATGGTGCCCCGGAAAGGAACTCTGGCACTTGTACTTCTCAAGTGAGCTTAGCTGGCCTCTCCACGAGAGTATAAGCACAAAACAACACCTTGAAGCTGCCTGCGTATGCACAGGTTAGGAGGAAAGCTTTACCCTCATGCTACTAAATTGATCTGTTGATGGTGCCCCGGTAAGGAACTCTGGCACTTGTATTTCCCAAGTGAGCTTAGCCGGCATCCCCACGAGACTCTATCCACAAAATGATTACCTTCAACCTGCCTGCGAATGCACAGCTTAGGAGGAAAGCTTTACCCGCATGCTACGAATTTGATGTCTTGAAGCTGCCCCGGACAGGAACTCTGGCGCTTGTACTTCTCGAGCTTCGCCGGCCTCTCCACGAGAGTGTAACCACAAAACAATACCTTGAAGCTACCTGCGAATGCACAGCTTAGGAAGAAAGCTTTACCCGCATGCTACGAATTTGATCTCTTGATGGTGCCCAGGAAAGGAACTCTGGCACTTGTACTTCCCGAGTGAGCTTAGCCGGCATCCCCACGAGACTCTATCCACAAAATGAACACCTTCAAGCTGCCTGTGAATGCACAGCTTAGGAGGAAAGCAGTACCCGCATGCTAAGAATTTGATCTCTTGATGGTGCCCCGGAAAGGAACTCTGGCACTTGTACTTCTCAAGTGAGCTTAGCTGGCATTTCCACGAGAGTCTAACCACAAAAGCAACACCTTGAACTTGCCTGCGAATGCACAGTTTAGGAGGAAACCTTACCCGCCTGCTACGAATTTGATGTCTTGAAGGTGCACCGGAAAGTAACTCTGGCACTTGCACTTCCCAAGTGAGCTTAGACGGCATCCCCACGAGACTCTATCCACAAAATGATCACCTTCAACCTGCCTGCGAATGCACAGTGTAGAAGGAAAGCTTTACCCGCATGCTACGAATTTGATGTCTTGAAGGTGCCCTGGAAAGGAACTCTGGCCCTTGAACTTCTCAAGTGAGCTTCGCCGGCATCTCCAGGAGAGTGTAACCACAAAACAACACCTTGAAGCTACCTGCGAATGCACAGCTTAGGAGGAACGCTTTACCCGCATGCTACGAATTTGATCTCTTGATGGTGGCCCGGAAAGGAACTCTGGCACTTGTACTTCTCAAGTTAACTTAGCTGGCATCCCCACGAGACTCTATCCAAAAAATGAACACCTTCAACATGCCTGCGAATGCACAGGTTAGGAGGAAAGCTTTACCCGCATGCTACGAATTTGATATCTTGATGGTGCCCCGGAAAGGAACTCTGGCACTTGTACTTCTCAAGTGAGCTTAGCCGGCCTCTCCACGAGAGTGTAACCACAAAAAAACACCTTGAAGCTGCCTGCGAATGCACAGATTATGAGGAAAGCTTTACGCGAATGCTACGAATTTGATCTCTTGATGGTGCCCCGGAACGGAACTCTGGCACTTGTACTTCCCAAGTGAGCTTAGCCAGCATCCCCATGAGACTCTATCCGCAAAATGATCACCTTCAACCTGCCTGGGAATGCACAGATTAGGAGGAAAGCTTTACCCACATGCTACGAATTTGATCTCTTGATGGTGCCCCGGAAAGGAACTCTGGCACTTGTACTTCCCAAGTTAACTTAGCCGGCATCCCCACGAGACTCTATCCAAAAAATATACACCTTCAAGCTGGCTGCAAATGCACAGCTTAGGAGGAAAGCTTTACCCGCATGCTACGAATTTGATCTCTTGATGGTGCCCCGGAAAGGAACTCTGGCACCTGTACTTCTCAAGTGAGCTTAGCTGGCCTCTCCACGAGAGTGTAACCACAAAACAACAGCTTGAAGCTGCCTGCGAATGCACAGGTTAGGAGGAAAGCTTTACCCGCATGCTACGAATTTGATCTCTTGATGGTGCCCCGGAAAGGAACTCTGGCACTTGTACTTCCCAAGTTAACTTAGCCGGCATCCCCACGAGACTCTATCCAAAAAATGAACACCTTCAACTGGCTGCGAATGCACAGCTTAGGAGGAAAGCAGTACCCGCATGCTACGAATTTGATCTCTTGATGGTGCCCCGGAAAGTAACTCTGGCACTTGTACTTACCAAGTGAGCTTAGCCGGCATCCCCACGAGACTCTATCCACAAAATGATCACCTTCCAGCTGCCTGCGAATGCACAGTGTAGGAGGAAAGCTTTACCCGCATGCTACGAATTTGATGTCTTGAAGGTGCCCCGGAAAGGAACTCTGGCACTTGAACTACTCAAGTGAGCTTCGCCGGCCTCTCCATGAGAGTGTAACCACAAAACAACACCTTGAAGCTACCTGCGAATGCACAGCTTAGGAGGAAAGCTTTACCCGCATGCTACGAATTTGATCTCTTGATGGTGCCCCGGAAAGAAACTCTGGCACTTGTACGTCCCAAGTTAACTTAGCTGGCATCCCCACGAGACTCTATCCAAAAAATGAACACCTTCAAGCTGCCTGCGAATGCACAGGTTAGGAGGAAAGCAGTACCCGCATGCTACGAATTTGATCTCTTGATGGTGCCCCGGAAAGGAACTCTGGCACTTGTACTTCTCAAGTGAGCTTAGCTGGCCTCTCCACGAGAGTGTAACCACAAAATCACACCTTGAAGCTGCCTGCGAATGCACAGGTTAGGAGGAAAGCTTTACCCGCATGGTACGAATTTGATCTCTTGATGGTGCCCCGGAAAGGAACTTTGGCACTTGTACTTCCCGAGTGAGCTTAGCTGGCATTTCCACGAGAGTCTAACCACAAAAGGAACACCTTGATCCTGAATGCGAATGCACAGTTTAGGAGGAAACCTTACCCGCCTGCTACGAATTTGATGTCTTGAAGGTGCCCCGGAAAGTAACTCTGGCACTTGTACTTCACAAGTGAGCTTAGCTGGCCTCTCCACGAGGGTGTAACAACAAAACAACACCTTGAAGCTGCCTGCGAATGCACAGGTTAGGAGGAAAGCTTTACCCGCATGCTACGAATTTGTTCTCTTGATGGTGCCCCGGAAAGGAACTCTGGCACTTGTACTTCCCAAGTGAGCTTAGCCGGCATCCCCACGAGACTCTATCCACAAAATGGTCACCTTCAACCTGCCTGCGAATGCACAGTGTAGGAGGAAAGCTTTACACGCATGCTACGAATTTGATGTCTTGAAGGTGCCCCGGAAAGGAACTCTGGCCCTTGAACTTCTCAAGTGAGCTTCGCCGGCCTCTCCAGGAGAGTGTAACCACAAAACAACACCTTGAAGCTACCTGCGAATGCACAGCTTAGGAGGAAAGCTTTACCCGCATGCTACGAATTTGATCTCTTGATGGTGGCCCGGAAAGGAACTCTGGCACTTGTACTTCTCAAGTTAAGTTAGCTGGCATCCCCACGAGACTCTATCCAAAAAATGAACACCTTCAACATGCCTGCGAATGCACAGGTTACGAGGAAAGCTTTACCCGCATGCTACGAATTTGATATCTTGATGGTGCCCCGGAAAGGAACTCTGGCACTTGTACTTCTCAAGTGAGCTTAGCCGGCCTCTCCACGAGAGTGTAACCACAAGAAAACACCTTGAAGCTGCCTGCGAATGCACAGATTATGAGGAAAGCTTTACGCGAATGCTACGAATTTGATATCTTGATGGTGCCCCGGAACGGAACTCTGGCACTTGTACTTCCCAAGTGAGCTTAGCCAGCATCCCCACGAGACTCTATCCGCAAAATGATCACCTTCAACCTGCCTGGGAATGCACAGCTTAGGAGGAAAGCTTTACCCACATGCTACGAATTTGATCTCTTGATGGTGCCCCGGAAAGGAACTCTGGCACTTGTACTTCCCAAGTTAACTTAGCCGGCATCCCCACGAGACTCTATCCAAAAAATATACACCTTCAAGCTGGCTGCAAATGCACAGCTTAGGAGGAAAGCTTTACCCGCATGCTACGAATTTGATCTCTTGATGGTGCCCCGTAAAGGAACTCTGGCACCTGTACTTCTCAAGTGAGCTTAGCTGGCCTCTCCACGAGAGTGTAACCACAAAACAACAGCTTGAAGCTGCCTGCGAATGCACAGGTTAGGAGGAAAGCTTTACCCGCATGCTACGAATTTGATCTCTTGATGGTGCCCCGGAAAGGAACTCTGGCACTTGTACTTCCCAAGTTAACTTAGCCGGCATCCCCACGAGACTCTATCCAAAAAATGAACACCTTCAACTGGCTGCGAATGCACAGCTTAGGAGGAAAGCAGTACCCGCATGCTACGAATTTGATCTCTTGATGGTGCCCCGGAAAGTAACTCTGGCACTTGTACTTACCAAGTGAGCTTAGCCGGCATCCCCACGAGACTCTATCCACAAAATGATCACCTTCCAGCTGCCTGCGAATGCACAGTGTAGGAGGAAAGCTTTACCCGCATGCTACGAATTTGATGTCTTGAAGGTGCCCCGGAAAGGAACTCTGGCAGTTGAACTACTCAAGTGAGCTTCGCCGGCCTCTCCATGAGAGTGTAACCACAAAACAACACCTTGAAGCTACCTGCGAATGCACAGCTTAGGAGGAAAGCTTTACCCGCATGCTACGAATTTGATCTCTTGATGGTGCCCCGGAAAGAAACTCTGTCACTTGTACGTCCCAAGTTAACTTAGCTGGCATCCCCACGAGACTCTATCCAAAAAATGAACACCTTCAAGCTGCCTGCGAATGCACAGGTTAGGAGGAAAGCAGTACCCGCATGCTACGAATTTGATCTCTTGATGGTGCCCCGGAAAGGAACTCTGGCACTTGTACTTCTCAAGTGAGCTTAGCTGGCCTCTCCACGAGAGTGTAACCACAAAATCACACCTTGAAGCTGCCTGCGAATGCACAGGTTAGGAGGAAAGCTTTACCCGCATGGTACGAATTTGATCTCTTGATGGTGCCCCGGAAAGGAACTTTGGCACTTGTACTTCCCGAGTGAGCTTAGCTGGCATTTCCACGAGAGTCTAACCACAAAAGGAACACCTTGATCCTGAATGCGAATGCACAGTTTAGGAGGAAACCTTACCCGCCTGCTACGAATTTGATGTCTTGAAGGTGCCCCGGAAAGTAACTCTGGCACTTGTACTTCACAAGTGAGCTTAGCTGGCCTCTCCACGAGGGTGTAACCACAAAACAACACCTTGAAGCTGCCTGCGAATGCACAGGTTAGGAGGAAAGCTTTACCCGCATGCTACGAATTTGATCTCTTGATGGTGCCCCGGAAAGGAACTCTGGCACTTGTACTTCCCAAGTGAGCTTAGCCGGCATCCCCACGAGACTCTATCCACAAAATGGTCACCTTCAACCTGCCTGCGAATGCACAGTGTAGGAGGAAAGCTTTACACGCATGCTACGAATTTGATGTCTTGAAGGTGCCCCGGAAAGGAACTCTGGCCCTTGAACTTCTCAAGTGAGCTTCGCCGGCCTCTCCAGGAGAGTGTAACCACAAAACAACACATTGAAGCTACCTGCGAATGCACAGCTTCGGAGGAAAGCAGTACCCGCATGCTACGAATTTGATCTCTTGATGGTGCCCCGGAAAGGAACTCAGGCACATGTACTTCCCAAGTTAACTTAGCCGGCATCCCCACGAGTCTCTATCCAAAAAATGAACACCTTCAACCTGGCTGCGAATGCACAGCTTAGGAGGAAAGCAGTACCCGCCTGCTACGAATTTGATCTCTTGATGGTGCCCCGGAAAGGAACTCTGGCACTTGTACTTCTCAAGTGACCTTAGCTGGCCTTTCCACGAGAGTGTGACCACAAAATCACACCTTGAAGCTGCCTGCGAATGCACAGGTTAGGAGGAAAGCTTTACCCGCATGCTACGAATTTGATCTCTTGATGGTGCCCCGGAAAGGAACTCTGGCACTTGTACTTCTCAAGTGAGCTTAGCTGGCCTCTCCACGAGAGTATAAGCACAAAACAACACCTTGAAGCTGCCTGCGTATGCACAGGTTAGGAGGAAAGCTTTACCCTCATGCTACTAAATTGATCTGTTGATGGTGCCCCGGTAAGGAACTCTGGCACTTGTATTTCCCAAGTGAGCTTAGCCGGCATCCCCACGAGACTCTATCCACAAAATGATTACCTTCAACCTGCCTGCGAATGCACAGCTTAGGAGGAAAGCTTTACCCGCATGCTACGAATTTGATGTCTTGAAGCTGCCCCGGACAGGAACTCTGGCGCTTGTACTTCTCGAGCTTCGCCGGCCTCTCCACGAGAGTGTAACCACAAAACAATACCTTGAAGCTACCTGCGAATGCACAGCTTAGGAAGAAAGCTTTACCCGCATGCTACGAATTTGATCTCTTGATGGTGCCCAGGAAAGGAACTCTGGCACTTGTACTTCCCGAGTGAGCTTAGCCGGCATCCCCACGAGACTCTATCCAAAAAATGAACACCTTCAAGCTGCCTGTGAATGCACAGCTTAGGAGGAAAGCAGTACCCGCATGCTACGAATTTGATCTCTTGATGGTGCCCCGGAAAGGAACTCTGGCACTTGTACTTCTCAAGTGAGCTTAGCTGGCCTCTCCACGAGAGTGTAACCACAAAATCACACCTTGAAGCTGCCTGCGAATGCACACGTTAGGAGGAAAGCTTTACCCGCATGGTACGAATTTGATCTCTTGATGGTGCCCCGGAAAGGAACTTTGGCACTTGTACTTCCCGAGTGAGCTTAGCTGGCATTTCCACGAGAGTCTAACCACAAAAGGAACACCTTGATCCTGAATGCGAATGCACAGTTTAGGAGGAAACCTTACCCGCCTGCTACGAATTTGATGTCTTGAAGGTGCCCCGGAAAGTAACTCTGGCACTTGTACTTCACAAGTGAGCTTAGCTGGCCTCTCCACGAGGGTGTAACCACAAAACAACACCTTGAAGCTGCCTGCGAATGCACAGGTTAGGAGGAAAGCTTTACCCGCATGCTACGAATTTGATCTCTTGATGGTGCCCCGGAAAGGAACTCTGGCACTTGTACTTCCCAAGTGAGCTTAGCCGGCATCCCCACGAGACTCTATCCACAAAATGGTCACCTTCAACCTGCCTGCGAATGCACAGTGTAGGAGGAAAGCTTTACACGCATGCTACGAATTTGATGTCTTGAAGGTGCCCCGGAAAGGAACTCTGGCCCTTGAACTTCTCAAGTGAGCTTCGCCGGCCTCTCCAGGAGAGTGTAACCACAAAACAACACATTGAAGCTACCTGCGAATGCACAGCTTCGGAGGAAAGCAGTACCCGCATGCTACGAATTTGATCTCTTGATGGTGCCCCGGAAAGGAACTCAGGCACATGTACTTCCCAAGTTAACTTAGCCGGCATCCCCACGAGTCTCTATCCAAAAAATGAACACCTTCAACCTGGCTGCGAATGCACAGCTTAGGAGGAAAGCAGTACCCGCCTGCTACGAATTTGATCTCTTGATGGTGCCCCGGAAAGGAACTCTGGCACTTGTACTTCTCAAGTGACCTTAGCTGGCCTTTCCACGAGAGTGTGACCACAAAATCACACCTTGAAGCTGCCTGCGAATGCACAGGTTAGGAGGAAAGCTTTACCCGCATGCTACGAATTTGATCTCTTGATGGTGCCCCGGAAAGGAACTCTGGCACTTGTACTTCTCAAGTGAGCTTAGCTGGCCTCTCCACGAGAGTATAAGCACAAAACAACACCTTGAAGCTGCCTGCGTATGCACAGGTTAGGAGGAAAGCTTTACCCTCATGCTACTAAATTGATCTGTTGATGGTGCCCCGGTAAGGAACTCTGGCACTTGTATTTCCCAAGTGAGCTTAGCCGGCATCCCCACGAGACTCTATCCACAAAATGATTACCTTCAACCTGCCTGCGAATGCACAGCTTAGGAGGAAAGCTTTACCCGCATGCTACGAATTTGATGTCTTGAAGCTGCCCCGGACAGGAACTCTGGCGCTTGTACTTCTCGAGCTTCGCCGGCCTCTCCACGAGAGTGTAACCACAAAACAATACCTTGAAGCTACCTGCGAATGCACAGCTTAGGAAGAAAGCTTTACCCGCATGCTACGAATTTGATCTCTTGATGGTGCCCAGGAAAGGAACTCTGGCACTTGTACTTCCCGAGTGAGCTTAGCCGGCATCCCCACGAGACTCTATCCACAAAATGAACACCTTCAAGCTGCCTGTGAATGCACAGCTTAGGAGGAAAGCAGTACCCGCATGCTACGAATTTGATCTCTTGATGGTGCCCCGGAAAGGAACTCTGGCACTTGTACTTCTCAAGTGAGCTTAGCTGGCATTTCCACGAGAGTCTAACCACAAAAGCAACACCTTGAACCTGCCTGCGAATGCACAGTTTAGGAGGAAACCTTACCCGCCTGCTACGAATTTGATGTCTTGAAGGTGCACCGGAAAGTAACTCTGGCACTTGCACTTCCCAAGTGAGCTTAGACGGCATCCCCACGAGACTCTATCCACAAAATGATCACCTTCAACCTGCCTGCGAATGCACAGTGTAGAAGGAAAGCTTTACCCGCATGCTACGAATTTGATGTCTTGAAGGTGCCCCGGAAAGGAACTCTGGCCCTTGAACTTCTCAAGTGAGCTTCGCCGGCATCTCCAGGAGAGTGTAACCACAAAACAACACCTTGAAGCTACCTGCGAATGCACAGCTTAGGAGGAAAGCTTTACCCGCATGCTACGAATTTGATCTCTTGATGGTGGCCCGGAAAGGAACTCTGGCACTTGTACTTCTCAAGTTAACTTAGCTGGCATCCCCACGAGACTCTATCCAAAAAATGAACACCTTCAACATGCCTGCGAATGCACAGGTTAGGAGGAAAGCTTTACCCGCATGCTACGAATTTGATATCTTGATGGTGCCCCGGAAAGGAACTCTGGCACTTGTACTTCTCAAGTGAGCTTAGCCGGCCTCTCCACGAGAGTGTAACCACAAAAAAACACCTTGAAGCTGCCTGCGAATGCACAGATTATGAGGAAAGCTTTACGCGAACGCTACGAATTTGATCTCTTGATGGTGCCCCGGAACGGAACTCTGGCACTTGTACTTCCCAAGTGAGCTTAGCCAGCATCCCCACGAGACTCTATCCGCAAAATGATCACCTTCAACCTGCCTGGGAATGCACAGCTTAGGAGGAAAGCTTTACCCACATGCTACGAATTTGATCTCTTGATGGTGCCCCGGAAAGGAACTCTGGCACTTGTACTTCCCAAGTTAACTTAGCCGGCATCCCCACGAGACTCTATCCAAAAAATATACACCTTCAAGCTGGCTGCAAATGCACAGCTTAGGAGGAAAGCTTTACCCGCATGCTACGAATTTGATCTCTTGATGGTGCCCCGGAAAGGAACTCTGGCACCTGTACTTCTCAAGTGAGCTTAGCTGGCCTCTCCACGAGAGTGTAACCACAAAACAACAGCTTGAAGCTGCCTGCGAATGCACAGGTTAGGAGGAAAGCTTTACCCGCATGCTACGAATTTGATCTCTTGATGGTGCCCCGGAAAGGAACTCTGGCACTTGTACTTCCCAAGTTAACTTAGCCGGCATCCCCACGAGACTCTATCCAAAAAATGAACACCTTCAACTGGCTGCGAATGCACAGCTTAGGAGGAAAGCAGTACCCGCATGCTACGAATTTGATCTCTTGATGGTGCCCCGGAAAGTAACTCTGGCACTTGTACTTACCAAGTGAGCTTAGCCGGCATCCCCACGAGACTCTATCCACAAAATGATCACCTTCCAGCTGCCTGCGAATGCACAGTGTAGGAGGAAAGCTTTACCCGCATGCTACGAATTTGATGTCTTGAAGGTGCCCCGGAAAGGAACTCTGGCACTTGAACTACTCAAGTGAGCTTCGCCGGCCTCTCCATGAGAGTGTAACCACAAAACAACACCTTGAAGCTACCTGCGAATGCACAGCTTAGGAGGAAAGCTTTACCCGCATGCTACGAATTTGATCTCTTGATGGTGCCCCGGAAAGAAACTCTGGCACTTGTACGTCCCAAGTTAACTTAGCTGGCATCCCCACGAGACTCTATCCAAAAAATGAACACCTTCAAGCTGCCTGCGAATGCACAGGTTAGGAGGAAAGCAGTACCCGCATGCTACGAATTTGATCTCTTGATGGTGCCCCGGAAAGGAACTCTGGCACTTGTACTTCTCAAGTGAGCTTAGCTGGCCTCTCCACGAGAGTGTAACCACAAAATCACACCTTGAAGCTGCCTGCGAATGCACAGGTTAGGAGGAAAGCTTTACCCGCATGGTACGAATTTGATCTCTTGATGGTGCCCCGGAAAGGAACTTTGGCACTTGTACTTCCCGAGTGAGCTTAGCTGGCATTTCCACGAGAGTCTAACCACAAAAGGAACACCTTGATCCTGAATGCGAATGCACAGTTTAGGAGGAAACCTTACCCGCCTGCTACTAATTTGATGTCTTGAAGGTGCCCCGGAAAGTAACTCTGGCACTTGTACTTCACAAGTGAGCTTAGCTGGCCTCTCCACGAGGGTGTAACCACAAAACAACACCTTGAAGCTGCCTGCGAATGCACAGGTTAGGAGGAAAGCTTTACCCGCATGCTACGAATTTGATCTCTTGATGGTGCCCCGGAAAGGAACTCTGGCACTTGTACTTCCCAAGTGAGCTTAGCCGGCATCCCCACGAGACTCTATCCACAAAATGGTCACCTTCAACCTGCCTGCGAATGCACAGTGTAGGAGGAAAGCTTTACACGCATGCTACGAATTTGATGTCTTGAAGGTGCCCCGGAAAGGAACTCTGGCCCTTGAACTTCTCAAGTGAGCTTCGCCGGCCTCTCCAGGAGAGTGTAACCACAAAACAACACCTTGAAGCTACCTGCGAATGCACAGCTTAGGAGGAAAGCTTTACCCGCATGCTACGAATTTGATCACTTGATGGTGGCCCGGAAAGGAACTCTGGCACTTGTACTTCTCAAGTTAACTTAGCTGGCATCCCCACGAGACTCTATCCAAAAAATGAACACCTTCAACATGCCTGCGAATGCACAGGTTAGGAGGAAAGCTTTACCCGCATGCTACGAATTTGATATCTTGATGGTGCCCCGGAACGGAACTCTGGCACTTGTACTTCCCAAGTGAGCTTAGCCAGCATCCCCACGAGACTCTATCCGCAAAATGATCACCTTCAACCTGCCTGGGAATGCACAGCTTAGGAGGAAAGCTTTACCCACATGCTACGAATTTGATCTCTTGATGGTGCCCCGGAAAGGAACTCTGGCACTTGTACTTCCCAAGTTAACTTAGCCGGCATCCCCACGAGACTCTATCCAAAAAATATACACCTTCAAGCTGGCTGCAAATGCACAGCTTAGGAGGAAAGCTTTACCCGCATGCTACGAATTTGATCTCTTGATGGTGCCCCGGAAAGGAACTCTGGCACCTGTACTTCTCAAGTGAGCTTAGCTGGCCTCTCCACGAGAGTGTAACCACAAAACAACAGCTTGAAGCTGCCTGCGAATGCACAGGTTAGGAGGAAAGCTTTACCCGCATGCTACGAATTTGATCTCTTGATGGTGCCCCGGAAAGGAACTCTGGCACTTGTACTTCCCAAGTTAACTTAGCCGGCATCCCCACGAGACTCTATCCAAAAAATGAACACCTTCAACTGGCTGCGAATGCACAGCTTAGGAGGAAAGCAGTACCCGCATGCTACGAATTTGATCTCTTGATGGTGCCCCGGAAAGTAACTCTGGCACTTGTACTTACCAAGTGAGCTTAGCCGGCATCCCCACGAGACTCTATCCACAAAATGATCACCTTCCAGCTGCCTGCGAATGCACAGTGTAGGAGGAAAGCTTTACCCGCATGCTACGAATTTGATGTCTTGAAGGTGCCCCGGAAAGGAACTCTGGCACTTGAACTACTCAAGTGAGCTTCGCCGGCCTCTCCATGAGAGTGTAACCACAAAACAACACCTTGAAGCTACCTGCGAATGCACAGCTTAGGAGGAAAGCTTTACCCGCATGCTACGAATTTGATCTCTTGATGGTGCCCCGGAAAGAAACTCTGGCACTTGTACGTCCCAAGTTAACTTAGCTGGCATCCCCACGAGACTCTATCCAAAAAATGAACACCTTCAAGCTGCCTGCGAATGCACAGGTTAGGAGGAAAGCAGTACCCGCATGCTACGAATTTGATCTCTTGATGGTGCCCCGGAAAGGAACTCTGGCACTTGTACTTCTCAAGTGAGCTTAGCTGGCCTCTCCACGAGAGTGTAACCACAAAATCACACCTTGAAGCTGCCTGCGAATGCACACGTTAGGAGGAAAGCTTTACCCGCATGGTACGAATTTGATCTCTTGATGGTGCCCCGGAAAGGAACTTTGGCACTTGTACTTCCCGAGTGAGCTTAGCTGGCATTTCCACGAGAGTCTAACCACAAAAGGAACACCTTGATCCTGAATGCGAATGCACAGTTTAGGAGGAAACCTTACCCGCCTGCTACGAATTTGATGTCTTGAAGGTGCCCCGGAAAGTAACTCTGGCACTTGTACTTCACAAGTGAGCTTAGCTGGCCTCTCCACGAGGGTGTAACCACAAAACAACACCTTGAAGCTGCCTGCGAATGCACAGGTTAGGAGGAAAGCTTTACCCGCATGCTACGAATTTGATCTCTTGATGGTGCCCCGGAAAGGAACTCTGGCACTTGTACTTCCCAAGTGAGCTTAGCCGGCATCCCCACGAGACTCTATCCACAAAATGGTCACCTTCAACCTGCCTGCGAATGCACAGTGTAGGAGGAAAGCTTTACACGCATGCTACGAATTTGATGTCTTGAAGGTGCCCCGGAAAGGAACTCTGGCCCTTGAACTTCTCAAGTGAGCTTCGCCGGCCTCTCCAGGAGAGTGTAACCACAAAACAACACATTGAAGCTACCTGCGAATGCACAGCTTCGGAGGAAAGCAGTACCCGCATGCTACGAATTTGATCTCTTGATGGTGCCCCGGAAAGGAACTCAGGCACATGTACTTCCCAAGTTAACTTAGCCGGCATCCCCACAAGTCTCTATCCAAAAAATGAACACCTTCAAGCTGGCTGCGAATGCACAGCTTAGGAGGAAAGCAGTACCCGCCTGCTACGAATTTGATCTCTTGATGGTGCCCCGGAAAGGAACTCTGGCACTTGTACTTCTCAAGTAACCTTAGCTGGCCTTTCCACGAGAGTGTGACCACAAAATCACACCTTGAAGCTGCCTGCGAATGCACAGGTTAGGAGGAAAGCTTTACCCGCATGCTACGAATTTGATCTCTTGATGGTGCCCCGGAAAGGAACTCTGGCACTTGTACTTCTCAAGTGAGCTTAGCTGGCCTCTCCACGAGAGTATAAGCACAAAACAACACCTTGAAGCTGCCTGCGTATGCACAGGTTAGGAGGAAAGCTTTACCCTCATGCTACTAAATTGATCTGTTGATGGTGCCCCGGTAAGGAACTCTGGCACGTGTATTTCCCAAGTGAGCTTAGCCGGCATCCCCACGAGACTCTATCCACAAAATGATTACCTTCAACCTGCCTGCGAATGCACAGCTTAGGAGGAAAGCTTTACCCGCATGCTACGAATTTGATGTCTTGAAGCTGCCCCGGACAGGAACTCTGGCGCTTGTACTTCTCGAGCTTCGCCGGCCTCTCCACGAGAGTGTAACCACAAAACAATACCTTGAAGCTACCTGCGAATGCACAGCTTAGGAAGAAAGCTTTACCCGCATGCTACGAATTTGATCTCTTGATGGTGCCCAGGAAAGGAACTCTGGCACTTGTACTTCCCGAGTGAGCTTAGCCGGCATCCCCACGAGACTCTATCCACAAAATGAACACCTTCAAGCTGCCTGTGAATGCACAGCTTAGGAGGAAAGCAGTACCCGCATGCTACGAATTTGATCTCTTGATGGTGCCCCGGAAAGGAACTCTGGCACTTGTACTTCTCAAGTGAGCTTAGCTGGCATTTCCACGAGAGTCTAACCACAAAAGCAACACCTTGAACCTGCCGGCGAATGCACAGTTTAGGAGGAAACCTTACCCGCCTGCTACGAATTTGATGTCTTGAAGGTGCACCGGAAAGTAACTCTGGCACTTGCACTTCCCAAGTGAGCTTAGACGGCATCCCCACGAGACTCTATCCACAAAATGATCACCTTCAACCTGCCTGCGAATGCACAGTGTAGAAGGAAAGCTTTACCCGCATGCTACGAATTTGATGTCTTGAAGGTGCCCCGGAAAGGAACTCTGGCCCTTGAACTTCTCAAGTGAGCTTCGCCGGCATCTCCAGGAGAGTGTAACCACAAAACAACATCTTGAAGCTACCTGCGAATGCACAGCTTAGGAGGAAAGCTTTACCCGCATGCTACGAATTTGATCTCTTGATGGTGGCCCGGAAAGGAACTCTGGCACTTGTACTTCTCAAGTTAACTTAGCTGGCATCCCCACGAGACTCTATCCAAAAAATGAACACCTTCAACATGCCTGCGAATGCACAGGTTAGGAGGAAAGCTTTACCCGCATGCTACGAATTTGATATCTTGATGGTGCCCCGGAAAGGAACTCTGGCACTTGTACTTCTCAAGTGAGCTTAGCCGGCCTCTCCACGAGAGTGTAACCACAAAAAAACACCTTGAAGCTGCCTGCGAATGCACAGATTATGAGGAAAGCTTTACGCGAATGCTACGAATTTGATCTCTTGATGGTGCCCCGGAACGGAACTCTGGCACTTGTACTTCCCAAGTGAGCTTAGCCAGCATCCCCACGAGACTCTATCCGCAAAATGATCACCTTCAACCTGCCTGGGAATGCACAGCTTAGGAGGAAAGCTTTACCCACATGCTACGAATTTGATCTCTTGATGGTGCCCCGGAAAGGAACTCTGGCACTTGTACTTCCCAAGTTAACTTAGCCGGCATCCCCACGAGACTCTATCCAAAAAATGAACACCTTCAAGCTGGCTGCGAATGCACAGCTTAGGAGGAAAGCTATACCCGCATGCTACGAATTTGATCTCTTGATGGTGCCCCGGAAAGGAACTCTGGCACTGGTACTTCTTAAGTGAGCTTAGCTGGCCTCTCCACGTGAGTGTAACCACAAAACAACACCTTGATGCTGCCTGCGAATGCACAGGTTAGGAGGAAAGCTTTACCTGCATGCTACGAATTTGATCTCTTGATGGTGCCCCGGAAAGGAACTCTGGCACTTGTACTTCCCAAGTTAACTTAGCCGGCATCCCCACGAGACTCTATCCAAAAAATGAACACCTTCAACTGGCTGCGAATGCACAGCTTAGGAGGAAAGCAGTATCCGCATGCTACGAATTTGATCTCTTGATGGTGCCCTGGAAAGTAACTCTGGCACTTGTACTTCCCAAGTGAGCTTAGCCGGCATCCCCACGAGACTCTATCCACAAAATGATCATCTTCAACCTTCCTGCGAATGCACAGTGTAGGAGGAAAGCTTTACCCGCATGCTACGAATTTGATGTCTTGAAGGTGCCCCGGAAAGGAACTCTGGCACTTGAACTACTCAAGTGAGCTTCGCCGGCCTCTCCATGAGAGTGTAACCACAAAACAACACCTTGAAGCTACCTGCGAATGCACAGCTTAGGAGGAAAGCTTTACCCGCATGCTACGAATTTGATCTCTTGATGGTGCCCCGGAAAGGAACTCTGGCACTTGTACGTCCCAAGTTAACTTAGCTGGCATCCCCACGAGACTCTATCCAAAAAATGAACACCTTCAAGCTGCCTGCGAATGCACAGGTTAGGAGGAAAGCAGTACCCGCATGCTACGAATTTGATCACTTGATGGTGCCCCGGAAAGGAACTCTGGCACTTGTACTTCCCGAGTGAGCTTAGCTGGCATTTCCACGAGAGTCTAACCACAAAAGGAACACCTTGATCCTGACTGCGAATGCACAGTTTAGGAGGAAACCTTACCCGCCTGCTACGAATTTGATGTCTTGAAGGTGCCCCGGAAAGTAACTCTGGCACTTGTACTTCACAAGTGAGCTTAGCTGGCCTCTCCACGAAGGTGTAACCACAAAACAACACCTTGAAGCTGCCTGCGAATGCACAGGTTAGGAGGAAAGCTTTACCCGCATGCTACGAATTTGATCTCTTGATGGTGCCCCGGAAAGGAACTCTGGCACTTGTACTTCCCAAGTGAGCTTAGCTGGCCTCTCCACGAGAGTATAAGCACAAAACAACACCTTGAAGCTGCCTGCGTATGCACAGGTTAGGAGGAAAGCTTTACCCGCATGCTACGAATTTGATCTCTTGATGGTGCCCCGGAAAGGAACTCTGGCACTTGTACTTCCCAAGTGAGCTTAGCCGGCATCCCCACGAGACTCTATCCACAAAATGATCACCTTCAACCTGCCTGCGAATGCACAGTGTACGAGGAAAGCTTTACACGCATGCTACGAATTTGATGTCTTGAAGGTGCCCCGGAAAGGAACTCTGGCCCTTGAACTTCTCAAGTGAGCTTCGCCGGCCTCTCCACGAGAGTGCAACCACAAAACAACACTTTGAAGCTACCTGCGAATGCACAGCTTAGGAGGAAAGCAGTACCCGCATGCTACGAATTTGATCTCTTGATGGTGCCCCGGAAAGGAACTCAGGCACTTGTACTTCCCAAGTTAACTTAGCCGGCATCCCCACGAGTCTCTATCCAAAAAATGAACACCTTCAAGCTGGCTGCGAATGCACAGCTTAGGAGGAAAGCTTTACCCGCATGCTACGAATTTGATCTCTTGATGGTGCCCCGGAAAGGAACTCTGCCACTTGTACTTCTTAAGTGAGCTTAGCTGGCCTCTCCACGTGAGTGTAACCACAAAACAACACCTTGAAGCTGCCTGCGAATGCACAGGTTAGGAGGAAAGCTTTACCTGCATGCTACGAATTTGATCTCTTGATGGTGCCCCGGAAAGGAACTCTGGCACTTGTACTTCCCAAGTTAACTTAGCCGGCATCCCCACGAGACTCTATCCAAAAAATGAACACCTTCAACTGGCTGCGAATGCACAGCTTAGGAGGAAAGCAGTATCCGCATGCTACGAATTTGATCTCTTGATGGTGCCCCGGAAAGGAACTCTGGCACTTGTACTTCCCAAGTTAACTTAGCCGGCATCCCCACGAGACTCTATCCAAAAAATATACACCTTCAAGCTGGCTGCAAATGCACAGCTTAGGAGGAAAGCTTTACCCGCATGCTACGAATTTGATCTCTTGATGGTGCCCCGGAAAGGAACTCTGGCACCTGTACTTCTCAAGTGAGCTTAGCTGGCCTCTCCACGAGAGTGTAACCACAAAACAACAGCTTGAAGCTGCCTGCGAATGCACAGGTTAGGAGGAAAGCTTTACCCGCATGCTACGAATTTGATCTCTTGATGCTGCCCCGGAAAGGAACTCTGGCACTTGTACTTCCCAAGTTAACTTAGCCGGCATCCCCACGAGACTCTATCCAAAAAATGAACACCTTCAACTGGCTGCGAATGCACAGCTTAGGAGGAAAGCAGTACCCGCATGCTACGAATTTGATCTCTTGATGGTGCCCCGGAAAGTAACTCTGGCACTTGTACTTACCAAGTGAGCTTAGCCGGCATCCCCACGAGACTCTATCCACAAAATGATCACCTTCAACCTGCCTGCGAATGCACAGTGTAGGAGGAAAGCTTTACCCGCATGCTACGAATTTGATGTCTTGAAGGTGCCCCGGAAAGGAACTCTGGCACTTGTACTTCTCAAGTGAGCTTAGCTGGCCTCTCCACGAGAGTGTAACCACAAAATCACACCTTGAAGCTGCCTGCGAATTCACAGGTTAGGAGGAAAGCTTTACCCGCATGGTACGAATTTGATCTCTTGATGGTGCCCCGGAAAGGAACTTTGGCACTTGTACTTCCCGAGTGAGCTTAGCTGGCATTTCCACGAGAGTCTAACCACAAAAGGAACACCTTGATCCTGAATGCGAATGCACAGTTTAGGAGGAAACCTTACCAGCCTGCTACGAATTTGATGTCTTGAAGGTGCCCCGGAAAGTAACTCTGGCACTTGTACTTCACAAGTGAGCTTAGCTGGGCTCTCCACGAGGGTGTAACCACAAAACAACACCTTGAAGCTGCCTGCGAATGCACAGGTTAGGAGGAAAGCTTTACCCGCATGCTATGAATTTGATCTCTTGATGGTGCCCCGGAAAGGAACTCTGGCACTTGTACTTCCCAAGTGAGCATAGCCGGCATCCCCACGAGACTCTCTCCACAAAATGATCACCTTCAACCTGCCTGCGAATGCACAGTGTAGAAGGAAAGCTTTACACGCATGCTACGAAGTTGATGTCTTGAAGGTGCCCCGGAAAGGAACTCTGGCCCTTGAACTTCTCAAGTGAGCTTCGCCGGCCTCTCCAGGAGAGTGTAACCAAAAAACAACACATTGAAGCTACCTGCGAATGCACAGCTTAGGAGGAAAGCAGTACCCGCATGCTACGAATTTGATCTCTTGATGGTGCCCCGGAAAGGAACTCAGGCACATGTACTTCCCAAGTTAACTTAGCCGGCATCCCCACGAGTCTCTATCCAAAAAATGAACACCTTCAAGCTGGCTGCGAATGCACAGCTTAGGAGGAAAGCAGTACCCGCCTGCTACGAATTTGATCTTTTGATGGTGCCCCAGAAAGGAACTCTGGCACTTGTACTTCTCAAGTGAGCTTAGCTGGCCTCTCCACGAGAGTATAAGCACAAAACAACACCTTGAAGCTGCCTGCGTATGCACAGGTTAGGAGGAATGCTTTACCCTCATGCTACGAAATTGATCTGTTGATGGTGCCCCGGTAAGGAACTCTGGCACTTGTATTTCCCAAGTGAGCTTAGCCGGCATCCCCACGAGACTCTATCCACAAAATGATTACCTTCAACCTGCCTGCGAATGCACAGCTTAGGAGGAAAGCTTTACCCGCATGCTACGAATTTGATGTCATGAAGCTGCCCCGGAAAGGAACTCTGGCGCTTGTACTTCTCGAGCTTCGCCGGCCTCTCCACGAGAGTGTAACCACAAAACAATACCTTGAAGCTACCTGCGAATGCACAGCTTAGGAAGAAAGCTTTACCCGCATGCTACGAATTTGATCTCTTGATGGTGCCCAGGAAAGGAACTCTGGCACTTGTACTTCCCGAGTGAGCTTAGCCGGCATCCCCACGAGACTCTATCCACAAAATGAACACCTTCAAGCTGGCTGCGAATGCACAGCTTAGGAGGAAAGCAGTACCCGCATGCTACGAATTTGATCTCTTGATGGTGCCCCGGAAAGGAACTCTGGAACTTGTACTTCACAAGTGAGCTTAGCTGGCATTTCCACGAGAGTCTAACCACAAAAGGAACACCTTGAACCTGCCTGCGAATGCACAGTTTAGGAGGAAACCTTACCCGCCTGCTACGAATTTGATGTCTTGAAGGTGCACCGGAAAGTAACTCTGGCACTTGCACTTCCCAAGTGAGCTTAGACGGCATCCCCACGAGACTCTATCCTCAAAATGATCACCTTCAACCTGCCTGCGAATGCACAGTGTAGAAGGAAAGCTTTACCCGCATGCTACGAATTTGATGTCTTGAAGGTGCCCCGGAAAGGAACTCTGGCACTTGAACTTCTCAAGTGAGCTTAGCCGGCCTCTCCACGAGAGTGTAACCACAAAACAACACCTTGAAGCTACCTGCGAATGCACAGCTTAGGAGGAAAGCTTTACCCGCATGCTACGAATTTAATCTCTTGATGGTGGCCCGGAAAGGAACTCTGGCACTTGTACTTCTCAAGTTAACTTAGCTGGCATCCCCACGAGACTCTATCCAAAAAATGAACACCTTCAAGATGCCTGCGAATGCACAGGTTAGGAGGAAAGCTTTACCCGCATGCTACGAATTTGATATCTTGATGGTGCCCCGGAAAGGAACTCTGGCACTTGTACTTCTCAAGTGAGCTTAGCCGGCCTCTCCACGAGAGTGTAACCACAAAAAAACACCTTGAAGCTGCCTGCGAATGCACAGATTATGAGGAAAGCTTTACGCGAATGCTACGAATTTGATCTCTAGATGGTGCCCCGGAACGGAACTCTGGCACTTCTACTTCCCAAGTGAGCTTAGCCAGCATCCCCACGAGACTCTATCCACAAAATGATCACCTTCAACCTGCCTGCGAATGCACAGCTTAGGAGGAAAGCTTTACCCACATGCTACGCATTTGATCTCTTGATGGTGCCCCGGAAAGGAACTCTGGCACTTGTACTTCCCAAGTTAACTTAGCCGGCATCCCCACGAGACTCTATCCAAAAAATGAACACCTTCAAGCTGGCTGCGAATGCACAGCTTAGGAGGAAAGCTATACCCGCATGCTACGAATTTGATCTCTTGATGGTGCCCCGGAAAGGAACTCTGGCACTTATACTTCTTAAGTGAGCTTAGCTGGCCTCTCCACGTGAGTGTAACCACAAAACAACACCTTGAAGCTGCCTGCGAATGCACAGGTTAGGAGGAAAGCTTTACCTGCATGCTACGAATTTGATCTCTTGATGGTGCCCCGGAAAGGAACTCTGGCACTTGTACTTCCCAAGTTAACTTAGCCGGCATCCCCACGAGACTCTATCCAAAAAATGAACACCTTCAAGCTGGCTGCGAATGCACAGCTTAGGAGGAAAGCTTTACCCGCATGCTACGAATTTGATCTCTTGATGGTGCCCCGGAAAGGAACTCTGGCACTTGTACTTCCCAAGTGAGCTTAGCCGACATCCCCACGAGACTCTATGCACAAAATGATCACCTTCAACCTGCCTGCGATTGCACAGTGTAGGAGGAAAGCTTTACACGCATGCTACGAATTTGATGTCTTGAAGGTGCCCCGGAAAGGAACTCTGGCCCTTGAACTTCTCAAGTGAGCTTCGCCGGCCTCTCCACGAGAGTGTAACCACAAAACAACACATTGAAGCTACCTGCGAATGCACAGCTTAGGAGGAAAGCAGTACCCGCATGCTACGAATTTGATGTCTTGATGGTGCCCCGGAAAGGAACTCTGGCACTTGTACGTCCCAAGTTAACTTAGCTGGCATCCCCACGAGACTCTATCCAAAAAATGAACACCTTCAAGCTGCCTGCGAATGCACAGGTTAGGAGGAAAGCAGTACCCGCATGCTACGAATTTGATCACTTGATGGTGCCCCGGAAAGGAACTCTGGCACTTGTACTTCTCAAGTGAGCTTAGCTGGCTTCTCCACGAGAGTGTAACCACAAAATCACACCTTGAAGCTGCCTGCGAATGCACAGGTTAGGAGGAAAGCTTTACCCGCATGGTACGAATTTGATCTCTTGATGGTGCCCCGGAAAGGAACTCTGGCACTTGTACTTCCCGAGTGAGCTTAGCTGGCATTTCCACGAGAGTCTAACCACAAAAGGAACACCTTGATCCTGACTGCGAATGCACAGTTTAGGAGGAAACCTTACCCGCCTGCTACGAATTTGATGTCTTGAAGGTGCCCCGGAAAGTAACTCTGGCACTTGTACTTCACAAGTGAGCTTAGCTGGCCTCTCCACGAGAGTGTAACCACAAAAAAACACCTTGAAGCTGCCTGCGAATGCACAGGTTAGGAGGAAAGCTTTACCCGCATGCTACGAATTTGATCTCTTGATGGTGCCCCGGAAATGAACTCTGGCACTTGTACTTCCCAAGTGAGCTTAGCCGGCATCCCCACGAGACTCTATCCACAAAATGATCACCTTCAACCTGCCTGCGAATGCACAGTGTACGAGGAAAGCTTTACACGCATGCTACGAATTTGATGTCTTGAAGGTGCCCCGGAAAGGAACTCTGGCCCTTGAACTTCTCAAGTGAGCTTCGCCGGCCTCTCCACGAGAGTGCAACTACAAAACAACACTTTGAAGCTACCTGCGAATGCACAGCTTAGGAGGAAAGCAGTACCCGCATGCTACGAATTTGATCTCTTGATGGTGCCCCGGAAAGGAACTCAGGCACTTGTACTTCCCAAGTTAACTTAGCCGGCATCCCCACGAGTCTCTATCCAAAAAATGAACACCTTCAAGCTGGCTGCGAATGCACAGCTTAGGAGGAAAGCTTTACCCGCATGCTACGAATTTGATCTCTTGATGGTGCCCCGGAAAGGAACTCTGGCACTTGTACTTCTTAAGTGAGATTAGCTGGCCTCTCCACGTGAGTGTAACCACAAAACAACACCTTGAAGCTGCCTGCGAATGCACAGGTTAGGAGGAAAGCTTTACCTGCATGCTACGAATTTGATCTCTTGATGGTGCCCCGGAAAGGAACTCTGGCACTTGTACTTCCCAAGTTAACTTAGCCGGCATCCCCACGAGACTCTATCCAAAAAATATACACCTTCAAGCTGGCTGCAAATGCACAGCTTAGGAGGAAAGCTTTACCCGCATGCTACGAATTTGATCTCTTGATGGTGCACCAGAAAGGAACTCTGGCACCTGTACTTCTCAAGTGAGCTTAGCTGGCCTCTCCACGAGAGTGTAACCACAAAACAACAGCTTGAAGCTGCCTGCGAATGCACAGGTTAGGAGGAAAGCTTTACCCGCATGCTACGAATTTGATCTCTTGATGGTGCCCCGGAAAGGAACTCTGGCACTTGTACTTCCCAAGTTAACTTAGCCGGCATCCCCACGAGACTCTATCCAAAAAATGAACACCTTCAACTGGCTGCGAATGCACAGCTTAGGAGGAAAGCAGTACCCGCATGCTACGAATTTGATCTCTTGATGGTGCCCCGGAAAGTAACTCTGGCACTTGTACTTACCAAGTGAGCTTAGCCGGCATCCCCACGAGACTCTATCCACAAAATGATCACCTTCCAGCTGCCTGCGAATGCACAGTGTAGGAGGAAAGCTTTACCCGCATGCTACGAATTTGATGTCTTGAAGGTGCCCCGGAAAGGAACTCTGGCACTTGAACTACTCAAGTGAGCTTCGCCGGCCTCTCCATGAGAGTGTAACCACAAAACAACACCTTGAAGCTACCTGCAAATGCACAGCTTAGGAGGAAAGCTTTACCCGCATGCTACGAATTTGATCTCTTGATGGTGCCCCGGAAAGAAACGCTGGCACTTGTACGTCCCAAGTTAACTTAGCTGGCATCCCCACGAGACTCTATCCAAAAAATGAACACCTTCAAGCTGCCTGCGAATGCACAGGTTAGGAGGAAAGCAGTACCCGCATGCTACGAATTTGATCTCTTGATGGTGCCCCGGAAAGGAACTCTGGCACTTGTACTTCTCAAGTGAGCTTAGCTGGCCTCTCCACGAGAGTGTGACCACAAAATCACACCTTGAAGCTGCCTGCGAATGCACAGGTTAGGAGGAAAGGTTTACCCGCATGCTACGAATTTGATCTCTTGATGGTGCCCCGGAAAGGAACTCTGGCACTTGTACTTCTCAAGTGAGCTTAGCTGGCCTCTCCACGAGAGTATAAGCACAAAACAACACCTTGAAGCTGCCTGCGTATGCACAGGTTAGGAGGAAAGCTTTACCCTCATGCTACTAAATTGATCTGTTGATGGTGCCCCGGTAAGGAACTCTGGCACTTGTATTTCCCAAGTGAGCTTAGCCGGCATCCCCACGAGACTCTATCCACAAAATGATTACCTTCAACCTGCCTGCGAATGCACAGCTTAGGAGGAAAGCTTTACCCGCATGCTACGAATTTGATGTCTTGAAGCTGCCCCGGACAGGAACTCTGGCGCTTGTACTTCTCGAGCTTCGCCGGCCTCTCCACGAGAGTGTAACCACAAAACAATACCTTGAAGCTACCTGCGAATGCACAGCTTAGGAAGAAAGCTTTACCCGCATGCTACGAATTTGATCTCTTGATGGTGCCCAGGAAAGGAACTCTGGCACTTGTACTTCCCGAGTGAGCTTAGCCGGCATCCCCACGAGACTCTATCCACAAAATGAACACCTTCAAGCTGCCTGTGAATGCACAGCTTAGGAGGAAAGCAGTACCCGCATGCTAAGAATTTGATCTCTTGATGGTGCCCCGGAAAGGAACTCTGGCACTTGTACTTCTCAAGTGAGCTTAGCTGGCATTTCCACGAGAGTCTAACCACAAAAGCAACACCTTGAACTTGCCTGCGAATGCACAGTTTAGGAGGAAACCTTACCCGCCTGCTACGAATTTGATGTCTTGAAGGTGCACCGGAAAGTAACTCTGGCACTTGCACTTCCCAAGTGAGCTTAGACGGCATCCCCACGAGACTCTATCCACAAAATGATCACCTTCAACCTGCCTGCGAATGCACAGTGTAGAAGGAAAGCTTTACCCGCATGCTACGAATTTGATGTCTTGAAGGTGCCCTGGAAAGGAACTCTGGCCCTTGAACTTCTCAAGTGAGCTTCGCCGGCATCTCCAGGAGAGTGTAACCACAAAACAACACCTTGAAGCTACCTGCGAATGCACAGCTTAGGAGGAACGCTTTACCCGCATGCTACGAATTTGATCTCTTGATGGTGGCCCGGAAAGGAACTCTGGCACTTGTACTTCTCAAGTTAACTTAGCTGGCATCCCCACGAGACTCTATCCAAAAAATGAACACCTTCAACATGCCTGCGAATGCACAGGTTAGGAGGAAAGCTTTACCCGCATGCTACGAATTTGATATCTTGATGGTGCCCCGGAAAGGAACTCTGGCACTTGTACTTCTCAAGTGAGCTTAGCCGGCCTCTCCACGAGAGTGTAACCACAAAAAAACACCTTGAAGCTGCCTGCGAATGCACAGATTATGAGGAAAGCTTTACGCGAATGCTACGAATTTGATCTCTTGATGGTGCCCCGGAACGGAACTCTGGCACTTGTACTTCCCAAGTGAGCTTAGCCAGCATCCCCATGAGACTCTATCCGCAAAATGATCACCTTCAACCTGCCTGGGAATGCACAGATTAGGAGGAAAGCTTTACCCACATGCTACGAATTTGATCTCTTGATGGTGCCCCGGAAAGGAACTCTGGCACTTGTACTTCCCAAGTTAACTTAGCCGGCATCCCCACGAGACTCTATCCAAAAAATATACACCTTCAAGCTGGCTGCAAATGCACAGCTTAGGAGGAAAGCTTTACCCGCATGCTACGAATTTGATCTCTTGATGGTGCCCCGGAAAGGAACTCTGGCACCTGTACTTCTCAAGTGAGCTTAGCTGGCCTCTCCACGAGAGTGTAACCACAAAACAACAGCTTGAAGCTGCCTGCGAATGCACAGGTTAGGAGGAAAGCTTTACCCGCATGCTACGAATTTGATCTCTTGATGGTGCCCCGGAAAGGAACTCTGGCACTTGTACTTCCCAAGTTAACTTAGCCGGCATCCCCACGAGACTCTATCCAAAAAATGAACACCTTCAACTGGCTGCGAATGCACAGCTTAGGAGGAAAGCAGTACCCGCATGCTACGAATTTGATCTCTTGATGGTGCCCCGGAAAGTAACTCTGGCACTTGTACTTACCAAGTGAGCTTAGCCGGCATCCCCACGAGACTCTATCCACAAAATGATCACCTTCCAGCTGCCTGCGAATGCACAGTGTAGGAGGAAAGCTTTACCCGCATGCTACGAATTTGATGTCTTGAAGGTGCCCCGGAAAGGAACTCTGGCACTTGAACTACTCAAGTGAGCTTCGCCGGCCTCTCCATGAGAGTGTAACCACAAAACAACACCTTGAAGCTACCTGCGAATGCACAGCTTAGGAGGAAAGCTTTACCCGCATGCTACGAATTTGATCTCTTGATGGTGCCCCGGAAAGAAACTCTGGCACTTGTACGTCCCAAGTTAACTTAGCTGGCATCCCCACGAGACTCTATCCAAAAAATGAACACCTTCAAGCTGCCTGCGAATGCACAGGTTAGGAGGAAAGCAGTACCCGCATGCTACGAATTTGATCTCTTGATGGTGCCCCGGAAAGGAACTCTGGCACTTGTACTTCTCAAGTGAGCTTAGCTGGCCTCTCCACGAGAGTGTAACCACAAAATCACACCTTGAAGCTGCCTGCGAATGCACAGGTTAGGAGGAAAGCTTTACCCGCATGGTACGAATTTGATCTCTTGATGGTGCCCCGGAAAGGAACTTTGGCACTTGTACTTCCCGAGTGAGCTTAGCTGGCATTTCCACGAGAGTCTAACCACAAAAGGAACACCTTGATCCTGAATGCGAATGCACAGTTTAGGAGGAAACCTTACCCGCCTGCTACGAATTTGATGTCTTGAAGGTGCCCCGGAAAGTAACTCTGGCACTTGTACTTCACAAGTGAGCTTAGCTGGCCTCTCCACGAGGGTGTAACAACAAAAGAACACCTTGAAGCTGCCTGCGAATGCACAGGTTAGGAGGAAAGCTTTACCCGCATGCTACGAATTTGTTCTCTTGATGGTGCCCCGGAAAGGAACTCTGGCACTTGTACTTCCCAAGTGAGCTTAGCCGGCATCCCCACGAGACTCTATCCACAAAATGGTCACCTTCAACCTGCCTGCGAATGCACAGTGTAGGAGGAAAGCTTTACACGCATGCTACGAATTTGATGTCTTGAAGGTGCCCCGGAAAGGAACTCTGGCCCTTGAACTTCTCAAGTGAGCTTCGCCGGCCTCTCCAGGAGAGTGTAACCACAAAACAACACCTTGAAGCTACCTGCGAATGCACAGCTTAGGAGGAAAGCTTTACCCGCATGCTACGAATTTGATCTCTTGATGGTGGCCCGGAAAGGAACTCTGGCACTTGTACTTCTCAAGTTAAGTTAGCTGGCATCCCCACGAGACTCTATCCAAAAAATGAACACCTTCAACATGCCTGCGAATGCACAGGTTACGAGGAAAGCTTTACCCGCATGCTACGAATTTGATATCTTGATGGTGCCCCGGAAAGGAACTCTGGCACTTGTACTTCTCAAGTGAGCTTAGCCGGCCTCTCCACGAGAGTGTAACCACAAGAAAACACCTTGAAGCTGCCTGCGAATGCACAGATTATGAGGAAAGCTTTACGCGAATGCTACGAATTTGATATCTTGATGGTGCCCCGGAACGGAACTCTGGCACTTGTACTTCCCAAGTGAGCTTAGCCAGCATCCCCACGAGACTCTATCCGCAAAATGATCACCTTCAACCTGCCTGGGAATGCACAGCTTAGGAGGAAAGCTTTACCCACATGCTACGAATTTGATCTCTTGATGGTGCCCCGGAAAGGAACTCTGGCACTTGTACTTCCCAAGTTAACTTAGCCGGCATCCCCACGAGACTCTATCCAAAAAATATACACCTTCAAGCTGGCTGCAAATGCACAGCTTAGGAGGAAAGCTTTACCCGCATGCTACGAATTTGATCTCTTGATGGTGCCCCGTAAAGGAACTCTGGCACCTGTACTTCTCAAGTGAGCTTAGCTGGCCTCTCCACGAGAGTGTAACCACAAAACAACAGCTTGAAGCTGCCTGCGAATGCACAGGTTAGGAGGAAAGCTTTACCCGCATGCTACGAATTTGATCTCTTGATGGTGCCCCGGAAAGGAACTCTGGCACTTGTACTTCCCAAGTTAACTTAGCCGGCATCCCCACGAGACTCTATCCAAAAAATGAACACCTTCAACTGGCTGCGAATGCACAGCTTAGGAGGAAAGCAGTACCCGCATGCTACGAATTTGATCTCTTGATGGTGCCCCGGAAAGTAACTCTGGCACTTGTACTTACCAAGTGAGCTTAGCCGGCATCCCCACGAGACTCTATCCACAAAATGATCACCTTCCAGCTGCCTGCGAATGCACAGTGTAGGAGGAAAGCTTTACCCGCATGCTACGAATTTGATGTCTTGAAGGTGCCCCGGAAAGGAACTCTGGCAGTTGAACTACTCAAGTGAGCTTCGCCGGCCTCTCCATGAGAGTGTAACCACAAAACAACACCTTGAAGCTACCTGCGAATGCACAGCTTAGGAGGAAAGCTTTACCCGCATGCTACGAATTTGATCTCTTGATGGTGCCCCGGAAAGAAACTCTGTCACTTGTACGTCCCAAGTTAACTTAGCTGGCATCCCCACGAGACTCTATCCAAAAAATGAACACCTTCAAGCTGCCTGCGAATGCACAGGTTAGGAGGAAAGCAGTACCCGCATGCTACGAATTTGATCTCTTGATGGTGCCCCGGAAAGGAACTCTGGCACTTGTACTTCTCAAGTGAGCTTAGCTGGCCTCTCCACGAGAGTGTAACCACAAAATCACACCTTGAAGCTGCCTGCGAATGCACAGGTTAGGAGGAAAGCTTTACCCGCATGGTACGAATTTGATCTCTTGATGGTGCCCCGGAAAGGAACTTTGGCACTTGTACTTCCCGAGTGAGCTTAGCTGGCATTTCCACGAGAGTCTAACCACAAAAGGAACACCTTGATCCTGAATGCGAATGCACAGTTTAGGAGGAAACCTTACCCGCCTGCTACGAATTTGATGTCTTGAAGGTGCCCCGGAAAGTAACTCTGGCACTTGTACTTCACAAGTGAGCTTAGCTGGCCTCTCCACGAGGGTGTAACCACAAAACAACACCTTGAAGCTGCCTGCGAATGCACAGGTTAGGAGGAAAGCTTTACCCGCATGCTACGAATTTGATCTCTTGATGGTGCCCCGGAAAGGAACTCTGGCACTTGTACTTCCCAAGTGAGCTTAGCCGGCATCCCCACGAGACTCTATCCACAAAATGGTCACCTTCAACCTGCCTGCGAATGCACAGTGTAGGAGGAAAGCTTTACACGCATGCTACGAATTTGATGTCTTGAAGGTGCCCCGGAAAGGAACTCTGGCCCTTGAACTTCTCAAGTGAGCTTCGCCGGCCTCTCCAGGAGAGTGTAACCACAAAACAACACATTGAAGCTACCTGCGAATGCACAGCTTCGGAGGAAAGCAGTACCCGCATGCTACGAATTTGATCTCTTGATGGTGCCCCGGAAAGGAACTCAGGCACATGTACTTCCCAAGTTAACTTAGCCGGCATCCCCACGAGTCTCTATCCAAAAAATGAACACCTTCAACCTGGCTGCGAATGCACAGCTTAGGAGGAAAGCAGTACCCGCCTGCTACGAATTTGATCTCTTGATGGTGCCCCGGAAAGGAACTCTGGCACTTGTACTTCTCAAGTGACCTTAGCTGGCCTTTCCACGAGAGTGTGACCACAAAATCACACCTTGAAGCTGCCTGCGAATGCACAGGTTAGGAGGAAAGCTTTACCCGCATGCTACGAATTTGATCTCTTGATGGTGCCCCGGAAAGGAACTCTGGCACTTGTACTTCTCAAGTGAGCTTAGCTGGCCTCTCCACGAGAGTATAAGCACAAAACAACACCTTGAAGCTGCCTGCGTATGCACAGGTTAGGAGGAAAGCTTTACCCTCATGCTACTAAATTGATCTGTTGATGGTGCCCCGGTAAGGAACTCTGGCACTTGTATTTCCCAAGTGAGCTTAGCCGGCATCCCCACGGGACTCTATCCACAAAATGATTACCTTCAACCTGCCTGCGAATGCACAGCTTAGGAGGAAAGCTTTACCCGCATGCTACGAATTTGATGTCTTGAAGCTGCCCCGGACAGGAACTCTGGCGCTTGTACTTCTCGAGCTTCGCCGGCCTCTCCACGAGAGTGTAACCACAAAACAATACCTTGAAGCTACCTGCGAATGCACAGCTTAGGAAGAAAGCTTTACCCGCATGCTACGAATTTGATCTCTTGATGGTGCCCAGGAAAGGAACTCTGGCACTTGTACTTCCCGAGTGAGCTTAGCCGGCATCCCCACGAGACTCTATCCAAAAAATGAACACCTTCAAGCTGCCTGTGAATGCACAGCTTAGGAGGAAAGCAGTACCCGCATGCTACGAATTTGATCTCTTGATGGTGCCCCGGAAAGGAACTCTGGCACTTGTACTTCTCAAGTGAGCTTAGCTGGCCTCTCCACGAGAGTGTAACCACAAAATCACACCTTGAAGCTGCCTGCGAATGCACAGGTTAGGAGGAAAGCTTTACCCGCATGGTACGAATTTGATCTCTTGATGGTGCCCCGGAAAGGAACTTTGGCACTTGTACTTCCCGAGTGAGCTTAGCTGGCATTTCCACGAGAGTCTAACCACAAAAGGAACACCTTGATCCTGAATGCGAATGCACAGTTTAGGAGGAAACCTTACCCGCCTGCTACGAATTTGATGTCTTGAAGGTGCCCCGGAAAGTAACTCTGGCACTTGTACTTCACAAGTGAGCTTAGCTGGCCTCTCCACGAGGGTGTAACCACAAAACAACACCTTGAAGCTGCCTGCGAATGCACAGGTTAGGAGGAAAGCTTTACCCGCATGCTACGAATTTGATCTCTTGATGGTGCCCCGGAAAGGAACTCTGGCACTTGTACTTCCCAAGTGAGCTTAGCCGGCATCCCCACGAGACTCTATCCACAAAATGGTCACCTTCAACCTGCCTGCGAATGCACAGTGTAGGAGGAAAGCTTTACACGCATGCTACGAATTTGATGTCTTGAAGGTGCCCCGGAAAGGAACTCTGGCCCTTGAACTTCTCAAGTGAGCTTCGCCGGCCTCTCCAGGAGAGTGTAACCACAAAACAACACATTGAAGCTACCTGCGAATGCACAGCTTCGGAGGAAAGCAGTACCCGCATGCTACGAATTTGATCTCTTGATGGTGCCCCGGAAAGGAACTCAGGCACATGTACTTCCCAAGTTAACTTAGCCGGCATCCCCACGAGTCTCTATCCAAAAAATGAACACCTTCAACCTGGCTGCGAATGCACAGCTTAGGAGGAAAGCAGTACCCGCCTGCTACGAATTTGATCTCTTGATGGTGCCCCGGAAAGGAACTCTGGCACTTGTACTTCTCAAGTGACCTTAGCTGGCCTTTCCACGAGAGTGTGACCACAAAATCACACCTTGAAGCTGCCTGCGAATGCACAGGTTAGGAGGAAAGCTTTACCCGCATGCTACGAATTTGATCTCTTGATGGTGCCCCGGAAAGGAACTCTGGCACTTGTACTTCTCAAGTGAGCTTAGCTGGCCTCTCCACGAGAGTATAAGCACAAAACAACACCTTGAAGCTGCCTGCGTATGCACAGGTTAGGAGGAAAGCTTTACCCTCATGCTACTAAATTGATCTGTTGATGGTGCCCCGGTAAGGAACTCTGGCACTTGTATTTCCCAAGTGAGCTTAGCCGGCATCCCCACGAGACTCTATCCACAAAATGATTACCTTCAACCTGCCTGCGAATGCACAGCTTAGGAGGAAAGCTTTACCCGCATGCTACGAATTTGATGTCTTGAAGCTGCCCCGGACAGGAACTCTGGCGCTTGTACTTCTCGAGCTTCGCCGGCCTCTCCACGAGAGTGTAACCACAAAACAATACCTTGAAGCTACCTGCGAATGCACAGCTTAGGAAGAAAGCTTTACCCGCATGCTACGAATTTGATCTCTTGATGGTGCCCAGGAAAGGAACTCTGGCACTTGTACTTCCCGAGTGAGCTTAGCCGGCATCCCCACGAGACTCTATCCACAAAATGAACACCTTCAAGCTGCCTGTGAATGCACAGCTTAGGAGGAAAGCAGTACCCGCATGCTACGAATTTGATCTCTTGATGGTGCCCCGGAAAGGAACTCTGGCACTTGTACTTCTCAAGTGAGCTTAGCTGGCATTTCCACGAGAGTCTAACCACAAAAGCAACACCTTGAACCTGCCTGCGAATGCACAGTTTAGGAGGAAACCTTACCCGCCTGCTACGAATTTGATGTCTTGAAGGTGCACCGGAAAGTAACTCTGGCACTTGCACTTCCCAAGTGAGCTTAGACGGCATCCCCACGAGACTCTATCCACAAAATGATCACCTTCAACCTGCCTGCGAATGCACAGTGTAGAAGGAAAGCTTTACCCGCATGCTACGAATTTGATGTCTTGAAGGTGCCCCGGAAAGGAACTCTGGCCCTTGAACTTCTCAAGTGAGCTTCGCCGGCATCTCCAGGAGAGTGTAACCACAAAACAACACCTTGAAGCTACCTGCGAATGCACAGCTTAGGAGGAAAGCTTTACCCGCATGCTACGAATTTGATCTCTTGATGGTGGCCCGGAAAGGAACTCTGGCACTTGTACTTCTCAAGTTAACTTAGCTGGCATCCCCACGAGACTCTATCCAAAAAATGAACACCTTCAACATGCCTGCGAATGCACAGGTTAGGAGGAAAGCTTTACCCGCATGCTACGAATTTGATATCTTGATGGTGCCCCGGAAAGGAACTCTGGCACTTGTACTTCTCAAGTGAGCTTAGCCGGCCTCTCCACGAGAGTGTAACCACAAAAAAACACCTTGAAGCTGCCTGCGAATGCACAGATTATGAGGAAAGCTTTACGCGAACGCTACGAATTTGATCTCTTGATGGTGCCCCGGAACGGAACTCTGGCACTTGTACTTCCCAAGTGAGCTTAGCCAGCATCCCCACGAGACTCTATCCGCAAAATGATCACCTTCAACCTGCCTGGGAATGCACAGCTTAGGAGGAAAGCTTTACCCACATGCTACGAATTTGATCTCTTGATGGTGCCCCGGAAAGGAACTCTGGCACTTGTACTTCCCAAGTTAACTTAGCCGGCATCCCCACGAGACTCTATCCAAAAAATATACACCTTCAAGCTGGCTGCAAATGCACAGCTTAGGAGGAAAGCTTTACCCGCATGCTACGAATTTGATCTCTTGATGGTGCCCCGGAAAGGAACTCTGGCACCTGTACTTCTCAAGTGAGCTTAGCTGGCCTCTCCACGAGAGTGTAACCACAAAACAACAGCTTGAAGCTGCCTGCGAATGCACAGGTTAGGAGGAAAGCTTTACCCGCATGCTACGAATTTGATCTCTTGATGGTGCCCCGGAAAGGAACTCTGGCACTTGTACTTCCCAAGTTAACTTAGCCGGCATCCCCACGAGACTCTATCCAAAAAATGAACACCTTCAACTGGCTGCGAATGCACAGCTTAGGAGGAAAGCAGTACCCGCATGCTACGAATTTGATCTCTTGATGGTGCCCCGGAAAGTAACTCTGGCACTTGTACTTACCAAGTGAGCTTAGCCGGCATCCCCACGAGACTCTATCCACAAAATGATCACCTTCCAGCTGCCTGCGAATGCACAGTGTAGGAGGAAAGCTTTACCCGCATGCTACGAATTTGATGTCTTGAAGGTGCCCCGGAAAGGAACTCTGGCACTTGAACTACTCAAGTGAGCTTCGCCGGCCTCTCCATGAGAGTGTAACCACAAAACAACACCTTGAAGCTACCTGCGAATGCACAGCTTAGGAGGAAAGCTTTACCCGCATGCTACGAATTTGATCTCTTGATGGTGCCCCGGAAAGAAACTCTGGCACTTGTACGTCCCAAGTTAACTTAGCTGGCATCCCCACGAGACTCTATCCAAAAAATGAACACCTTCAAGCTGCCTGCGAATGCACAGGTTAGGAGGAAAGCAGTACCCGCATGCTACGAATTTGATCTCTTGATGGTGCCCCGGAAAGGAACTCTGGCACTTGTACTTCTCAAGTGAGCTTAGCTGGCCTCTCCACGAGAGTGTAACCACAAAATCACACCTTGAAGCTGCCTGCGAATGCACACGTTAGGAGGAAAGCTTTACCCGCATGGTACGAATTTGATCTCTTGATGGTGCCCCGGAAAGGAACTTTGGCACTTGTACTTCCCGAGTGAGCTTAGCTGGCATTTCCACGAGAGTCTAACCACAAAAGGAACACCTTGATCCTGAATGCGAATGCACAGTTTAGGAGGAAACCTTACCCGCCTGCTACGAATTTGATGTCTTGAAGGTGCCCCGGAAAGTAACTCTGGCACTTGTACTTCACAAGTGAGCTTAGCTGGCCTCTCCACGAGGGTGTAACCACAAAACAACACCTTGAAGCTGCCTGCGAATGCACAGGTTAGGAGGAAAGCTTTACCCGCATGCTACGAATTTGATCTCTTGATGGTGCCCCGGAAAGGAACTCTGGCACTTGTACTTCCCAAGTGAGCTTAGCCGGCATCCCCACGAGACTCTATCCACAAAATGGTCACCTTCAACCTGCCTGCGAATGCACAGTGTAGGAGGAAAGCTTTACACGCATGCTACGAATTTGATGTCTTGAAGGTGCCCCGGAAAGGAACTCTGGCCCTTGAACTTCTCAAGTGAGCTTCGCCGGCCTCTCCAGGAGAGTGTAACCACAAAACAACACATTGAAGCTACCTGCGAATGCACAGCTTCGGAGGAAAGCAGTACCCGCATGCTACGAATTTGATCTCTTGATGGTGCCCCGGAAAGGAACTCAGGCACATGTACTTCCCAAGTTAACTTAGCCGGCATCCCCACAAGTCTCTATCCAAAAAATGAACACCTTCAAGCTGGCTGCGAATGCACAGCTTAGGAGGAAAGCAGTACCCGCCTGCTACGAATTTGATCTCTTGATGGTGCCCCGGAAAGGAACTCTGGCACTTGTACTTCTCAAGTAACCTTAGCTGGCCTTTCCACGAGAGTGTGACCACAAAATCACACCTTGAAGCTGCCTGCGAATGCACAGGTTAGGAGGAAAGCTTTACCCGCATGCTACGAATTTGATCTCTTGATGGTGCCCCGGAAAGGAACTCTGGCACTTGTACTTCTCAAGTGAGCTTAGCTGGCCTCTCCACGAGAGTATAAGCACAAAACAACACCTTGAAGCTGCCTGCGTATGCACAGGTTAGGAGGAAAGCTTTACCCTCATGCTACTAAATTGATCTGTTGATGGTGCCCCGGTAAGGAACTCTGGCACGTGTATTTCCCAAGTGAGCTTAGCCGGCATCCCCACGAGACTCTATCCACAAAATGATTACCTTCAACCTGCCTGCGAATGCACAGCTTAGGAGGAAAGCTTTACCCGCATGCTACGAATTTGATGTCTTGAAGCTGCCCCGGACAGGAACTCTGGCGCTTGTACTTCTCGAGCTTCGCCGGCCTCTCCACGAGAGTGTAACCACAAAACAATACCTTGAAGCTACCTGCGAATGCACAGCTTAGGAAGAAAGCTTTACCCGCATGCTACGAATTTGATCTCTTGATGGTGCCCAGGAAAGGAACTCTGGCACTTGTACTTCCCGAGTGAGCTTAGCCGGCATCCCCACGAGACTCTATCCACAAAATGAACACCTTCAAGCTGCCTGTGAATGCACAGCTTAGGAGGAAAGCAGTACCCGCATGCTACGAATTTGATCTCTTGATGGTGCCCCGGAAAGGAACTCTGGCACTTGTACTTCTCAAGTGAGCTTAGCTGGCATTTCCACGAGAGTCTAACCACAAAAGCAACACCTTGAACCTGCCGGCGAATGCACAGTTTAGGAGGAAACCTTACCCGCCTGCTACGAATTTGATGTCTTGAAGGTGCACCGGAAAGTAACTCTGGCACTTGCACTTCCCAAGTGAGCTTAGACGGCATCCCCACGAGACTCTATCCACAAAATGATCACCTTCAACCTGCCTGCGAATGCACAGTGTAGAAGGAAAGCTTTACCCGCATGCTACGAATTTGATGTCTTGAAGGTGCCCCGGAAAGGAACTCTGGCCCTTGAACTTCTCAAGTGAGCTTCGCCGGCATCTCCAGGAGAGTGTAACCACAAAACAACATCTTGAAGCTACCTGCGAATGCACAGCTTAGGAGGAAAGCTTTACCCGCATGCTACGAATTTGATCTCTTGATGGTGGCCCGGAAAGGAACTCTGGCACTTGTACTTCTCAAGTTAACTTAGCTGGCATCCCCACGAGACTCTATCCAAAAAATGAACACCTTCAACATGCCTGCGAATGCACAGGTTAGGAGGAAAGCTTTACCCGCATGCTACGAATTTGATATCTTGATGGTGCCCCGGAAAGGAACTCTGGCACTTGTACTTCTCAAGTGAGCTTAGCCGGCCTCTCCACGAGAGTGTAACCACAAAAAAACACCTTGAAGCTGCCTGCGAATGCACAGATTATGAGGAAAGCTTTACGCGAATGCTACGAATTTGATCTCTTGATGGTGCCCCGGAACGGAACTCTGGCACTTGTACTTCCCAAGTGAGCTTAGCCAGCATCCCCACGAGACTCTATCCGCAAAATGATCACCTTCAACCTGCCTGGGAATGCACAGCTTAGGAGGAAAGCTTTACCCACATGCTACGAATTTGATCTCTTGATGGTGCCCCGGAAAGGAACTCTGGCACTTGTACTTCCCAAGTTAACTTAGCCGGCATCCCCACGAGACTCTATCCAAAAAATGAACACCTTCAAGCTGGCTGCGAATGCACAGCTTAGGAGGAAAGCTATACCCGCATGCTACGAATTTGATCTCTTGATGGTGCCCCGGAAAGGAACTCTGGCACTGGTACTTCTTAAGTGAGCTTAGCTGGCCTCTCCACGTGAGTGTAACCACAAAACAACACCTTGATGCTGCCTGCGAATGCACAGGTTAGGAGGAAAGCTTTACCTGCATGCTACGAATTTGATCTCTTGATGGTGCCCCGGAAAGGAACTCTGGCACTTGTACTTCCCAAGTTAACTTAGCCGGCATCCCCACGAGACTCTATCCAAAAAATGAACACCTTCAACTGGCTGCGAATGCACAGCTTAGGAGGAAAGCAGTATCCGCATGCTACGAATTTGATCTCTTGATGGTGCCCTGGAAAGTAACTCTGGCACTTGTACTTCCCAAGTGAGCTTAGCCGGCATCCCCACGAGACTCTATCCACAAAATGATCATCTTCAACCTTCCTGCGAATGCACAGTGTAGGAGGAAAGCTTTACCCGCATGCTACGAATTTGATGTCTTGAAGGTGCCCCGGAAAGGAACTCTGGCACTTGAACTACTCAAGTGAGCTTCGCCGGCCTCTCCATGAGAGTGTAACCACAAAACAACACCTTGAAGCTACCTGCGAATGCACAGCTTAGGAGGAAAGCTTTACCCGCATGCTACGAATTTGATCTCTTGATGGTGCCCCGGAAAGGAACTCTGGCACTTGTTCGTCCCAAGTTAACTTAGCTGGCATCCCCACGAGACTCTATCCAAAAAATGAACACCTTCAAGCTGCCTGCGAATGCACAGGTTAGGAGGAAAGCAGTACCCGCATGCTACGAATTTGATCACTTGATGGTGCCCCGGAAAGGAACTCTGGCACTTGTACTTCCCGAGTGAGCTTAGCTGGCATTTCCACGAGAGTCTAACCACAAAAGGAACACCTTGATCCTGACTGCGAATGCACAGTTTAGGAGGAAACCTTACCCGCCTGCTACGAATTTGATGTCTTGAAGGTGCCCCGGAAAGTAACTCTGGCACTTGTACTTCACAAGTGAGCTTAGCTGGCCTCTCCACGAAGGTGTAACCACAAAACAACACCTTGAAGCTGCCTGCGAATGCACAGGTTAGGAGGAAAGCTTTACCCGCATGCTACGAATTTGATCTCTTGATGGTGCCCCGGAAAGGAACTCTGGCACTTGTACTTCCCAAGTGAGCTTAGCTGGCCTCTCCACGAGAGTATAAGCACAAAACAACACCTTGAAGCTGCCTGCGTATGCACAGGTTAGGAGGAAAGCTTTACCCTCATGCTACGAAATTGATCTGTTGATGGTGCCCCGGTAAGGAACTCTGGCACTTGTACTTCCCAAGTGAGCTTAGCCGGCATCCCCACGAGACTCTATCCACAAAATGATTACCTTCAACCTGCCTGCGAATGCACAGCTTAGGAGGAAAGCTTTACCCGCATGCTACGAATTTGATGTCTTGAAGCTTCCCCGGACAGGAACTCTGGCGCTTGTACTTCTCGAGCTTCGCCGGCCTCTCCACGAGAGTGTAACCACAAAACAATACCTTGAAGCTACCTGCGAATGCACAGCTTAGGAAGAAAGCTTTACCCGCATGCTACGAATTTGATCTCTTGATGGTGCCCAGGAAAGGAACTCTGGCACTTGTACTTCCCGAGTGAGCTTAGCCGGCATCCCCACGAGACTCTATCCACAAAATGAACACCTTCAAGCTGCCTGTGAATGCACAGCTTAGGAGGAAATCTTTACCCGCATGCTACGAATTTGATCTCTTGATGGTGCCCCGGAAAGGAACTCTGGCACTTGTACGTCCCAAGTTATCTTAGCTGGCATCCCCACGAGACTCTATCCAAAAAATGAACACCTTCAAGCTGCCTGCGAATGCACAGGTTAGGAGGAAAGCAGTACCCGCATGCTACGAATTTGATCTCTTGATGGTGCCCCGGAAAGGAACTCTGGCACTTGTACTTCTCAAGTGAGCTTAGCTGGCTTCTCCACGAGAGTGTAACCACAAAATCACACCTTGAAGCTGCCTGCGAATGCACAGGTTAGGAGGAAAGCTTTACCCGCATGGTACGAATTTGATCTCTTGATGGTGCCCCGGAAAGGAACTCTGGCACTTGTACTTCCCGAGTGAGCTTAGCTGGCATTTCCACGAGAGTCTAACCACAAAAGGAACACCTTGATCCTGACAGCGAATGCACAGTTTAGGAGGAAACCTTTCCCGCCTGCTACGAATTTGATGTCTTGAAGGTGCCCCGGAAAGTAACTCTGGCACTTGTACTTCACAAGTGAGCTTAGCTGGCCTCTCCACGAAGGTGTAACCACAAAACAACACCTTGAAGCTGCCTGCGAATGCACAGGTTAGGAGGAAAGCTTTACCCGCATGCTACGAATTTGATCTCTTGATGGTGCCCCGGAAAGGAACTCTGGCACTTGTACTTCCCAAGTGAGCTTAGCCGGCATCCCCACGAGACTCTATCCACAAAATGATCACCTTCAACCTGCCTGCGAATGCACAGTGTAGGAGGAAAGCTTTACACGCATGCTACGAATTTGATGTCTTGAAGGTGCCCCGGAAAGGAACTCTGGCACATGTACTTCCCAAGTTAACTTAGCCGGCATCCCCACGAGTCTCTATCCAAAAAATGAACACCTTCAAGCTGGCTGCGAATGCACAGCTTAGGAGGAAAGCAGTACCCACCTGCTACGAATTTGATCTCTTGATGGTGCCCCGGAAAGGAACTCTGGCACTTGTACTACTCAAGTGAGCTTAGCTGGCCTTTCCACGAGAGTGTAACCACAAAATCACACCTTGAAGCTGCCTGCGAATGCACAGGTTAGGAGGAAAGCTTTACCCGCATGCTACGAATTTGATCTCTTGATGGTGCCCCGGAAAGGAACTCTGGCACTTGTACTTCTCAAGTGAGCTTAGCTGGCCTCTCCACGAGAGTATAAGCACAAAACAACAACTTGAAGCTGCCTGCGTATGCACAGGTTAGGAGGAAAGCTTTACCCTCATGCTACGAAATTGATCTGTTGATGGTGCCCCGGTAAGGAACTCTGGCACTTGTACTTCCCAAGTGAGCTTAGCCGGCATCCCCACGAGACTCTATCCACAAAATGATTACCTTCAACCTGCCTGCGAATGCACAGCTTAGGAGGAAAGCTTTACCCGCATGCTACGAATTTGATGTCTTGAAGCTTCCCCGGACAGGAACTCTGGCGCTTGTACTTCTCGAGCTTCGCCGGCCTCTCCACGAGAGTGTAACCACAAAACAATACCTTGAAGCTACCTGCGAATGCACAGCTTAGGAAGAAAGCTTTACCCGCATGCTACGAATTTGATCTCTTGATGGTGCCCAGGAAAGGAACTCTGGCACTTGTACTTCCCGAGTGAGCTTAGCCGGCATCCCCACGAGACTCTATCCACAAAATGAACACCTTCAAGCTGCCTGTGAATGCACAGCTTAGGAGGAAATCTTTACCCGCATGCTACGAATTTGATCTCTTGATGGTGCCCCGGAAAGGAACTCTGGCACTTGTACGTCCCAAGTTAACTTAGCTGGCATCCCCACGAGACTCTATCCAAAAAATGAACACCTTCAAGCTGCCTGCGAATGCACAGCTTAGGAGGAAAGCAGTACCCGCATGCTACGAATTTGATCTCTTGATGGGGCCCCGGAAAGGAACTCTGGTACTTGTACTTCTCAAGTGAGCTTAGCTGGCATTTCCACGAGAGTCTAACCACAAAAGGAACACCTTGAACCTGCCTGCGAATGCACAGTTTAGGAGGAAACCTTACCCGCCTGCTACGAATTTGATGTCTTGAAGGTGCACCGGAAAGTAACTCTGGCACTTGCACTTCCCAAGTGAGCTTAGACGGCATCCCCACGAGACTGTATCCACAAAATGATCACCTTCAACCTGCCTGCGAATGCACAGTGTAGAAGGAAAGCTTTACCCGCATGCTACGAATTTGATGTCTTGAAGGTGCCCCGGAAAGGAACTCTGGCACTTGAACTTCTCAAGTGAGCTTAGCCGGCCTCTCCACGAGAGTGTAACCACAAAACAACACCTTGAAGCTACCTGCGAATGCACAGCTTAGGAGGAAAGCTTTACCCGCATGCTACGAATTTGATCTCTTGATGGTGCCCCGGAAAGGAACTCTGGCACTTGTACTTCCCAAGTGAGCTTAGCCGGCATCCCCACGAGACTCTATCCACAAAATGATCACCTTCAACCTGCCTGCGAATGCACAGTATAGGAGGAAAGCTTTACACGCATGCTACGAATTTGATGTCTTGAAGGTGCCCCGGAAAGGAACTCTGGCCCTTGAACTTCTCAAGTGAGCTTCGCCGGCCTCTCCACGAGAGTGTAACCACAAAACAACACATTGAAGCTACCTGCGAATGCACAGCTTAGGAGGAAAGCAGTACCCGCATGCTACGAATTTGATCTCTTGATGGTGCCCCGGAAAGGAACTCAGGCACTTGTACTTCCCAAGTTAACTTAGCCGGCATCCCCACGAGTCTCTATCCAAAAAATGAACACCTTCAAGCTGGCTGCGAATGCACAGCTTAGGAGGAAAGCAGTACCCGCCTGCTACGAATTTGATCTCTTGAAGGTGCCCCGGAAAGGAACTCTGGCACTTGTCCTTCTCAAGTGAGCTCAGCTGGCCTCTCCACGAGAGTGTAACCACAAAATCACACCTTGAAGCTGCCTGCGAATGCACAGGTTAGGAGGAAAGCTTTACCCGCATGCTACGAATTTGATCTTTTGATGGTGCCCCGGAAAGGAACTCTGGCACTTGTACTTCTCAAGTGAGCTTAGCTGGCCTCTCCACGAGAGTATAAGCACAAAACAACACCTTGAAGCTGCCTGCGTATGCACAGGTTAGGAGGAAAGCTTTACCCTCATGCTACGAAATTGATCTGTTGATGGTGCCGCGGAAAGGAACTCTGGCACTTGTATTTCCCAAGTGAGCTTAGCCAGCATCCCCACGAGACTCTATCCACAAAATGATTACCTTCAACCTGCCTGCGAATGCACAGCTTAGGAGGAAAGCTTTACCCGCATGCTACGAATTTGATGTCTTGAAGCTGCCCCGGAAAGGAACTCTGGCGCTTGTACTTCTCAAGTGAGCTTCGCCGGCCTCTCCACGAGAGTGTGACCACAAAACAACACCTTGAAGCTACCTGCGAATGCACAGCTTAGGAAGAAAGCTTTACCCGCATGCTACGAATTTGATCTCTTGATGGTGCCCAGGAAAGGAACTCTGGCACTTGTACTTCCCGAGTGAGCTTAGCCGGCATCCCCACGAGACTCTATCCACAAAATGAACACCTTCAAGCTGCCTGTGAATGCACAGCTTAGGAGGAAAGCAGTACCCGCATGCTACGAATTTGATCTCTTGATGGGGCCCCGGAAAGGAACTCTGGTACTTGTACTTCTCAAGTGAGCTTAGCTGGCATTTCCACGAGAGTCTAACCACAAAAGGAACACCTTGAACCTGCCTGCGAATGCACAGTTTAGGAGGAAACCTTACCCGCCTGCTACGAATTTGATGTCTTGAAGGTGCACCGGAAAGTAACTCTGGCACTTGCACTTCCCAAGTGAGCTTAGACGGCATCCCCACGAGACTGTATCCACAAAATGATCACCTTCAACCTGCCTGCGAATGCACAGTGTAGAAGGAAAGCTTTACCCGCATGCTACGAATTTGATGTCTTGAAGGTGCCCCGGAAAGGAACTCTGGCACTTGAACTTCTCAAGTGAGCTTAGCCGGCCTCTCCACGAGAGTGTAACCACAAAACAACACCTTGAAGCTACCTGCGAATGCACAGCTTAGGAGGAAAGCTTTACCCGCATGCTACGAATTTGATCTCTTGATGGTGGCCCGGAAAGGAACTCTGGCACTTGTACTTCTCAAGTTAACTTAGCTGGCATCCCCACGAGACTCTATCCACAAAATGATAATCTTCAACCTGCCTGCGAATGCACAGAGTAGAAGGAATGCTTTACCCGCATGCTACGAATTTGATCTCTTGATGGTGCCCCGGAAAGGAACTCTGGCACTTGTACTTCTCAAGTGAGCTTAGCCGGCCTCTCCACGAGAGTGTAACCACAAAAAAACACCTTGAAGCTGCCTGCGAATGCACAGATTATGAGGAAAGCTTTACGCGAATGCTACGAATTTGATCTCTTGATGGTGCCCCGGAACGGAACTCTGGCACTTGTACTTCCCAAGTGAGCTTAGCCAGCATCCCCATGAGACTCTATCCACAAAATGATCACCTTCAACCTGCCTGCGAATGCACAGCTTAGGAGGAAAGCTTTACCCACATGCTACGAATTTGATCTCTTGATGGTGCCCCGGAAAGGAACTCTGGCACTTGTACTTCCCAAGTTAACTTAGCCGGCATCCCCACGAGACTCTATCCAAAAAATGAACACCTTCAAGCTGGCTGCGAATGCACAGCTTAGGAGGAAAGCTATACCCGCATGCTACGAATTTGATCTCTTGATGGTGCCCCGGAAAGGAACTCTGGCACTTGTACTTCTTAAGTGAGCTTAGCTTGCCTCTCCACGAGAGTGTAACCACAAAACAACACCTTGAAGCTGCCTGCGAATGCACAGGTTAGGAGGAAAGCTTTACCTGCATGCTACGAATTTGATCTCTTGATGGTGCCCCGGAAAGGAACTCTGGCACTTGTACTTCCCAAGTTAACTTAGCCGGCATCCCCACGAGACTCTATCCAAAAATGAACACCTTCAACTGGCTGCGAATGCACAGCTTAGGAGGAAAGCAGTACCCGCATGCTACGAATTTGATCTCTTGATGGTGCCCCGGAAAGTAACTCTGGCACTTGTACTTCCCAAGTGAGCTTAGCCGGCATCCCCACGAGACTCTATCCACAAAATGATCATCTTCAACCTGCCTGCGAATGCACAGTGTAGGAGGAAAGCTTTACCCGCATGCTACGAATTTGATGTCTTGAAGGTGCCCCGGAAAGGAACTCTGGCACTTGTACTTCTCAAGTGAGCTTAGCTGGCCTCTCCACGAGAGTGTAACCACAAAATCACACCTTGAAGCTGCCTGCGAATGCACACGTTAGGAGGAAAGCTTTACCCGCATGGTACGAATTTGATCTCTTGATGGTGCCCCGGAAAGGAACTCTGGCACTTGTACTTCCCAAGTGAGCTTAGCCTGCATCCCCACGAGACTCTATCCACAAAATGGTCACCTTCCACCTGCCTGCGAATGCACAGTGTAGGAGGAAAGCTTTACACGCATGCTACGAATTTGATGTCTTGAAGGTGCCCCGGAAAGGAACTCTGGCCCTTGAACTTCTCAAGTGAGCTTCGCTGGCCTCTCCACGAGAGTGTAACCACAAAACAACACATTGAAGCTACCTGCGAATGCACAGCTTAGGAGGAAAGCAGTACCCGCATGCTACGAATTTGATCTCTTGATGGTGCCCCGGAAAGGAACTCTGGCACTTGTACTTCCCAAGTTAACTTAGCCGGCATCCCCACGAGTCTCTATCCAAAAAATGAACACCTTCAAGCTGGCTGCGAATGCACAGCTTAGGAGGAAAGCAGTACCCGCCTGCTACGAATTTGATCTCTTGAAGGTGCCCCGGAAAGTAACTCTGGCACTTGTACTTCTCAAGTGAGCTTAGCTGGCCTCTCCACGAGAGTGTAACCACAAAATCACACCTTGAAGCTGCCTGCGAATGCACAGGTTAGGAGGAAAGCTTTACCCGCATGCTACGAATTTGATCTCTTGATGGTGCCCCGGAAAGGAACTCTGGCACTTGTACTTCTCAAGTGAGCTTAGCTGGCCTCTCCACGAGAGTGTAACCACAAAATCACACCTTGAAGCTGCCTGCGAATGCACAGGTTAGGAGGAAAGCTTTACCCGCATGCTACGAATTTGATCTCTTGATGGTGCCCCGGAAAGGAACTCTGGCACTTGTACTTCTCAAGTGAGCTTAGCTGGCCTCTCCACGAGAGTGTAACCACAAAACAACACGTTGAAGCTGCCTGCGTATGCACAGGTTAGGAGGAAAGCTTTACCCGCATGCTACGAATTTGATCTGTTGATGGTGCCCCCGAAAGGAACTCTGGCACTTGTATTTCCCAAGTGAGCTTAGCCGGCATCCCCACAAGACTCTATCCACAAAATGATCACCTTGAACCTGCCTGCGAATGCACAGTGTAGGAGGAAAGCTTTACCCGCATGCTACGAATTTGATGTCTTGAATGTGCCCCGGAAAGGAACTCTGGCACTTGTACTTCTCAAGTGAGCTTCGCCGGCCTCTCCACGACAGTGTAACCACAAAACAACACCTTGAAGCTACCTGCAAATGCACAGCTTAGGAAGAAAGCTTTACACGCATGCTACGAATTTGATCTCTTTATGGTGAACCGGAAAGGAACTCTGGCACTTGTACTTCCCGAGTGAGCTTAGCTGGCATTTCCACGAGAGTCTAACCACAAAAGGAACACCTTGAACCTGCCTGCAAATGCACAGTTTAGGAGGAAACCTTACCCGCCTGCTACGAATTTGATGTCTTGAAGGTGCCCCGGAAAGGAACTCTGGCACTTGAACTTCTCAAGTGAGCTTCGCCGGCCTCTCCACGAGAGTGTAACCACAAAACAACACCTTGAAGCTCCCTGCGAATGCACAGCTTAGGAGGAAATCTTTACCCTCATGCTACCAATATGATGTCTTGAAGGTGCCCCGGAAAGGAACTCTGGCACTTCTACTTCCCAAGTTAACTTAGCCGGCATCCCCACGAGACTCTATCCAAAAAATGAACACCTTCAAGCTGGCTGCGAAAGCACAGCTTAGGAGGAAAGCAGTACCCGCATGCTACGAATTTGATCTCTTGATGGTGCCCCGGGAAGGAACTCTGGCACTTGTACTTCTCAAGTGAGCTTAGCCGGCCTCTCCACGAGAGTGTAACCACAAAACAACAACTTGAAGCTGCCTGCAAATGCACAGCTTAGGTGGAAAGCTTTACCCGCATGCTATGAATTTGATCTCTTGATGGTGCCCCGGAAAGGAACTCTGGCACTTGTACTTCCCGAGTGAGCTTAGCCGGCATCCCCATGAGACTCTATCCACAAATGAACACCTTCAAGCTGCCTGTGAATGCACAGCTTAGGAGGAAAGCAGTACCCGCATGCTACGAATTTGATCTCTTTATGGTGCCCCGGAAAGGAACTCTGGCACTTGTACTTCCCGAGTGAGCTTAGCTGGCATTTCCAGGAGAGTCTAACCACAAAGGAACACCTTGAACCTGCCTGCGAATGCACAGTTTAGGAGGAAACCTTACCCGCCTGCTACGAATTTGATGTCTTGAAGGTGCCCCGGAAAGTAACTCTGTCACTTGTACTTCTCAAGTGAGCTTAGCTGGCCTCTCCACGAGAGTGTAACCACAAAACAACACCTTGAAGCTGCCTGTGAATGCACAGGTTAGGAGGAAAGCTTTACCCGCATGCTACGAATTTGATCTCTTGATGGTGCCCAGGAAAGGAACTCTGGCACTTGTACTTCCCAAGTGAGCTTAGCCGGAATCCCCACGAGACTCTATCCACAAAATGATCACCTTCAACCTGCCTGCGAATGCACAGTGTAGGAGGAAAGCTTTACCCGCATGCTACGAATTTGATCTCTTGATGGTGCCCCGGAAAGGAACTCTGGCACTTGTACTTCTCAAGTGAGCTTAGCTGGCCTCTCCACGAGAGTGTAACCACAAAATTACACCCTGAAGCTGCCTGCGAATGCTCAGGTTAGGAGGAAAGCTTTACCCACATGCTACGAATTTTATCTCTTGATGGTGCCCCGGAAAGGAACTCTGGCACTTGTACTTCCCGAGTGAGCTTAGCCGGCATCCCCACGAGACTCTATCCACAAAATGAACACCTTCAAGCTGCATGCAAATGCACAGCTTAGGAGGAAAGCAGTACCCGCATGCTACGAATTTGATCTCTTGATGGTGCCCCGGAAAAGCACTGTGGCACTTGTAATACTCAAGTGAGCTTAGCTGGCCCCTCCACGAGAGTGTAACCACAAAACAACACCTTGAAGCTGCCCGCGTATGCACAGGTTAGGAGGAAAGCTTTACCCGCATGCTACGAATTTGATCTGTGGATGGTGCCCCGGAAAGGAACTCTGGCACTTGTACTTCTCAAGTGAGCTTAGCTGGCCTCTCCACGAGAGTCTAACGACAAAAGGAACACCTTGAACCTGCCTGCAAATGCACAGTTTAGGAGGAAACCTTACCCGCCTGCTACGAATTTGATGTCTTGAAGGTGCACCGGAAAGGAACTCTGGCACTTGTACTTCTCAAGTGAGCTTCGCCGGCCTCTCCACGAGAGTGTAACCACAAAACAACACCTTGAAGCTACCTGCGAATGCACAGCTTAGGAAGAAAGCTTTACCCGCATGCTACGAATTTGATCTCTTGATGGTGCCCAGGAAAGGAACTCTGGCACTTGTACTTCCCGAGTGAGCTTAGCCGGCATTCCCACGAGATTCTATCCACAAAATGAACACCTTCAAGCTGCCTGTGAATGCACAGCTTAGGAGGAAAGCAGTACCCGCATGCTACGAATTTGATCTCTTGATGGTGCCCCGGAAAGGAACTCTGGCACTTGTACTTCCCGAGTGAGCTTAGCTGGCATTTCCACGAGAGTCTAACCACAAAAGGAACACCTTGAACCTGCCTGCGAATGCACAGTTTAGGAGGAAACCTTACCCGCCTGCTAAGAATTTGATGTCTTGAAGGTGCACCGGAAAGTAACTCTGGCACTTGTACTTCCCAAGTGAGCTTAGCCGGCATCCCCACGAGACTCTATCCACAAAATGATCACCTTCAACCTGCCTGCGAATGCACAGTGTAGAAGGAAAGCTTTACCCGCATGCTACGAATTTGATGTCTTGAAGGTGCCCCGGAAAGGAACTCTGGCACTTGAACTTCTCAAGTGAGCTTCGCCGTCCTCTCCACGAGAGTGTAACCACAAAACAACACCTTGAAGCTACCTGCGAATGCACAGCTTAGGAGGAAAGCTTTACCCGCATGCTACGAATTTGATCTCTTGATGGTGCCCCGGAAAGGAACTCTGGCACTTGTACTTCTCAAGTTAACTTAGCTGGCATCCCCACGAGACTCTATCCAAATAATGAACACCTTCAAGATGCCTGCGAATGCACAGGTTAGGAGGAAAGCTTTACCCGCATGCTACGAATTTGATCTCTGGATGGTGCCCCGGAAAGGAACTCTGGCACTTGTACTTCTCAAGTGAGCTTAGCTGGCCTCTCCACGAGAGTGTAACCACAAAAAAAAACCTTGAAGCTGCCTGGTAATGCACAGATTAGGAGGAAAGCTTTACGCGCATGCTACGAATTTGATCTCTTGATGGTGCCCCGGAACGGAACTCTGGCACTTGTACTTCCCAAGTGAGCTTAGCCAGCATCCCCACAAGACTCTATCCACAAAATGATCACCTTCAACCTGCCTGCGAATGCACAGCTTAGGAGGAAAGCTTTACCCACATGCTACGAATTTGATCTCTTGATGGTGCCCCGGAAAGGAACTCTGGCACTTGTACTTCTCAAGTGAGCTTAGCTGGCCTCTCCACGAGAGTGTAACCACAAAACAACTCCTTGAAGCTGCCTGCGAATGCACAGGTTAGGAGGAAAGCTTTACCCGCATGCTAAGAATTTGATCTCTTGATGGTGCCCCGGAAAGGAACTCTGGCACTTGTATTTCGCAAGTGAGCTTAGCCGGCATCCCCACGAGACTCTAAACACAAAATGATCACCTTCAACCTGCCTGCGAATGCACAGTGTAGGAGGAAAACTTTACCCGCATGCTACGAATTTGATGTCTTGAAGGTGCCCCGGAAAGGAACTCTGGCTCTTGAACTTCTCAAGTGAGCTTCGCCGGCCTATCCACGAGAGTGTAACCACAAAACAACACCTTGAAGCTACCTGCGAATGCACAGCTTAGGAGGAAATCTTTATCCTCATGCTACGAATTTGATGTCTTGAAGGTGCCCCGGAAAGGAACTCTGGCACTTGTACTTCCCAAGTTAACTTAGCCGGCATCCCCACGACACTCTATCCAAAAAATGAACACCTTCAAGCTGGCTGCGAATGCACAGCTTAGGAGGAAAGCAGTACCCGCATGCTACGAATTTGATCTCTTGATGGTGCCCCGGAAAGGAACTCTGGCACTTGTACTTCTCAAGTGAGCTTAGCCGGCATCTCCACGAGAGTGTAACCACAAAACAACAACTTGAAGCTGCCTGCAAATGCACAGATTAGGTGGAAAGCTTTACCCGCATGCTATGAATTTGATCTCTTGATGGTGCCCCGCAAAGGAACTATGGCACTTGTACTTCCCGAGTGAGCTTAGCAGGCATCCCCACGAGACTCTATCCACAAATGAACACCTTCAAGCTGCCTGTGAATGCACAGCTTAGGAGGAAAACAGTACCCGCATGCTACGAATTTGATGTCTTGAAGGTGCCCCAGAAAGGAACTCTGGCACTTGTACTTCCCGAGTGAGCTTAGCTGGCATTGCCACGAGAGTCTAACCACAAAGGAACACCTTGAACCTGCCTGCGAATGCACAGTTTAGGAGGAAACCTTACCCGCCTGCTAAGAATTTGATGTCTTGATGGTGCCCCGGAAAGGAACTCTGGCACTTGTACTTCTCAAGTTAACTTAGCTGGCATCCCCACGAGACTCTATCCAAATAATGAACACCTTCAAGATGCCTGCGAATGCACAGGTTAGGAGGAAAGCTTTACCCGCATGCTACGAATTTGATCTCTGGATGGTGCCCCGGAAAGGAACTCTGGCACTTGTACTTCTCAAGTGAGCTTAGCTGGCCTCTCCACGAGAGTGTAACCACAAAAAAACACCTTGAAGCTGCCTGCTAATGCACAGATTAGGAGGAAAGCTTTACGCGCATGCTACGAATTTGATCTCTTGATGGTGCCCCGGAACGGAACTCTGGCACTTGTACTTCCCAAGTGAGCTTAGCCAGCATCCCCACGAGACTCTATCCACAAAATGATCACCTTCAACCTGCCTGCGAATGCACAGCTTAGGAGGAAAGCTTTACCCACATGCTACGAATTTGATCTCTTGATGGTGCCCCGGAAAGGAACTCTGGCACTTGTACTTCTCAAGTGAGCTTAGCTGGCCTCTCCACGAGACTGTAACCACAAAACAACTCCTTGAAGCTGCCTGCGAATGCACAGGTTAGGAGGAAAGCTTTACCCGCATGCTAAGAATTTGATCAATTGATGGTGCCCCGGAAAGGAACTCTGGCACTTGTATTTCGCAAGTGAGCTTAGCCGGCATCCCCACGAGACTCTAACCACAAAATGATCACCTTCAAACTGCCTGCGAATGCACAGTGTAGGAGGAAAACTTTACCCGCATGCTACGAATTTGATGTCTTGAAGGTGCCCCGGAAAGGAACTCTGGCTCTTGAACTTCTCAAGTGAGCTTCGCCGGCCTCTCCACGAGAGTGTAACCACAAAACAACACCTTGAAGCTACCTGCGAATGCACAGCTTAGGAGGAAATCTTTATCCTCATGCTACGAATTTGATGTCTTGAAGGTGCCCCGGAAAGGAACTCTGGCACTTGTACTTCCCAAGTTAACTTAGCCGGCATCCCCACGACACTCTATCCAAAAAATGAACACCTTCAAGCTGGCTGCGAATGCACAGCTTAGGAGGAAAGCAGTACCCGCATGCTACGAATTTGATCTCTTGATGGTGCCCCGGAAAGGAACTCTGGCACTTGTACTTCTCAAGTGAGCTTAGCCGGCATCTCCACGAGAGTGTAACCACAAAACAACAACTTGAAGCTGCCTGCAAATGCACAGATTAGGTGGAAAGCTTTACCCGCATGCTATGAATTTGATCTCTTGATGGTGCCCCGCAAAGGAACTATGGCACTTGTACTTCCCGAGTGAGCTTAGCAGGCATCCCCACGAGACTCTATCCCCAAATGAACACCTTCAAGCTGCCTGTGAATGCACAGCTTAGGAGGAAAGCAGTACCCGCATGCTACGAATTTGATGTCTTGAAGGTGCCCCAGAAAGGAACTCTGGCACTTGTACTTCCCGAGTGAGCTTAGCTGGCATTGCCACGAGAGTCTAACCACAAAGGAACACCTTGAACCTGCCTGCGAATGCACAGTTTAGGAGGAAACCTTACCCGCCTGCTAAGAATTTGATGTCTTGAAGGTGCACCGGAAAGTAACTCTGGCACTTGTACTTCCCAAGTGAGCTTAGCCGGCATCCTCACGAGACTCTCTCCACAAAATGATCACCTTCAACCTGCCTGCGAATGCACAGTGTAGAAGGATAGCTTTACCCGCATGTTACGAATTTGATGTCTTGAAGGTGCCCCGGAAAGGAACTCTGGCACTTGAACTTCTCAAGTGAGCTTCGCCGGCCTCTCCACGAGAGTGTAACCACAAAACAACACCTTGAAGCTACCTGTGAATGCACAGCTTAGGAGGAAAGCTTTACCCGCATGCTACGAATTTGATCTCTTGATGGTGCCCCGGAAAGGAACTCTGGCACTTGTACTTCTCAAGTTAACTTAGCTGGCATCCCCACGAGACTCTATCCAAAAAATGAACACCTTGAAGATGCCTGCGAATGCACAGGTTAGGAGGAAAACTTTACCCGCATGCTACGAATTTGATCTCTTGATGGTGCTCCGGAAAGGAACTCTGGCACTTGTACTTCTCAAGTGAGCTTAGCCGGCCTCTCCACGAGAGTGTAACCACAAAAAAACACCTTGAAGCTGCCTGCGAATGCACAGATTAGGAGGAAAGCTTTACGCGCATGCTACGAATTTGATCTCTTGATGGTGCCCCGGGAAGGAACTCTGGCACTTGTACTTCTCAAGTGAGCTTAGCCGGCCTCTCCACGAGAGTGTAACCACAAAACAACAACTTGAAGCTGCCTGCAAATGCACAGCTTAGGTGGAAAGCTTTACCCGCATGCTATGAATTTGATCTCTTGATGGTGCCCCGGAAAGGAACTCTGGCACTTGTACTTCCCGAGTGAGCTTAGCCGGCATCCCCATGAGACTCTATCCACAAATGAACACCTTCAAGCTGCCTGTGAATGCACAGCTTAGGAGGAAAGCAGTACCCGCATGCTACGAATTTGATCTCTTTATGGTGCCCCGGAAAGGAACTCTGGCACTTGTACTTCCCGAGTGAGCTTAGCTGGCATTTCCAGGAGAGTCTAACCACAAAGGAACACCTTGAACCTGCCTGCGAATGCACAGTTTAGGAGGAAACCTTACCCGCCTGCTACGAATTTGATGTCTTGAAGGTGCCCCGGAAAGTAACTCTGTCACTTGTACTTCTCAAGTGAGCTTAGCTGGCCTCTCCACGAGAGTGTAACCACAAAAAAACACCTTGAAGCTGCCTGTGAATGCACAGGTTAGGAGGAAAGCTTTACCCGCATGCTACGAATTTGATCTCTTGATGGTGCCCAGGAAAGGAACTCTGGCACTTGTACTTCCCAAGTGAGCTTAGCCGGAATCCCCACGAGACTCTATCCACAAAATGATCACCTTCAACCTGCCTGCGAATGCACAGTGTAGGAGGAAAGCTTTACCCGCATGCTACGAATTTGATCTCTTGATGGTGCCCCGGAAAGGAACTCTGGCACTTGTACTTCTCAAGTGAGCTTAGCTGGCCTCTCCACGAGAGTGTAACCACAAAATTACACCTTGAAGCTGCCTGCGAATGCTCAGGTTAGGAGGAAAGCTTTACCCACATGCTACGAATTTTATCTCTTGATGGTGCCCCGGAAAGGAACTCTGGCACTTGTACTTCCCGAGTGAGCTTAGCCGGCATTCCCACGAGACTCTATCCACAAAATGAACACCTTCAAGCTGCCTGTGAATGCACAGCTTAGGAGGAAAGCAGTACCCGCATGCTACGAATTTGATCTCTTGATGGTGCCCCGGAAAGGCACTGTGGCACTTGTAATACTCAAGTGAGCTTAGCTGGCCCCTCCACGAGAGTGTAACCACAAAACAACACCTTGAAGCTGCCCGCGTATGCACAGGTTAGGAGGAAAGCTTTACCCGCATGCTACGAATTTGATCTGTGGATGGTGCCCCGGAAAGGAACTCTGGCACTTGTACTTCTCAAGTGAGCTTAGCTGGCCTCTCCACGAGAGTCTAACGACAAAAGGAACACCTTGAACCTGCCTGCAAATGCACAGTTTAGGAGGAAACCTTACCCGCCTGCTACGAATTTGATGTCTTGAAGGTGCACCGGAAAGGAACTATGGCACTTGTACTTCTCAAGTGAGCTTCGCCTGCCTCTCCACGAGAGTGTAACCACAAAACAACACCTTGAAGCTACCTGCGAATGCACAGCCTAGGAAGAAAGCTTTACCCGCATGCTACGAATTTGATCTCTTGATGGTGCCCAGGAAAGGAACTCTGGCACTTGTACTTCCCGAGTGAGCTTAGCCGGCATTCCCACGAGACTCTATCCACAAAATGAACACCTTCAAGCTGCCTGTGAATGCACAGCTTAGGAGGAAAGCAGTACCCGCATGCTACGAATTTGATCTCTTGATGGTGCCCCGGAAAGGAACTCTGGCACTTGTACTTCCCGAGTGAGCTTAGCTGGCATTTCCACGAGAGTCTAACCACAAAAGGAACACCTTGAACCTGCCTGCGAATGCACAGTTTAGGAGGAAACCTTACCCGCCTGCTAAGAATTTGATGTCTTGAAGGTGCACCGGAAAGTAACTCTGGCACTTGTACTTCCCAAGTGAGCTTAGCCGGCATCCCCACGAGACTCTATCCACAAAATGATCACCTTCAACCTGCCTGCGAATGCACAGTGTAGAAGGAAAGCTTTACCCGCATGCTACGAATTTGATGTCTTGAAGGTGCCCCGGAAAGGAACTCTGGCACTTGAACTTCTCAAGTGAGCTTCGCCGTCCTCTCCACGAGAGTGTAACCACAAAACAACACCTTGAAGCTACCTGCGAATGCACAGCTTAGGAGGAAAGCTTTACCCGCATGCTACGAATTTGATCTCTTGATGGTGCCCCGGAAAGGAACTCTGGCACTTGTACTTCTCAAGTTAACTTAGCTGGCATCCCCACGAGACTCTATCCAAATAATGAACACCTTCAAGATGCCTGCGAATGCACAGGTTAGGAGGAAAGCTTTACCCGCATGCTACGAATTTGATCTCTGGATGGTGCCCCGGAAAGGAACTCTGGCACTTGTACTTCTCAAGTGAGCTTAGCTGGCCTCTCCACGAGAGTGTAACCACAAAAAAACACCTTGAAGCTGCCTGCTAATGCACAGATTAGGAGGAAAGCTTTACGCGCATGCTACGAATTTGATCACTTGATGGTGCCCCGGAACGGAACTCTGGCACTTGTACTTCCCAAGTGAGCTTAGCCAGCATCCCCACGAGACTCTATCCACAAAATGATCACCTTCAACCTGCCTGCGAATGCACAGCTTAGGAGGAAAGCTTTACCCACATGCTACGAATTTGATCTCTTGATGGTGCCCCGGAAAGGAACTCTGGCACTTGTACTTCTCAAGTGAGCTTAGCTGGCCTCTCCACGAGAGTGTAACCACAAAACAACTCCTTGAAGCTGCCTGCGAATGCACAGGTTAGGAGGAAAGCTTTACCCGCATGCTAAGAATTTGATCTCTTGATGGTGCCCCGGAAAGGAACTCTGGCACTTGTATTTCGCAAGTGAGCTTAGCCGGCATCCCCACGAGACTCTAAACACAAAATGATCACCTTCAACCTGCCTGCGAATGCACAGTGTAGGAGGAAAACTTTACCCGCATGCTACGAATTTGATGTCTTGAAGGTGCCCCGGAAAGGAACTCTGGCTCTTGAACTTCTCAAGTGAGCTTCGCCGGCCTATCCACGAGAGTGTAACCACAAAACAACACCTTGAAGCTACCTGCGAATGCACAGCTTAGGAGGAAATCTTTATCCTCATGCTACGAATTTGATGTCTTGAAGGTGCCCCGGAAAGGAACTCTGGCACTTGTACTTCCCAAGTTAACTTAGCCGGCATCCCCACGACACTCTATCCAAAAAATGAACACCTTCAAGCTGGCTGCGAATGCACAGCTTAGGAGGAAAGCAGTACCCGCATGCTACGAATTTGATCTCTTGATGGTGCCCCGGAAAGGAACTCTGGCACTTGTACTTCTCAAGTGAGCTTAGCCGGCATCTCCACGAGAGTGTAACCACAAAACAACAACTTGAAGCTGCCTGCAAATGCACAGATTAGGTGGAAAGCTTTACCCGCATGCTATGAATTTGATCTCTTGATGGTGCCCCGCAAAGGAACTATGGCACTTGTACTTCCCGAGTGAGCTTAGCAGGCATCCCCACGAGACTCTATCCACAAATGAACACCTTCAAGCTGCCTGTGAATGCACAGCTTAGGAGGAAAGCAGTACCCGCATGCTACGAATTTGATGTCTTGAAGGTGCCCCAGAAAGGAACTCTGGCACTTGTACTTCCCGAGTGAGCTTAGCTGGCATTGCCACGAGAGTCTAACCACAAAGGAACACCTTGAACCTGCCTGCGAATGCACAGTTTAGGAGGAAACCTTACCCGCCTGCTAAGAATTTGATGTCTTGATGGTGCCCCGGAAAGGAACTCTGGCACTTGTACTTCTCAAGTTAACTTAGCTGGCATCCCCACGAGACTCTATCCAAATAATGAACACCTTCAAGATGCCTGCGAATGCACAGGTTAGGAGGAAAGCTTTACCCGCATGCTACGAATTTGATCTCTGGATGGTGCCCCGGAAAGGAACTCTGGCACTTGTACTTCTCAAGTGAGCTTAGCTGGCCTCTCCACGAGAGTGTAACCACAAAAAAACACCTTGAAGCTGCCTGCTAATGCACAGATTAGGAGGAAAGCTTTACGCGCATGCTACGAATTTGATCTCTTGATGGTGCCCCGGAACGGAACTCTGGCACTTGTACTTCCCAAGTGAGCTTAGCCAGCATCCCCACGAGACTCTATCCACAAAATGATCACCTTCAACCTGCCTGCGAATGCACAGCTTAGGAGGAAAGCTTTACCCACATGCTACGAATTTGATCTCTTGATGGTGCCCCGGAAAGGAACTCTGGCACTTGTACTTCTCAAGTGAGCTTAGCTGGCCTCTCCACGAGAGTGTAACCACAAAACAACTCCTTGAAGCTGCCTGCGAATGCACAGGTTAGGAGGAAAGCTTTACCCGCATGCTAAGAATTTGATCAATTGATGGTGCCCCGGAAAGGAACTCTGGCACTTGTATTTCGCAAGTGAGCTTAGCCGGCATCCCCACGAGACTCTAACCACAAAATGATCACCTTCAAACTGCCTGCGAATGCACAGTGTAGGAGGAAAACTTTACCCGCATGCTACGAATTTGATGTCTTGAAGGTGCCCCGGAAAGGAACTCTGGCTCTTGAACTTCTCAAGTGAGCTTCGCCGGCCTCTCCACGAGAGTGTAACCACAAAACAACACCTTGAAGCTACCTGCGAATGCACAGCTTAGGAGGAAATCTTTATCCTCATGCTACGAATTTGATGTCTTGAAGGTGCCCCGGAAAGGAACTCTGGCACTTGTACTTCCCAAGTTAACTTAGCCGGCATCCCCACGACACTCTATCCAAAAAATGAACACCTTCAAGCTGGCTGCGAATGCACAGCTTAGGAGGAAAGCAGTACCCGCATGCTACGAATTTGATCTCTTGATGGTGCCCCGGAAAGGAACTCTGGCACTTGTACTTCTCAAGTGAGCTTAGCCGGCATCTCCACGAGAGTGTAACCACAAAACAACAACTTGAAGCTGCCTGCAAATGCACAGATTAGGTGGAAAGCTTTACCCGCATGCTATGAATTTGATCTCTTGATGGTGCCCCGCAAAGGAACTATGGCACTTGTACTTCCCGAGTGAGCTTAGCAGGCATCCCCACGAGACTCTATCCACAAATGAACACCTTCAAGCTGCCTGTGAATGCACAGCTTAGGAGGAAAGCAGTACCCGCATGCTACGAATTTGATGTCTTGAAGGTGCCCCAGAAAGGAACTCTGGCACTTGTACTTCCCGAGTGAGCTTAGCTGGCATTGCCACGAGAGTCTAACCACAAAGGAACACCTTGAACCTGCCTGCGAATGCACAGTTTAGGAGGAAACCTTACCCGCCTGCTAAGAATTTGATGTCTTGAAGGTGCACCGGAAAGTAACTCTGGCACTTGTACTTCCCAAGTGAGCTTAGCCGGCATCCTCACGAGACTCTCTCCACAAAATGATCACCTTCAACCTGCCTGCGAATGCACAGTGTAGAAGGATAGCTTTACCCGCATGTTACGAATTTGATGTCTTGAAGGTGCCCCGGAAAGGAACTCTGGCACTTGAACTTCTCAAGTGAGCTTCGCCGGCCTCTCCACGAGAGTGTAACCACAAAACAACACCTTGAAGCTACCTGCGAATGCACAGCTTAGGAGGAAAGCTTTACCCGCATGCTACGAATTTGATCTCTTGATGGTGCCCCGGAAAGGAACTCTGGCACTTGTACTTCTCAAGTTAACTTAGCTGGCATCCCCACGAGACTCTATCCAAAAAATGAACACCTTGAAGATGCCTGCGAATGCACAGGTTAGGAGGAAAACTTTACCCGCATGCTACGAATTTGATCTCTTGATGGTGCTCCGGAAAGGAACTCTGGCACTTGTACTTCTCAAGTGAGCTTAGCCGGCCTCTCCACGAGAGTGTAACCACAAAAAAACACCTTGAAGCTGCCTGCGAATGCACAGATTAGGAGGAAAGCTTTACGCGCATGCTACGAATTTGATCTCTTGATGGTGCCCCGGGAAGGAACTCTGGCACTTGTACTTCTCAAGTGAGCTTAGCCGGCCTCTCCACGAGAGTGTAACCACAAAACAACAACTTGAAGCTGCCTGCAAATGCACAGCTTAGGTGGAAAGCTTTACCCGCATGCTATGAATTTGATCTCTTGATGGTGCCCCGGAAAGGAACTCTGGCACTTGTACTTCCCGAGTGAGCTTAGCCGGCATCCCCATGAGACTCTATCCACAAATGAACACCTTCAAGCTGCCTGTGAATGCACAGCTTAGGAGGAAAGCAGTACCCGCATGCTACGAATTTGATCTCTTTATGGTGCCCCGGAAAGGAACTCTGGCACTTGTACTTCCCGAGTGAGCTTAGCTGGCATTTCCAGGAGAGTCTAACCACAAAGGAACACCTTGAACCTGCCTGCGAATGCACAGTTTAGGAGGAAACCTTACCCGCCTGCTACGAATTTGATGTCTTGAAGGTGCCCCGGAAAGTAACTCTGTCACTTGTACTTCTCAAGTGAGCTTAGCTGGCCTCTCCACGAGAGTGTAACCACAAAAAAACACCTTGAAGCTGCCTGTGAATGCACAGGTTAGGAGGAAAGCTTTACCCGCATGCTACGAATTTGATCTCTTGATGGTGCCCAGGAAAGGAACTCTGGCACTTGTACTTCCCAAGTGAGCTTAGCCGGAATCCCCACGAGACTCTATCCACAAAATGATCACCTTCAACCTGCCTGCGAATGCACAGTGTAGGAGGAAAGCTTTACCCGCATGCTACGAATTTGATCTCTTGATGGTGCCCCGGAAAGGAACTCTGGCACTTGTACTTCTCAAGTGAGCTTAGCTGGCCTCTCCACGAGAGTGTAACCACAAAATTACACCTTGAAGCTGCCTGCGAATGCTCAGGTTAGGAGGAAAGCTTTACCCACATGCTACGAATTTTATCTCTTGATGGTGCCCCGGAAAGGAACTCTGGCACTTGTACTTCCCGAGTGAGCTTAGCCGGCATTCCCACGAGACTCTATCCACAAAATGAACACCTTCAAGCTGCCTGTGAATGCACAGCTTAGGAGGAAAGCAGTACCCGCATGCTACGAATTTGATCTCTTGATGGTGCCCCGGAAAGGCACTGTGGCACTTGTAATACTCAAGTGAGCTTAGCTGGCCCCTCCACGAGAGTGTAACCACAAAACAACACCTTGAAGCTGCCCGCGTATGCACAGGTTAGGAGGAAAGCTTTACCCGCATGCTACGAATTTGATCTGTGGATGGTGCCCCGGAAAGGAACTCTGGCACTTGTACTTCTCAAGTGAGCTTAGCTGGCCTCTCCACGAGAGTCTAACGACAAAAGGAACACCTTGAACCTGCCTGCAAATGCACAGTTTAGGAGGAAACCTTACCCGCCTGCTACGAATTTGATGTCTTGAAGGTGCACCGGAAAGGAACTATGGCACTTGTACTTCTCAAGTGAGCTTCGCCTGCCTCTCCACGAGAGTGTAACCACAAAACAACACCTTGAAGCTACCTGCGAATGCACAGCCTAGGAAGAAAGCTTTACCCGCATGCTACGAATTTGATCTCTTGATGGTGCCCAGGAAAGGAACTCTGGCACTTGTACTTCCCGAGTGAGCTTAGCCGGCATTCCCACGAGACTCTATCCACAAAATGAACACCTTCAAGCTGCCTGTGAATGCACAGCTTAGGAGGAAAGCAGTACCCGCATGCTACGAATTTGATCTCTTGATGGTGCCCCGGAAAGGAACTCTGGCACTTGTACTTCCCGAGTGAGCTTAGCTGGCATTTCCACGAGAGTCTAACCACAAAAGGAACACCTTGAACCTGCCTGCGAATGCACAGTTTAGGAGGAAACCTTACCCGCCTGCTAAGAATTTGATGTCTTGAAGGTGCACCGGAAAGTAACTCTGGCACTTGTACTTCCCAAGTGAGCTTAGCCGGCATCCCCACGAGACTCTATCCACAAAATGATCACCTTCAACCTGCCTGCGAATGCACAGTGTAGAAGGAAAGCTTTACCCGCATGCTACGAATTTGATGTCTTGAAGGTGCCCCGGAAAGGAACTCTGGCACTTGAACTTCTCAAGTGAGCTTCGCCGTCCTCTCCACGAGAGTGTAACCACAAAACAACACCTTGAAGCTACCTGCGAATGCACAGCTTAGGAGGAAAGCTTTACCCGCATGCTACGAATTTGATCTCTTGATGGTGCCCCGGAAAGGAACTCTGGCACTTGTACTTCTCAAGTTAACTTAGCTGGCATCCCCACGAGACTCTATCCAAATAATGAACACCTTCAAGATGCCTGCGAATGCACAGGTTAGGAGGAAAGCTTTACCCGCATGCTACGAATTTGATCTATGGATGGTGCCCCGGAAAGGAACTCTGGCACTTGTACTTCTCAAGTGAGCTTAGCTGGCCTCTCCACGAGAGTGTAACCACAAAAAAACACCTTGAAGCTGCCTGCTAATGCACAGATTAGGAGGAAAGCTTTACGCGCATGCTACGAATTTGATCACTTGATGGTGCCCCGGAACGGAACTCTGGCACTTGTACTTCCCAAGTGAGCTTAGCCAGCATCCCCACGAGACTCTATCCACAAAATGATCACCTTCAACCTGCCTGCGAATGCACAGCTTAGGAGGAAAGCTTTACCCACATGCTACGAATTTGATCTCTTGATGGTGCCCCGGAAAGGAACTCTGGCACTTGTACTTCTCAAGTGAGCTTAGCTGGCCTCTCCACGAGAGTGTAACCACAAAACAACTCCTTGAAGCTGCCTGCGAATGCACAGGTTAGGAGGAAAGCTTTACCCGCATGCTAAGAATTTGATCTCTTGATGGTGCCCCGGAAAGGAACTCTGGCACTTGTATTTCGCAAGTGAGCTTAGCCGGCATCCCCACGAGACTCTAACCACAAAATGATCACCTTCAACCTGCCTGCGAATGCACAGTGTAGGAGGAAAACTTTACCCGCATGCTACGAATTTGATGTCTTGAAGGTGCCCCGGAAAGGATCTCTGGCTCTTGAACTTCTCAAGTGAGCTTCGCCGGCCTATCCACGAGAGTGTAACCACAAAACAACACCTTGAAGCTACCTGCGAATGCACAGCTTAGGAGGAAATCTTTATCCTCATGCTACGAATTTGATGTCTTGAAGGTGCCCCGGAAAGGAACTCTGGCACTTGTACTTCCCAAGTTAACTTAGCCGGCATCCCCACGACACTCTATCCAAAAAATGAACACCTTCAAGCTGGCTGCGAATGCACAGCTTAGGAGGAAAGCAGTACCCGCATGCTACGAATTTGATCTCTTGATGGTGCCCCGGAAAGGAACTCTGGCACTTGTACTTCTCAAGTGAGCTTAGCCGGCATCTCCACGAGAGTGTAACCACAAAACAACAACTTGAAGCTGCCTGCAAATGCACAGATTAGGTGGAAAGCTTTACCCGCATGCTATGAATTTGATCTCTTGATGGTGCCCCGCAAAGGAACTATGGCACTTGTACTTCCCGAGTGAGCTTAGCCGGCATCCCCACGAGACTCTATCCACAAATGAACACCTTCAAGCTGCCTGTGAATGCACAGCTTAGGAGGAAAGCAGTACCCGCATGCTACGAATTTGATGTCTTGAAGGTGCCCCAGAAAGGAACTCTGGCACTTGTACTTCCCGAGTGAGCTTAGCTGGCATTGCCACGAGAGTCTAACCACAAAGGAACACCTTGAACCTGCCTGCGAATGCACAGTTTAGGAGGAAACCTTACCCGCCTGCTAAGAATTTGATGTCTTGAAGGTGCACCGGAAAGTAACTCTGGCACTTGTACTTCCCAAGTGAGCTTAGCCGGCATCCCCACGAGACTCTCTCCACAAAATGATCACCTTCAACCTGCCTGCGAATGCACAGTGTAGAAGGATAGCTTTACCCGCATGTTACGAATTTGATGTCTTGAAGGTGCCCCGGAAAGGAACTCTGGCACTTGAACTTCTCAAGTGAGCTTCGCCGGCCTCTCCACGAGAGTGTAACCACAAAACAACACCTTGAAGCTACCTGCGAATGCACAGCTTAGGAGGAAAGCTTTACCCGCATGCTACGAATTTGATCTCTTGATGGTGCCCCGGAAAGGAACTCTGGCACTTGTACTTCTCAAGTGAGCTTAGCTGGCCTCTCCACGAGAGTGTAACCACAAAAAAACACCTTGAAGCTGCCTGCTAATGCACAGATTAGGAGGAAAGCTTTACGCGCATGCTACGAATTTGATCTCTTGATGGTGCCCCGGAACGGAACTCTGGCACTTGTACTTCCCAAGTGAGCTTAGCCAGCATCCCCACGAGACTCTATCCACAAAATGATCACCTTCAACCTGCCTGCGAATGCACAGCTTAGGAGGAAAGCTTTACCCACATGCTACGAATTTGATCTCTTGATGGTGCCCCGGAAAGGAACTCTGGCACTTGTACTTCTCAAGTGAGCTTAGCTGGCCTCTCCACGAGAGTGTAACCACAAAACAACTCCTTGAAGCTGCCTGCGAATGCACAGGTGAGGAGGAAAGCTTTACCCGCATGCTAAGAATTTGATCTCTTGATGGTGCCCCGGAAAGGAACTCTGGCACTTGTATTTCGCAAGTGAGCTTAGCCGGCATCCCCACGAGACTCTAACCACAAAATGATCACCTTCAACCTGCCTGCGAATGCACAGTGTAGGAGGAAAACTTTACCCGCATGCTACGAATTTGATGTCTTGAAGGTGCCCCGGAAAGGAACTCTGGCTCTTGAACTTCTCAAGTGAGCTTCGCCGGCCTATCCACGAGAGTGTAACCACAAAACAACACTTTGAAGCTACCTGCGAATGCACAGCTTAGGAGGAAATCTTTATCCTCATGCTACGAATTTGATGTCTTGAAGGTGCCCCGGAAAGGAACTCTGGCACTTGTACTTCCCAAGTTAACTTAGCCGGCATCCCCACGACACTCTATCCAAAAAATGAACACCTTCAAGCTGGCTGCGAATGCACAGCTTAGGAGGAAAGCAGTACCCGCATGCTACGAATTTGATCTCTTGATGGTGCCCCGGAAAGGAACTCTGGCACTTGTACTTCTCAAGTGAGCTTAGCCGGCATCTCCACGAGAGTGTAACCACAAAACAACAACTTGAAGCTGCATGCAAATGCACAGATTAGGTGGAAAGCTTTACCCGCATGCTATGAATTTGATCTCTTGATGGTGCCCCGCAAAGGAACTATGGCACTTGTACTTCCCGAGTGAGCTTAGCAGGCATCCCCACGAGACTCTATCCACAAATGAACACCTTCAAGCTGCCTGTGAATGCACAGCTTAGGAGGAAAGCAGTACCCGCATGCTACGAATTTGATGTCTTGAAGGTGCCCCAGAAAGGAACTCTGGCACTTGTACTTCCCGAGTGAGCTTAGCTGGCATTGCCACGAGAGTCTAACCACAAAGGAACACCTTGAACCTGCCTGCGAATGCACAGTTTAGGAGGAAACCTTACCCGCCTGCTAAGAATTTGATGTCTTGAAGGTGCACCGGAAAGTAACTCTGGCACTTGTACTTCCCAAGTGAGCTTAGCCGGCATCCCCACGAGACTCTCTCCACAAAATGATCACCTTCAACCTGCCTGCGAATGCACAGTGTAGAAGGATAGCTTTACCCGCATGTTACGAATTTGATGTCTTGAAGGTGCCCCGGAAAGGAACTCTGGCACTTGAACTTCTCAAGTGAGCTTCGCCGGCCTCTCCACGAGAGTGTAACCACAAAACAACACCTTGAAGCTACCTGCGAATGCACAGCTTAGGAGGAAAGCTTTACCCGCATGCTACGAATTTGATCTCTTGATGGTGCCCCGGAAAGGAACTCTGGCACTTGTACTTCTCAAGTTAACTTAGCTGGCATCCCCACGAGACTCTATCCAAATAATGAACACCTTCAAGATGCCTGCGAATGCACAGGTTAGGAGGAAAGCTTTACCCGCATGCTACGAATTTGATCTCTGGATGGTGCCCCGGAAAGGAACTCTGGCACTTGTACTTCTCAAGTGAGCTTAGCTGGCCTCTCCACGAGAGTGTAACCACAAAAAAACACCTTGAAGCTGCCTGCTAATGCACAGATTAGGAGGAAAGCTTTACGCGCATGCTACGAATTTGATCTCTTGATGGTGCCCCGGAACGGAACTCTGGCACTTGTACTTCCCAAGTGAGCTTAGCCAGCATCCCCACGAGACTCTATCCACAAAATGATCACCTTCAACCTGCCTGCGAATGCACAGCTTAGGAGGAAAGCTTTACCCACATGCTACGAATTTGATCTCTTGATGGTGCCCCGGAAAGGAACTCTGGCACTTGTACTTCTCAAGTGAGCTTAGCTGGCCTCTCCACGAGAGTGTAACCACAAAACAACTCCTTGAAGCTGCCTGCGAATGCACAGGTTAGGAGGAAAGCTTTACCCGCATGCTAAGAATTTGATCTCTTGATGGTGCCCCGGAAAGGAACTCTGGCACTTGTATTTCGCAAGTGAGCTTAGCCGGCATCCCCACGAGACTCTAACCACAAAATGATCACCTTCAACCTGCCTGCGAATGCACAGTGTAGGAGGAAAACTTTACCCGCCTGCTACGAATTTGATGTCTTGAAGGTGCCCCGGAAAGGAACTCTGGCTCTTGAACTTCTCAAGTGAGCTTCGCCGGCCTATCCACGAGAGTGTAACCACAAAACAACACCTTGAAGCTACCTGCGAATGCACAGCTTAGGAGGAAATCTTTATCCTCATGCTACGAATTTGATGTCTTGAAGGTGCCCCGGAAAGGAACTCTGGCACTTGTACTTCCCAAGTTAACTTAGCCGGCATCCCCACGAGACTCTATCCAAAAAATGAACACCTTCAAGCTGGCTGCGAATGCACAGCTTAGGAGGAAAGCAGTACCCGCATGCTACGAATTTGATGTCTTGAAGGTGCCCCAGAAAGGAACTCTGGCACTTGTACTTCCCGAGTGAGCTTAGCTGGCATTGCCACGAGAGTCTAACCACAAAGGAACACCTTGAACCTGCCTGCGAATGCACAGTTTAGGAGGAAACCTTACCCGCCTGCTAAGAATTTGATGTCTTGAAGGTGCCCCGGAAAGGAACTCTGGCACTTGAACTTCTCAAGTGAGCTTCGCCGGCCTCTCCACGAGAGTGTAACCACAAAACAACACCTTGAAGCTACCTGCGAATGCACAGCTTAGGAGGAAAGCTTTACCCGCATGCTACGAATTTGATCTCTTGATGGTGCCCCGGAAAGGAACTCTGGCACTTGTACTTCTCAAGTTAACTTAGCTGGCATCCCCACGAGACTCTATCCAAAAAATGAACACCTTGAAGATGCCTGCGAATGCACAGGTTAGGAGGAAAACTTTACCTGCATGCTACGAATTTGATCTCTTGATGGTGCTCCGGAAAGGAACTCTGGCACTTGTACTTCTCAAGTGAGCTTAGCCGGCCTCTCCACGAGAGTGTAACCACAAAAAAACACCTTGAAGCTGCCTGCGAATGCACAGATTAGGAGGAAAGCTTTACGCGCATGCTACGAATTTGATCTCTTGATGGTGCCCCGGAACGGAATTCTGGCACTTGTACTTCCCAAGTGAGCTTAGCCAGCATCCCCACGAGACTCTATCCACAAAATGATCACCTTCAACCTGCCTGCGAATGCACAGCTTAGGAGGAAAGCTTTACCCACATGCTACGAATTTGATCTCTTGATGGTGCCCCGGAAAGGAACTCTGGCACTTGTACTTCCCAAGTTAAATTAGTCGGCATCCCCACGAGACTCTATCCAAAAAATGAACACCTTCAAGCTGGCTGCGAATGCACAGCTTAGGAGGAAAGCTTTACCCGCATGCTACGAATTTGATCTCTTGATGGTGCCCCGGAAAGGAACTCTGGCACTTGTACTTCTCAAGTGAGCTTAGCTGGCCTCTCCACGAGAGTGTAACCACAAAACAACACCTTGAAGCTGCCTGCGAATGCACAGGTTAGGAGGAAAGCTTTACCCACATGCTACGAATTTTATCTCTTGATGGTGCCCCGGAAAGGAACTCTGGCACTTGTACTTCCCGAGTGAGCTTAGCCGGCATCCCCACGAGACTCTATCCACAAAATGAACACCTTCAAGCTGCATGCGAATGCACAGCTTAGGAGGAAAGCAGTACCCGCATGCTACGAATTTGATCTCTTGATGGTGCCCCGGAAAGGCACTGTGGCACTTGTAATACTCAAGTGAGCTTAGCTGGCCCCTCCACGAGAGTGTAACCACAAAACAACACCTTGAAGCTGCCCGCGTATGCACAGGTTAGGAGGAAAGCTTTACCCGCATGCTACGAATTTGATCTGTGGATGGTGCCCCGGAAAGGAACTCTGGCACTTGTACTTCTCAAGTGAGCTTAGCTGGCCTCTCCACGAGAGTCTAACGACAAAAGGAACACCTTGAACCTGCCTGCAAATGCACAGTTTAGGAGGAAACCTTACCCGCCTGCTACGAATTTGATGTCTTGAAGGTGCACCGGAAAGGAACTCTGGCACTTGTACTTCTCAAGTGAGCTTCGCCGGCCTCTCCACGAGAGTGTAACCACAAAACAACACCTTGAAGCTACCTGCGAATGCACAGCTTAGGAAGAAAGCTTTACCCGCATGCTACGAATTTGATCTCTTGATGGTGCCCAGGAAAGGAACTCTGGCACTTGTACTTCCCGAGTGAGCTTAGCCGGCATTCCCACGAGACTCTATCCACAAAATGAACACCTTCAAGCTGCCTGTGAATGAACAGCTTAGGAGGAAAGCAGTACCCGCATGCTACGAATTTGATCTCTTGATGGTGCCCCGGAAAGGAACTCTGGCACTTGTACTTCCCGAGTGAGCTTAGCTGGCATTTCCACGAGAGTCTAACCACAAAAGGAACACCTTGAACCTGCCTGCGAATGCACAGTTTAGGAGGAAACCTTACCCGCCTGCTAAGAATTTGATGTCTTGAAGGTGCACCGGAAAGTAACTCTGGCACTTGTACTTCCCAAGTGAGCTTAGCTGGCATCCCCACGAGACTCTATCCACAAAATGATCACCTTCAACCTGCCTGCGAATGCACAGTGTAGAAGGAAAGCTTTACCCGCATGCTACGAATTTGATGTCTTGAAGGTGCCCCGGAAAGGAACTCTGGCGCTTGAACTTCTCAAGTGAGCTTCGCCGTCCTCTCCACGAGAGTGTAACCACAAAACAACACCTTGAAGCTACCTGCGAATGCACAGCTTTGGAGGAAAGCTTTACCCGCATGCTACGAATTTGATCTCTTGATGGTGCCCCGGAAAGGAACTCTGGCACTTGTACTTCTCAAGTTAACTTAGCTGGCATCCCCACGAGACTCTATCCAAATAATGAACACCTTCAAGATGCCTGCGAATGCACAGGTTAGGAGGAAAGCTTTACCCGCATGCTACGAATTTGATCTCTGGATGGTGCCCCGGAAAGGAACTCTGGCACTTGTACTTCTCAAGTGAGCTTAGCTGGCCTCTCCACGAGAGTGTAACAACAAAAAAAAACCTTGAAGCTGCCTGCTAATGCACAGATTAGGAGGAAAGCTTTACGCGCATGCTACGAATTTGATCTCTTGATGGTGCCCCGGAACGGAACTCTGGCACTTGTACTTCCCAAGTGAGCTTAGCCAGCATCCCCACGAGACTCTATCCACAAAATGATCACCTTCAACCTGCCTGCGAATGCACAGCTTAGGAGGAAAGCTTTACCCACATGCTACGAATTTGATCTCTTGATGGTGCCCCGGAAAGGAACTCTGGCACTTGTACTTCTCAAGTGAGCTTAGCTGGCCTCTCCACGAGAGTGTAACCACAAAACAACTCCTTGAAGCTGCCTGCGAATGCACATGTAAGGAGGAAAGCTTTACCCGCATGCTAAGAATTTGATCTCTTGATGGTGCCCCGGAAAGGAACTCTGGCACTTGTATTTCGCAAGTGAGCTTAGCCGGCATCCCCTCGAGACTCTAACCACAAAATGATCACCTTCAACCTGCCTGCGAATGCACAGTGTAGGAGGAAAACTTTACCCGCATGCTACGAATTTGATGTCTTGAAGGTGCCCCGGAAAGGAACTCTGGCTCTTGAACTTCTCAAGTGAGCTTCGCCGGCCTATCCACGAGAGTGTAACCACAAAACAACACCTTGAAGCTACCTGCGAATGCACAGCTTAGGAGGAAATCTTTATCCTCATGCTACGAATTTGATGTCTTGAAGGTGCCCCGGAAAGGAACTCTGGCACTTGTACTTCCCAAGTTAACTTAGTCGGCATCCCCACGAGACTCTATCCAAAAAATGAACACCTTCAAGCTGGCTGCCAATGCACAGCTTAGGAGGAAAGCAGTACCCGCATGCTACGAATTTGATCTCTTGATGGTGCCCCGGAAAGGAACTCTGGCACTTGTACTTCTCAAGTGAGCTTAGCCGGCATCTCCACGAGAGTGTAACCACAAAACAACAACTTGAAGCTGCCTGCAAATGCAAAGATTAGGTGGAAAGCTTTACCCGCATGCTATGAATTTGATCTCTTGATGGTGCCCCGCAAAGGAACTATGGCACTTGTACTTCCCGAGTGAGCTTAGCCGGCATCCCCACGAGACTCTATCCACAAATGAACACCTTCAAGCTGCCTGTGAATGCACAGCTTAGGAGGAAAGCAGTACCCGCATGCTACGAATTTGATGTCTTGAAGGTGCCCCGGAAAGGAACTCTGGCACTTGTACATCCCGAGTGAGCTTAGCTGGCATTGCCACGAGAGTCTAACCACAAAGGAACACCTTGAACCTGCCTGCGAATGCACAGTTTAGGAGGAAACCTTACCCGCCTGCTAAGAATTTGATGTCTTGAAGGTGCACCGGAAAGTAACTCTGGCACTTGTACTTCCCAAGTGAGCTTAGCCGGCATCCCCACGAGACTCTATCCACAAAATGATCACCTTCAACCTGCCTGCGAATGCACAGTGTAGAAGGAAAGCTTTACCCGCATGCTACGAATTTGATGTCTTGAAGGTGCCCCGGAAAGGAACTCTGGCACTTGAACTTCTCAAGTGAGCTTCGCCGTCCTCTCCACGAGAGTGTAACCACAAAACAACACCTTGAAGTTACCTGCGAATGCACAGCTTAGGAGGAAAGCTTTACCCGCATGCTACGAATTTGATCTCTTGATGGTGCCCCGGAAAGGAACTCTGGCACTTGTACTTCTCAAGTTAACTTAGCTGGCATCCCCACGAGACTCTATCCAACTAATGAACACCTTGAAGATGCCTGCGAATGCACAGGTTAGGAGGATAGCTTTATCCGCATGCTACGAATTTGATCTCTGGATGGTGCCCCGGAAAGGAACTCTGGCACTTGTACTTCACAAGTGAGCTTAGCTGGCCTCTCCACGAGAGTGTAACCACAAAAAAACACCTTGAAGCTGCCTGCTAATGCACAGATTAGGAGGAAAGCTTTACGCGCATGCTACGAATTTGATCTCTTGATGGTGCCCCGGAACGGAACTCTGGCACTTGTACTTCCCAAGTGAGCTTAGCCAGCATCCCCACGAGACTCTATCCACAAAATGATCACCTTCAACCTGCCTGCGAATGCACAGCTTAGGAGGAAAGCTTTACCCACATGCTACGAATTTGATCTCTTGATGGTGCCCCGGAAAGGAACTCTGGCACTTGTACTTCTCAAGTGAGCTTAGCTGGCCTCTCCACGAGAGTGTAACCACAAAACAACTCCTTGAAGCTGCCTGCGAATGCACAGGTTAGGAGGAAAGCTTTACCCGCATGCTAAGAATTTGATCTCTTGATGGTGCCCCGGAAAGGAACTCTGGCACTTGTATTTCGCAAGTGAGCTTAGCCGGCATCCGCACGAGACTCTAACCACAAAATGATCACCTTCAACCTGCCTGCGAATGCACAGTGTAGGAGGAAAACTTTACCCGCATGCTACGAATTTGATGTCTTGAAGGTGCCCCGGAAAGGAACTCTGGCTCTTGAACTTCTCAAGTGAGCTTCGCCGGCCTATCCACGAGAGTGTAACCACAAAACAACACCTTGAAGCTACCTGCGAATGCACAGCTTAGGAGGAAATCTTTATCCTCATGCTACGAACTTGATGTCTTGAAGGTGCCCCGGAAAGGAACTCTGGCACTTGTACTTCCCAAGTTAACTTAGCCGGCATCCCCACGAGACTCTATCCAAACAATGAACACCTTCAAGCTGCCTGCGAATGCACAGCTTAGGAGGAAAGCTGTACCCGCATGCTACGAATTTGATCTCTTGATGGTGCCCCGGAAAGGAACTCTGGCACTTGTACTTCTCAAGTGAGCTTAGCCGGCATCTCCACGAGAGTGTAACCACAAAACAACAACTTGAAGCTGCCTGCAAATGCACAGATTAGGTGGAAAGCTTTACCCGCATGCTATGAATTTGATCTCTTGATGGTGCCCCGCAAAGGAACTATGGCACTTGTACTTCCCAAGTGAGCTTAGCCGGCATCCCCACGAGACTCCCTCCACAAAATGATCACCTTCAACCTGCCTGCGAATGCACAGTGTAGAAGGATAGCTTTACCCGCATGTTACGAATTTGATGTCTTGAAGGTGCCCCGGAAAGGAACTCTGGCACTTGAACTTCTCAAGTGAGCTTCGCCGGCCTCTCCACGAGAGTGTAACCACAAAACAACACCTTGAAGCTACCTGCGAATTCACAGATTAGGAGGAAAGCTTTACCCGCATGCTACGAATTTGATCTCTTGATGGTGCCCCGGAAAGAAATCTGGCACTTGTACTTCTCAAGTTAACTTAGCTGGCATCCCCACGAGACTCTATCCAAAAAATGAACACCTTGAAGATGCCTGCGAATGCACAGGTTAGGAGGAAAACTTTACCCGCATGCTACGAATTTGATCTCTTGATGGTGCTCCGGAAAGGAACTCTGGCACTTGTACTTCTCAAGTGAGCTTAGCCGGCCTCTCCACGAGAGTGTAACCACAAAAAAACACCTTGAAGCTGCCTGCGAATGCACAGATTAGGAGGAAAGCTTTACGCGCATGCTACGAATTTGATCTCTTGATGGTGCCCCGGAACGGAACTCTGGCACTTGTACTTCCCAAGTGAGCTTAGCCAGCATCCCCACGAGACTCTATCCACAAAATGATCACCTTCAACATGCCTGCGAATGCACAGCTTAGGAGGAAAGCTTTACCCACATGCTACGAATTTGATCTCTTGATGGTGCCCCGGAAAGGAACTCTGGCACTTGTACTTCCCAAGTTAACTTAGTCGGCATCCCCACGAGACTCTATCCAAAAAATGAACACCTTCAAGCTGGCTGCGAATGCACAGCTTAGGAGGAAAGCTTTACCCGCATGCTACGAATTTGATCTCTTGATGGTGCCCCGGAAAGGAACTCTGGCACTTGTACTTCTCAAGTGAGCTTAGCCGGCCTCTCCACGAGAGTGTAACCACAAAACAACACCTTGAAGCTGCCTGCGAATGCACAGCTTAGGAGGAAAGCTTTACCCGCATGCTACGAATTTGATCTCTTGATGGTGCCACGGAAAGGAACTCTGGCACTTGTATTTCGCAAGTGAGCTTAGCCGGCATCCCCACGAGACTCTATCCAAAAAATGATCACCTTCAACCTGCCTGCGAATGCACAGTGTAGGAGGAAAACTTTACCCGCATGCTACGAATTTGATGTCTTGAAGGTTCCCCAGAAAGGAACTCTGGCTCTTGAAATTCTCAAGTGAGCTTCGCCGGCCTCTCCACGAGAGTGTAACCACAAAACAACACCTTGAAGCTCCCTGGGAATGCACAGCGTAGGAGGAAAGCTTTACCCGCATGGTACGAATTTGATGTCTTGAAGGTGCCCCGGAAAGTAACTCTGGCACTTGTAATTCCCAAGTGAGCTTAGCCGGCATCCCCACCAGACTGTATCCACAAAATGATCACCTTCAACCTGCCTGGGAATGCACAGTGTAGGAGGAAAGCTTTACCAGCATGCTACGAATTTGATGTCTTGAAGGTGCCCCGGAAAGAAACTCTGGCACTTTTACTTCCCAGGTTAACTTAGCTGGCATCCCCACGAGACTCTATCCAAAAAATGAACACCTTCAAGCTGCCTGCGAATGCACAGGTTAGGAGGAAAGCAGTACCCGCATGCTACGAATTTGATCTCTTGATTGTGCCCCGGAAAGGAACTCTGGCACTTGTACTTCTCAAGTGAGCTTAGCTGGCCTCTCCACGAGAGTGTAACCACAAAATCACACCTTGAAGCTGCCTGCGAATGCACAGGTTAGGAGGAAACCTTTACCCGCATGCTACGAATTTGATCTCTTGATGGTGCCCCGGAAAGGAACTCTGGCACTTTTACTTCCCGAGTGAGCTTAGCCGGCATCCCCACGAGACTCTATCCACAAAATGAACACCTTCAAGCTGCCTGTGAATGCACAGCGTAGGAGGAAAGCAGTACCCGCATGCTACGAATTTGATGTCTTGAAGGTGCCCCGGAAAGGAACTCTGGCACTTGAACTTCTCAAGTGAGCTTCGCCGGCCTCTCCACGAGAGTGTAACCACAAAACAACACCTTGAAGCTACCTGCGAATGCACAGCTTAGGAAGAAAGCTTTACCCGCATGCTACGAATTTGATCTCTTGATGGTGCCCAGGAAAGGAACTCTGGCACTTGTACTTCCCGAGTGAGCTTAGCCGGCATTCCCACGAGACTCTATCCACAAAATAAACACCTTCAAGCTGCCTGTGAATGCACAGCTTAGGAGGAAAGCAGTACCCGCATGCTACGAATTTGATCTCTTGATGGTGCCCCGGAAAGGAACTCTGGCACTTGTACTTCCCGAGTGAGCTTAGCTGGCATTTCCACGAGAGTCTAACCACAAAAGGAACACCTTGAACCTGCCTGCGAATGCACAGTTTAGGAGGAAACCTTACCCGCCTGCTAAGAATTTGATGTCTTGAAGGTGCACCGGAAAGTAACTCTGGCACTTGTACTTCCCAAGTGAGCTTAGCCGGCATCCCCACGAGACTCTATCCACAAAATGATCACCTTCAACCTGCCTGCGAATGCACAGTGTAGAAGGAAAGCTTTACCCGCATGCTACGAATTTGATGTCTTGAAGGTGCCCCGGAAAGGAACTCTGGCACTTGAACTTCTCAAGTGAGCTTCGCCGTCCTCTCCACGAGAGTGTAACCACAAAACAACACCTTGAAGTTACCTGCGAATGCACAGCTTAGGAGGAAAGCTTTACCCGCATGCTACGAATTTGATCTCTTGATGGTGCCCCGGAAAGGAACTCTGGCACTTGTACTTCTCAAGTTAACTTAGCTGGCATCCCCACGAGACTCTATCCAAATAATGAACACCTTCAAGATGCCTGCGAATGCACAGGTTAGGAGGAAAGCTTTACCCGCATGCTACGAATTTGATCTCTGGATGGTGCCCCGGAAAGGAACTCTGGCACTTGTACTTCACAAGTGAGCTTAGCTGGCCTCTCCACGAGAGTGTAACCACAAAAAAACACCTTGAAGCTGCCTGCTAATGCACAGATTAGGAGGAAAGCTTTACGCGCATGCTACGAATTTGATCTCTTGATGGTGCCCCGGAACGGAACTCTGGCACTTGTACTTCCCAAGTGAGCTTAGCCAGCATCCCCACGAGACTCTATCCACAAAATGATCACCTTCAACCTGCCTGCGAATGCACAGCTTAGGAGGAAAGCTTTACCCACATGCTACGAATTTGATCTCTTGATGGTGCCCCGGAAAGGAACTCTGGCACTTGTACTTCTCAAGTGAGCTTAGCTGGCCTCTCCACGAGAGTGTAACCACAAAACAACTCCTTGAAGCTGCCTGCGAATGCACAGGTTAGGAGGAAAGCTTTACCCGCATGCTAAGAATTTGATCTCTTGATGGTGCCCCGGAAAGGAACTCTGGCACTTGTATTTCGCAAGTGAGCTTAGCCGGCATCCCCACGAGACTCTAACCACAAAATGATCACCTTCAACCTGCCTGCGAATGCACAGTGTAGGAGGAAAACTTTACCCGCATGCTACGAATTTGATGTCTTGAAGGTGCCCCGGAAAGGAACTCTGGCTCTTGAACTTCTCAAGTGAGCTTCGCCGGCCTATCCACGAGAGTGTAACCACAAAACAACACCTTGAAGCTACCTGCGAATGCACAGCTTAGGAGGAAAACTTTATCCTCATGCTACGAACTTGATGTCTTGAAGGTGCTCCGGAAAGGAACTCTGGCACTTGTACTTCCCAAGTTAACTTAGCCGGCATCCCCACGAGACTCTATCCAAAAAATGAACACCTTCAAGCTGGCTGCGAATGCACAGCTTAGGAGGAAAGCAGTACCCGCATGCTACGAATTTGATCTCTTGATGGTGCCCCGGAAAGGAACTCTGGCACTTGTACTTCTCAAGTGAGCTTAGCCGGCATCTCCACGAGAGTGTAACCACAAAACAACAACTTGAAGCTGCCTGCAAATGCACAGATTAGGTGGAAAGCTTTACCCGCATGCTATGAATTTGATCTCTTGATGGTGCCCCGCAAAGGAACTATGGTACTTGTACTTCCCGAGTGAGCTTAGCCGGCATCCCCACGAGACTCTATCCACAAATGAACACCTTCAAGCTGCCTGTGAATGCACAGCTTAGGAGGAAAGCAGTACCCGCATGCTACGAATTTGATGTCTTGAAGGTGCCCCGGAAAGGAACTCTGGCACTTGTACTTCCCGAGTGAGCTTAGCTGGCATTGCCACGAGAGTCTAACCACAAAGGAACACCTTGAACCTGCCTGCGAATGCACAGTTTAGGAGGAAACCTTACCCGCCTGCTAAGAATTTGATGTCTTGAAGGTGCACCGGAAAGTAACTCTGGCACTTGTACTTCCCAAGTGAGCTTAGCCGGCATCCCCACGAGACTCCCTCCACAAAATGATCACCTTCAACCTGCCTGCGAATGCACAGTGTAGAAGGATAGCTTTACCCGCATGTTACGAATTTGATGTCTTGAAGGTGCCCCGGAAAGGAACTCTGGCACTTGAACTTCTCAAGTGAGCTTCGCCGGCCTCTCCACGAGAGTGTAACCACAAAACAACAACTTGAAGCTACCTGCGAATTCACAGCTTAGGAGGAAAGCTTTACCCGCATGCTACGAATTTGATCTCTTGATGGTGCCCCGGAAAGAACTCTGGCACTTGTACTTCTCAAGTAAACTTAGCTGGCATCCCCACGAGACTCTATCCAAAAAATGAACACCTTGAAGATGCCTGCGAATGCACAGGTTAGGAGGAAAACTTTACCCGCATGCTACGAATTTGATCTCCTGATGGTGCTCCGGAAAGGAACTCTGGCACTTGTACTTCTCAAGTGAGCTTAGCCGGCCTCTCCACGAGAGTGTAACCACAAAAAAACACCTTGAAGCTGCCTGCGAATGCACAGATTAGGAGGAAAGCTTTACGCGCATGCTACGAATTTGATCTCTTGATGGTGCCCCGGAACGGAACTCTGGCACTTGTACTTCCCAAGTGAGCTTAGCCAGCATCCCCACGAGACTCTATCCACAAAATGATCACCTTCAACATGCCTGCGAATGCACAGCTTAGGAGGAAAGCTTTACCCACATGCTACGAATTTGATCTCTTGATGGTGCCCCGGAAAGGAACTCTGGCACTTGTACTTCCCAAGTTAACTTAGTCGGCATCCCCTCGAGACTCTATCCAAAAAATGAACACCTTCAAGCTGGCTGCGAATACACAGCTTAGGAGGAAAGCTTTACCCGCATGCTACGAATTTGATCTCTTGATGGTGCCCCGGAAAGGAACTCTGGCACTTGTACTTCTCAAGTGAGCTTAGCTGGCCTCTCCACGAGAGTGTAACCACAAAACAACACCTTGAAGCTGCCTGCGAATGCACAGCTTAGGAGGAAAGCTTTACCCGCATGCTACGAATTTGATCTCTTGATGGTGCCACGGAAAGGAACTCTGGCACTTGTATTTCGCAAGTGAGCTTAGCCGGCATCCCCACGAGACTCTATCCACAAAATGATCACCTTCAACCTGCCTGCGAATGCACAGTGTAGGAGGAAAACTTTACCCGCATGCTACGAATTTGATGTCTTGAAGGTTCCCCAGAAAGGAACTCTGGCTCTTGAACTTCTCAAGTGAGCTTCGCCGGCCTCTCCACGAGAGTGTAACCACAAAACAACACCTTGAAGCTCCCTGGGAATGCACAGCGTAGGAGGAAAGCTTTACCCGCATGGTACGAATTTGATGTCTTGAAGGTGCCCCGGAAAGGAACTCTGGCACTTGTAATTCCCAAGTGAGCTTAGCCGGCATCCCCACCAGACTGTATCCACAAAATGATCACCTTCAACCTGCCTGGGAATGCACAGTGTAGGAGGAAAGCTTTACCAGCATGCTACGAATTTGATGTCTTGAAGGTGCCCCGGAAAGAAACTCTGGCACTTTTACTTCCCAGGTTAACTTAGCTGGCATCCCCACGAGACTCTATCCAAAAAATGAACACCTTCAAGCTGCCTGCGAATGCACAGGTTAGGAGGAAAGCAGTACCCGCATGCTACGAATTTGATCTCTTGATGGTGCCCCGGAAAGGAACTCTGGCACTTGTACTTCTCAAGTGAGCTTAGCTGGCCTCTCCACGAGAGTGTAACCACAAAATCACACCTTGAAGCTGCCTGCGAATGCACAGGTTAGGAGGAAACCTTTACCCGCATGCTACGAATTTGATCTCTTGATGGTGCCCCGGAAAGGAACTCTGGCACTTGTACTTCCCGAGTGAGCTTAGCCGGCATCCCCACGAGACTCTATCCACAAAATGAACACCTTCAAGCTGCCTGTGAATGCACAGCGTAGGAGGAAAGCAGTACCCGCATGCTACGAATTTGATGTCTTGAAGGTGCCCCGGAAAGGAACTCTGGCACTTGAACTTCTCAAGTGAGCTTCGCCGGCCTCTCCACGAGAGTGTAACCACAAAACAACACCTTGAAGCTACCTGCGAATGCACAGCTTAGGAAGAAAGCTTTACCCGCATGCTACGAATTTGATCTCTTGATGGTGCCCAGGAAAGGAACTCTGGCACTTGTACTTCCCGAGTGAGCTTAGCCGGCATTCCCACGAGACTCTATCCACAAAATAAACACCTTCAAGCTGCCTGTGAATGCACAGCTTAGGAGGAAAGCAGTACCCGCATGCTACGAATTTGATCTCTTGATGGTGCCCCGGAAAGGAACTCTGGCACTTGTACTTCCCGAGTGAGCTTAGCTGGCATTTCCACGAGAGTCTAACCACAAAAGGAACACCTTGAACCTGCCTGCGAATGCACAGTTTAGGAGGAAACCTTACCCGCCTGCTAAGAACTTGATGTCTTGAAGGTGCACCGGAAAGTAACTCTGGCACTTGTACTTCCCAAGTGAGCTTAGCCGGCATCCCCACGAGACTCTATCCACAAAATGATCACCTTCAACCTGCCTGCGAATGCACAGTGTAGAAGGAAAGCTTTACCCGCATGCTACGAATTTGATGTCTTGAAGGTGCCCCGGAAAGGAACTCTGGCACTTGAACTTCTCAAGTGAGCTTCGCCGTCCTCTCCACGAGAGTGTAACCACAAAACAACACCTTGAAGCTACCTGCGAATGCACAGCTTAGGAGGAAAGCTTTACCCGCATGCTACGAATATGATCTCTTGATGGTGCCCCGGAAAGGAACTCTGGCACTTGTACTTCTCAAGTTAACTTAGCTGGCATCCCCACGAGACTCTATCCAAATAATGAACACCTTCAAGATGCCTGCGAATGCACAGGTTAGGAGGAAAACTTTACCCGCATGCTACGAATTTGATCTCTGGATGGTGTCCCGGAAAGGAGCTCTGGCACTTGTACTTCTCAAGTGAGCTTAGCTGGCCTCTCCACGAGAGTGTAACCACAAAAAAACACCTTGAAGCTGCCTGCTAATGCACAGATTAGGAGGAAAGCTTTACGCGCATGCTACGAATTTGATCTCTTGATGGTGCCCCGGAACGGAACTCTGGCACTTGTACTTCCCAAGTGAGCTTAGCCAGCATCCCCACGAGACTCTATCCACAAAATGACCACCTTCAACCTGCCTGCGAATGCACAGCTTAGGAGGAAAGCTTTACCCACATGCTACGAATTTGATCTCTTGATGGTGCCCCGGAAAGGAACTCTGGCACTTGTACTTCTCAAGTGAGCTTAGCTGGCCTCTCGACGAGAGTGTAACCACAAAACAACTCCTTGAAGCTGCCTGCGAATGCACAGCTTAGGAGGAAAACTTTACCCGCATGCTACGAATTTGATCTCTTGATGGTGCCCCGGAAAGGAACTCTGGCACTTGTATTTCGCAAGTGAGCTTAGCCGGCATCCCCACGAGACTCTATCCACAAAATGATCACCTTCAACCTGCCTGCGAATGCACAGTGTAGGAGGAAAGCTTTACCCGCATGCTACGAATTTGATGTCTTGAAGGTGCCCCGGAAAGGAACTCTGGCTCTTGAACTTCTCTAGTGAGCTTCGCCGGCCTCTCCACGAGAGTGTAACCACAAAACAACACCTTGAAGATACCTGCGAATGCACAGCTTAGGAGGAAATCTTTACCCACATGCTACGAATTTGATGTCTTGAAGGTGCCCCGGAAAGGAACTCTGGCACTTGTACTACCCAAGTTAACTTAGCCGGCATCCCCACGAGACTCTATCCAAAAAATGAACACCTTCAAGCTGGCTGCGAATGCACAGCTTAGGAGGAAAGCAGTACCCGCATGCTACGAATTTGATCTCTTGATGGTGCCCCGGAAAGGAACTCTGGCACTTGTACTTCTCAAGTGAGCTTAGCCGGCATCTACACGAGAGTGTAACCACAAAACAACAACTTGAAGCTGCCTGCAAATTCACAGCTTAGGTGGAAAGCTTTGCCCGCATGCTATGAATTTGAGCTCTTGATGGTGCCCCGCAAAGGAACTATTGCACTTGTACTTCCCGAGTGAGCTTAGCCGGCATCCCCACGAGACTCTATCCACAAATGAACACCTTCAAGCTGCCTGTGAATGCACAGCTTAGGAGGAAAGCAGTACCCGCATGCTACGAATTTGATGTCTTGAAGGTGCCCCGGAAAGGAACTCTGGCACTTGTACTTCCCGAGTGAGCTTAGCTGGCATTGCCACGAGAGTCTAACCACAAAGGAACACCTTGAACCTGCCAGCGAATGCACAGTTTAGGAGGAAACCTTACCCGCCTGCTAAGAATTTGATGTCTTGAAGGTGCACCGGAAAGTAACTCTGGCACTTGTACTTCCCACGTGAGCTTAGCCGGCATCCCCACGACACTCTCTCCACAAAATGATCACCTTCAACCTGCCTGCGAATGCACAGTGTAGAAGGAAAGCTTTACCCGCATGCTACGAATTTGATGTCTTGAAGGTGCCCCGGAAAGGAACTCTGGCACTTGAACTTCTCAAGTGAGCTTCGCCGGCCTCTCCACGAGAGTGTAACCACAAAACAACACCTTGAAGCTACCTGCGAATGCACAGCTTAGGAGGAAAGCTTTACGCGCATGCTACGAATTTGATCTCTTGATGGTGCCCCGGAACGGAACTCTGGCACTTGTACTTCCCAAGTGAGCTTAGCCAGCATCCCCACGAGACTCTATCCACAAAATGATCACCTTCAACCTGCCTGCGAATGCACAGCTTAGGAGGAAAGCTTTACCCACATGCTACGAATTTGATCTCTTGATGGTGCCCCGGAAAGGAACTCTGGCACTTGTACTTCCCAAGTTAACTTAGTAGGCATCCCCACGAGACTCTATCCAAAAAATGAACACCTTCAAGCTGGCTGCGAATGCACAGCTTAGGAGGAAAGCAGTACCCGCATGCTACGAATTTGATGTCTTGAAGGTTCCCCAGAAAGGAACTCTGGCACTTGTACTTCTCAAGTGAGCTTAGCCGGCCTCTCCACGAGAGTGTAACCACAAAACAACAACTTGAAGCTGCCTGCAAATGCACAGCTTAGGTGGAAAGCTTTACCCGCATGCTATGAATTTGATCTCTTGATGGTGCCCCGGAAAGGAACTCTGGCACTTGTACTTCCCGAGTGAGCTTAGCCGGCATCCCCACGAGACTCTATCCACAAAATGAACACCTTCAAGCTGCCTGTGAATGCACAGCTTAGGAGGAAAGCAGTACCCGCATGCTACGAATTTGATGTCTTGAAGGTGCCCTGGAAAGGAACTCTGGTACTTGAACTGCTCAAGTGAGCTTCGCCGGCCTTTCCACGAGAGTGCAACCACAAAACAACACCTTGAAGCTACCTGAGAATGCACAGCTTAGGAGGTAAGCTTTATCCACATGCTACGAATTTGATCTCTTGATGGTGCCCCGGAAATGAACTCTGGCACTTGTACTTCTCAAGTGAGCTTAGCTGGCATTTCCAGGAGAGTCTAACCACAAAAGGAACACCTTGAACCTGCCTGCGAATGCACAGTTTAGGAGGAAACCTTACCCGCCTGCTACGAATTTGATGTCTTGAAGGTGCCCCGGAAAGTAACTCTGGCACTTGTAATTCCCCAGTGAGCTTAGCCGGCCTCCCCACGAGACTCTATCCACAAAATGATCACCTTCAACCTGCCTGGGAATGCACAGTGTAGGAGGAAATCTTTACCAGCATGCTACGAATTTGATGTCTTGAAGGTGCCCCGGAAAGAAACTCTGGCACTTGAACTACTCAAGTGAGCTTCGCCGGCCTCTCCATGAGAGTGTAACCACAAAACAACACCTTGAAGCTACCTGCGAATGCACAGCTTAGGAGGAAAGCTTTACCCGCATGCTACGAATTTGATCTCTTGAAGGTGCCCCGGAAAGGAACTCTGGCACTTGTACTTCCCAGGTTAACTTAGCTGGCATCCCCACGAGACTCTACCCAAAAAATGAACTCCTTCAAGCTGCCTGCGAATGCACAGGTTAGGAGGAAAGCAGTACCCGCATGCTACGTATTTGATCTCTTGATGGTGCCCCGGAAAGGAACTGTGGCACTTGTACTTCCCAAGTTAACTTAGCCGGCATCCCCACGAGACTCTATCCAAAAAATGAACACCTTCAAGCTGGCTGCGAATGCACAGCTTAGGAGGAAAGCAGTACCCGCATGCGACGAATTTGATCTCTTGATGGTGCCCCGGAAAGGAACTCTGGCACTTATACTTCCCCAGTTAACTTAACCGGCATCCCCACGAGACTCTATCCAAAAAATGAACACCTTCAAGCTGGCTGCGAATGCACAGCTTAGGAGGAAAGCAGTACCCGCATGCTACGAATTTGATCTGTTGATGGTGCCCCAGAAAAGAACTCTGGCACTTGTACTTCTCAAGTGAGCTTAGCTGGCCTCTCCACGAGAGTGTAACCACAAAACAACAACTTGAAGCTGCCTGCGAATGCACAGCTTAAGATGAAAGCTTTACCCGCATGCTACGAATTTGATCTCTTGATGGTGCCCCGGAAAGGAACTCTGGCACTTGTACTTCCCGAGTGAGCTTAGCCGGCATCCCCACGAGACTCTATCCAAAAAATGATCACCTTCAAGCTGCCTGTGAATGCACAGCTTCGGAGTAAAGCAGTACCGCATGCTACGAATTTGATGTCTTTATGGTGCCCCGGAAAGGAACTCTGGCACTTGCAGTTCTCAAGTGAGCTTCGCTGGCATTTCCACGAGAGTGTAACCACAAAAGGAACACCTTGAACCTGCCTGCGAATGCACAGTTTAGGAGGAAACTTTACCCGCCTGCTACGAATTTCATGTTGAAGGGGCCCCAGAAAGTAACTCTGGCACTTGTACTTCTCAAGTGAGCTTAACTGGCCTCTCCACGAGAGTGTAACCACAAAAAAACACCTTGAAGCTGCCTGCGAATGCACAGGTTAGGAGGAAAGCTTTACCCGCATGCTACGAATTAGTTTTCTTGATGGGGGACCGGAAAGGAACTCTGGCACTTGTACTTCCCAAGTGAGCTTAGCCGGCATCCCCACGAGACTCTATCCACAAAATGATCACCTTCAACCTGCCTGCGAATGCACAGTGTAGGAGGAAACTTTACCCGCATGCTACGAATTTGATGTCTTGAAAGTGCCCCGGAAAGGAACTCTGGCACTTGAACTTCTCAAGTGGGCTTCGCCGGCCTCTCCACGAGAGTGTAACCACAAAACAACACATTGAAGCTACCTGCGAATGCACAGCTTAGGAGGAAAGCAGTACCCGCATGCTACGAATTTGATCTCTTGATGGTGCCCCGGAAAGGAACTCTGGCACTTGTACTTCCCAGGTTAACTTAGCCGGCATACCCACGAGACTCTATCCAAAAAATGAACACCTTCAAGCTGCCTGCGAATGCACAGCTTAGGAGGAAAGCAGTACCCGCATGCTACGAATTTGATCTCTTGATGGTGCCCCGGAAAGGAACTCTGGCACTTGTACTTCTCAAGTGAGCTAAGCCAGCCTCTCCACGAGAGTGTAACCACAAAAAAACAACTTGAAGCTGCCTGCGAATGCACAGCTTAGGAGGAAAGCTTTACCCGCATGCTACGAATTTGATCTCTTGATGGTGCCCCGGAAAGGAACTCTGGCACTTGTACTTCCCGAGTGAGCTTAGCCGGCATCCCCACGAGACTCTATCCACAAAATGAACACCTTCAAGCTGCCTGTGAATGCACAGCGTAGGAGGAAAGCAGTACCCGCATGCTACGAATTTGATGTCTTGAAGGTGCCCCGGAAAGGAACGCTGGCACTTGAACTTCTCAAGTGAGCTTCGCCGGCCTCTCCACGAGAGTGTAACCACAAAACAACACCTTGATGCTGCCTGCGAATGCACAGGTTAGAAGGAAAGCTTTACCCGCATGCTACGAATTTGATCTCTTGATGGTGCCTCGGAAAGGAACTCTGGTACTTGAACTTCTCAAGTGAGCTTCGCCGGCCTTTCCACGAGAGTGTAACCACAAAAAAACACCTTGAAGCTACCTGCGAATGCACAGATTAGGAGGAAAGCTTTACCCGCATGCTACGAATTTGATCTCTTGATGGTGCCCCGGAAAGGAACTCTGGCACTTGTACTTCCCAAGTTAACTTAGCCGGCATCCCCACGAGACTCTATCCAAAAAATGAACACCTTCAAGCTGGCTGCGAATGCACAGCTTAGGAGGAAAGCAGTACCCGCATGCGACGAATTTGATCTCTTGATGGTGCCCCGGAAAGGAACTCTGGCACTTATACTTCCCCAGTTAACTTAACCGGCATCCCCACGAGACTCTATCCAAAAAATGAACACCTTCAAGCTGGCTGCGAATGCACAGCTTAGGAGGAAAGCAGTACCCGCATGCTACGAATTTGATCTGTTGATGGTGCCCCAGAAAAGAACTCTGGCACTTGTACTTCTCAAGGGAGCTTAGCTGGCCTCTCCACGAGAGTGTAACCACAAAACAACAACTTGAAGCTGCCTGCGAATGCACAGCTTAAGATGAAAGCTTTACCCGCATGCTACGAATTTGATCTCTTGATGGTGCCCCGGAAAGGAACTCTGGCACTTGTACTTCCCAAGTGAGCTTAGCCGGCATCCCCACGAGACTCTATCCACAAAATGATCACCTTCAACCTGCCTGCGAATGCACAGTGTAGGAGGAAACTTTACCCGCATGCTACGAATTTGATGTCTTGAAAGTGCCCCGGAAAGGAACTCTGGCACTTGAACTTCTCAAGTGGGCTTCGCCGGCCTCTCCACGAGAGTGTAACCACAAAACAACACATTGAAGCTACCTGCGAATGCACAGCTTAGGAGGAAAGCAGTACCCGCATGCTACGAATTTGATCTCTTGATGGTGCCTCGGAAAGGAACTCTGGCACTTGTACTTCCCAGGTTAACTTAGCCGGCATACCCACGAGACTCTATCCAAAAAATGAACACCTTCAAGCTGCCTGCGAATGCACAGCTTAGGAGGAAAGCAGTACCCGCATGCTACGAATTTGATCTCTTGATGGTGCCCCGGAAAGGAACTCTGGCACTTGTACTTCTCAAGTGAGCTAAGCCAGCCTCTCCACGAGAGTGTAACCACAAAAAAACAACTTGAAGCTGCCTGCGAATGCACAGCTTAGGAGGAAAGCTTTACCCGCATGCTACGAATTTGATCTCTTGATGGTGCCCCGGAAAGGAACTCTGGCACTTGTACTTCCCGAGTGAGCTTAGCAGGCATCCCCACGAGACTCTATCCACAAAATGAACACCTTCAAGCTGCCTGTGAATGCACAGCTTAGGAGGAAAGCAGTACCCGCATGCTACGAATTTGATGTCTTGAAGGTGCCCCGGAAAGGAACTCTGGCACTTGAACTTCTCAAGTGAGCTTCGCCGGCCTCTCCACGAGAGTGTAACCACAAAACAACACCTTGATGCTGCCTGCGAATGCACAGGTTAGAAGGAAAGCTTTACCCGCATGCTACGAATTTGATCTCTTGATGGTGCCTCGGAAAGGAACTCTGGCAGTTGAACTTCCCAAGTGAGCTTAGCCGGCATCCCCACGAGACTCTATCCACAAAATGATCACCTTCAACCTGACTGCGAATGCACAGTGTAGGAGGAAAGTTTTACCCGCATGCTACGAATTTGATGTCTTGAAGGTGCCCCGGAAAGGAACTCTGGTACTTGAAATTCTCAAGTGAGCTTCGCCGGCCTTTCCACGAGAGTGTAACCACAAAAAAACACCTTGAAGCTACCTGCGAATGCACAGATTAGGAGGAAAGCTTTACCCGCATGCTACGAATTTGATCTCTTGATGGTGCCCCGGAAAGGAACTCTGGCACTTGTACTTCCCAAGTTAACTTAGCCGGCATCCCCACGAGACTCTATCCAAAAAATGAACACCTTCAAGCTGGCTGCGAATGCACAGCTTAGGAGGAAAGCAGTACCCGCATGCGACGAATTTGATCTCTTGATGGTGCCCCGGAAAGGAACTCTGGCACTTATACTTCCCCAGTTAACTTAACCGGCATCCCCACGAGACTCTATCCAAAAAATGAACACCTTCAAGCTGGCTGCGAATGCACAGCTTAGGAGGAAAGCAGTACCCGCATGCTACGAATTTGATCTGTTGATGGTGCCCCAGAAAAGAACTCTGGCACTTGTACTTCTCAAGTGAGCTTAGCTGGCCTCTCCACGAGAGTGTAACCACAAAACAACAACTTGAAGCTGCCTGCGAATGCACAGCTTAAGATGAAAGCTTTACCCGCATGCTACGAATTTGATCTCTTGATGGTGCCCCGGAAAGGAACTCTGGCACTTGTACTTCCCGAGTGAGCTTAGCCGGCATCCCCACGAGACTCTATCCACAAAATGAACACCTTCAAGCTGCCTGTGAATGCACAGCTTAGGAGGAAAGCAGTACCCTCATGCTACGAATTTGATCTCTTTATGGTGCCCGGGAAAGGAACTCTGGCACTTGTACTTCTCAAGTGAGCATAGCTGGCATTTCCAGGAGACTGTAACCACAAAAGGAACACCTTGAACCTGCCTGCGAATGCACAGTTTAGGAGGAAACTTTACCCGCCTGCTACGAATTTCATGTCTTGAAGTTGCCCCAGAAAGTAACTCTGGCACTTGTACTTCTCAAGTGAGCTTAACTGGCCTCTCCACGAGAGTGTAACCACAAAAAAACACCTTGAAGCTGCCTGCGAATGCACAGGTTAGGAGGAAAGCTTTACCCGCATGCTACGAATTAGTTTTCTTGATGGTGCCCCGGAAAGGAACTCTGGCACTTGTACTTCCCAAGTGAGCTTAGCCGGCATCCCCACGAGACTCTATCCACAAAATGATCACCTTCAACCTGCCTGCGAATGCACAGTGTATGAGGAAAGCTTTACCCGCATTCTACAAATTTGATGTCTTGAAGGTGCCCTGGAAAGGAACTCTGGTACTTGAACTTCTCAAGTGAGCTAAGCCAGCCTCTCCACGAGAGTGTAACCACAAAACAACAACTTGAAGCTGCCCGCGAATGCACAGCTTAGGAGGAAAGCTTTACCTGCATGCTACGAATTTGATCTCTTGATGGTGCCCCGGAAAGGAACTCTGGCACTTCTATTTCCCAGGTTAAGTTAGCTGGCATCCCCACGAGACTCTATCCAAAATATGAACACCTTCAAGCTGCCTGCGAATCCACAGGTTAGGAGGATAGCAGTACCCACATGCTACGAATTTGATCACTTGATGTTGCACCGGAAAGGAACACTGGCACTTGCACTTCTCAAGTGAGCTTAGCTGGCCTCTCCACGAGAGTGTAACCACAAAATCACACCTTGAAGCTGCCTGCGAATGCACAGGTTAGGAGGAAACCTTTACCCGCATGCTACGAATTTGATCTCTTGATGGTGCCCCGGAAAGGAACTCTGGCACTTGTACTTCTCAAGTGAGCTTAGCCGGGCTCTCCACGAGAGTGTAACCACAAAAAAACACCTTGAAGCTGCCTGTGAATGCACAGATTAGGAGGAAAGCTTTACGCGCATGCTACGAATTTGATCTCTTGATGGTGCCCCGGAACGGAACTCTGGCACTTGTACTTCCCAAGTGAGCTTAGCCAGCATCCCCACGAGACTCTATCCACAAAATGATCACCTTCAACCTGCCTGCGAATGCACAGTGTATGAGGACAGCTTTACCCGCATTCTACAAATTTGATGTCTTGAAGGTGCCCTGGAAAGGAACTCTGGTACTTGAACTTCTCAAGTGAGCTTCGCCGGCCTTTCCACGAGAGTGTAACCACAAAACAACACCTTGAAGCTACCTGCGAATGCACAGCTTAGGAGGAAAGCTTTACCCGCATGCTACGAATTTGATCTCTTGATGGTGCCCCGAAAAGGAACTCTGCCACTTGTACTTCCCGAGTGAGCTTAGCCGGCATCCCCACGAGACTCTATCCACAAAATGAACACCTTCAAGCTGCCTGTGAATGCACAGCTTAGGAGGAAAGCAGTACCCGCATGCTACGAATTTGATTTCTTGATGGTGCCCCGGAAAGGAACTCTGGCACTTGTACTTCTCAAGTGAGCTAAGCCAGCCTCTCCACGAGTGTAACCACAAAACAACAACTTGAAGATGCCTGCGAATGCACAGCTTAGGAGGAAAGCTTTACCCGCATGCTACGAATTCGATCTCTTGATGGTGCCCGGGAAAGGAACTCTGGGACTTGTACTTCCCGAGTGAGCTTACCGGCATCCCCACAAGACTCTATCCACAAAATGAACACCTTCAAGCTGCCTGTGAATGCACATTGTAGGAGGACAGCAGTACCCGCATGCTACGAATTTGATCTCTTTATGGTGCTCCGGAAAGGAACTCTGGCACTTGTACTTCTCAACTCAGCTTAGCTGGCATTTCCACGAGAGTCTAACCACAAAAGGAACACCTTGATCCTGCCTGCGAGTGCACAGTTTTGGAGGAAACTTTACCCGCCTGCTACGAATTTCATGTCTTGAAGGTGCCCCAGAAAGTAACTCTGGCACTTGTACTTCTCAAGTGAGCTTAGCTGGCCTCTCCACGAGAGTGTAACCACAAAAATACACCTTGAAGCTGCCTGCGAATGCACAGGTTAGGAGGAAAGCTTTACCCGCATGCTACGAATGAGTTTTCTTGATGGTGCCCCGGAAAGGAACTCTGGCACTTGTACTTCCCAAGTGAGCTTAGCCGGCATCCCCACGAGACTCTATCCACAAAATGATCACCTTCAACCTGCCTGCGAATGCACAGTGTAGGAGGAAAGCTTTACCCGCATGCTACGAATTTGATGTCTTGAAAGTGCCCCGGAAAGGAACTCTGGCACTTGAACTTCTCAAGTGGGATTCGCCGGCCTCTCCACGAGAGTGTAACCACAAAACAACACATTGAAGCTACCTGCGAATGCACAGCTTAGGAGGAAAGCAGTACCCGCATACTACGAATTTGATCTCTTGATGGTGCCCTGGAAAGGAACTCTGGCACTTTTACTTCCCAAGTTAACTTAGCCGGCATCCCCACGAGACTCTATCCAAAAAGTGAACACCTTCAAGCTGGCTGCGAATGCACAGCTTAGGAGGAAAGCAGTACACGCATGCTACGAATTTGATCTCTTGATGGTGCCCCGGAAAGGAACTCTGGCACATGTACTTCTCAAGTGAGCTAAGCCAGCCTCTCCACGAGAGTGTAACCACAAAACAAGAACTTGAAGCTGCCTGCGAATGCACAGCTTAGGAGGAAAGCTTTACCCGCATGCTACGAATTTGATCTCTTGATGGTGCCCCGGAAAGGAACTCTGGCCCTTCTACATCCCAAGTTAACTTAGCCGGCATCCCCACGAGACTCTATCCACAAAATGAACACCTTCAAGCTGCCTGTGAATGCACAGCTTAGGAGGAAAGCAGTACCCGCATGCTACGAATCTGATCTCTTTATGGTGCCCGGGAAAGGAACTCTGGCACTTGTACTTCTCAAGTGAGCTAAGCCAGCCTCTCCACGAGAGTGTAACCACAAAACAACAACTTGAAGCTGCCTGCGAATGCACAGCTTAGGAGGAAAGCTTTACCCGCATGCTATGAATTTGATCTCTTGATGGTGCCCCGGAAAGGAACTCTGGCACTTGTATTTCCCAAGTTAAGTTAGCTGGCATCCCCACGAGACTCCATCCAAAAAATGAACACCTTCAAGCTGCCTGCGAATGCACAGGTTAGGAGGATAGCAGTACCCGCATGCTACGAATTTGATCACTTGATGTTGCACCGGAAAGGAACACTGGCACTTGTACTTCTCAAGTGAGCTTAGCTGGCCTCTCCACGAGAGTGTAACCACAAAAAAACACCTTGAAGTTGCCTGCGAATGCACAGATTAGGAGGAAAGGTTTACGCGCATGCTACGAATTTGATCTCTTGATGGTGCCCCGGAACGGAACTCTGGCACTTGTACTTCCCAAGTGAGCTTAGCCGGCATCCCCACGAGTCTCTATCCACAAAATGATCACCTTCAACCTGCCTGCGAATGCACAGTGTAGGAGGAAAGCTTTACCCGCATGCTACAAATTTGATGTCTTGAAGGTGCCATGGAAAGGAACTCTGGTACTTGAACTTCTCAAGTGGGCTTCGCCGGCCTCTCCACGAGAGTGTAACCACAAAACAACACATTGAAGCTACCTGTGAATGCACAGCTTAGGAGGAAAGCAGTACCCGCATGCTACGAATTTGATCTCTTGATGGTGCCCCGGAAAGGAACTCTGGCACTTGTACTTCTCAAGTGAGCTAAGCCAGCCTCTCCACGAGAATGTAACCACAAAACAACAACTTGAAGCTGCCTGCAAATGCACAGCTTAGGAGGAAAGTTTTACCCGCATGCTACGAATTTGATCTCTTGATGGAGGAAACCTTACCCGCCTGCTACCAATTTGATGTCTTGAAGGTGCCCCGGAAAGTAACTCTGGCACTTGTACTTCTCAAGTGAGCTTCGCTGGCCTCTCCACGAGAGTGTAACCACCAAACAACACCTTGAATCTACCTGCGAATGCACAGCTTAGGAAGAAAGCTTTACCCGCATGCTACGAATTTGATCTCTTGATGGTGCCCCGGAAAGGAACTCTGGCACTTGTACTTCCCGAGTGAGCTTAGCCGGCATCCCAACGAGACTCTATCCACAAAATGAACACCTTCAAACTGCCTGTGAATGCACAGCTTAGGAGGAAAGCAGTACCCGCATGCTACGAATTTGATCTCTTTATGGTGCCTCAGAAAGGAACTCTGGCACTTGTACTTCTCAAGTGAGCTTACCTGGCATTTCCACGAGAGTCTAACCACAAAAGGAACACCTTGAACCTGCCTGCGAATGCACAGTTTAGGAGGAAACCTTACCCGCCTGCTACGAATTTGATGTCTTGAAGGTGCCCCGGAAAGTAACTCTGACACTTGTACTTCTCAAGTGAGCTTAGCTGGCCTCTCCACGAGAGTGTAACCACAAAACAACACCTTGAAGCTGCCTGCGAATGCACAGGTTAGGAGGTAAGCTTTACCCGCATGCTACGAATTTGATCTCTTGATGGTGCCCCGGAAAGGAACTCTGGCACTTGTACTTCACAAGTGAGCTTAGCCGGCATCCCCATGAGACTCTATCCACAAAATGATCACCTTCAACCTGCCTGCGAATGCACAGTGTAGGAGGAAAGCTTTACCCGCATGCTACGAATTTGATGTCTTGAAGGTGCCCCGGAAAGTAACTCTGGCACTTGTACTTCCCAAGTTAACTTAGCCGGCATCCCCACGAGACTCTATCCAAAAAATGAACACCTTCAAGCTGGCTGCGAATGCACATCTTAGGAGGAAAGCGGTACCCGCATGCTACGAATTTGATCTCTTAATGGTGCCCCGGAAAGGAACTCTGGCACTTGTACTTCCCAAGTGAGCTTAGCCGGCATCCCCACGAGACTCTATCCACAAAATGATCACATTCAACATGCCTGCGAATGCACAGTGTAGGAGGAAAGCTTTACCCGCATGCTACGAATTTGATGTCTTGATGGTGCCCCGGGAAGGAACTCTGGCACTTGAACTTCTCAAGTGAGCTTCGCCGGCCTCTCCACGAGAGTGTAACCACAAAACAAAACCTTGAAGCTACCTGCGAATGCACAGTTTAAGAGGAAAGCTTTACCCGCATGCTACGAACTTGATCTCTTGATGGTGCCCCTGAAAGGAACTCTGGCACTTGTACTTCCCAAGTTAACTTAGCCGGCATCCCCACGAGTCTCTATCCACAAAATGAACACCTTCACGCTGGCTGCGAATGCACAGCTTAGGAGGAAAGCAGTACCCGCATGCTACGATTTGATCTCTTTATGGTGCCCCGGAAAGGAACTCTGGCACTTGTACTTCTCAAGTGAGCTTGGCCGGCCTCTCCACGAGAGTGTAACCAAAAAACAACAACTTGAAGCTGCCTGCGAATGCACAGCTTAGGAGGAAAGCTTTACCCGCATGCTACGAATTTGATCTCTTGATGGTGCCCCGGAAAGGAACTCTGGCACTTGTACTTCCCAAGTGAGCTTAGCCGGGATTCCCAGGAAAGTCTATCCACAAAAGGAACACCTTCAAGCTGCCTGTGAATGCACAGCTTAGGAGGAAAGCAGTACCCGCATGCTACGAATTTGATCTCTTGATGGTGCCCCGGAAAGGAACACTGGCACTTGTACTTCCCAAGTTAACTTAGCCGGCATCTCCACGAGACTCTATCCAAAAAATGAACACCTTCAAGCTGGTTGCGAATGCAGAGCTTAGGAGGAAATCAGTACCCACATGCTACGAATTTGATCTCTTGATGGTGCCCCGGAAAGGAACTCTGGCAATTGTACTTCCCGAGTGAGCTTACCCGGCATCCCCACGAGACTCTATCCACAAAATGAACACCTTCAAGCTGCCTGTGAATGCACAGCTTAGGAGGAAAGCAGTACCCGCATGCTACGAATTTGATCTCTTTATGGTGCCTCGGAAAGGAACTCTGGCACTTGTACTTCTCAAGTGAGCTTAGCTGGCATTTCCACGAGAGTCTAACCACAAAAGTAACACCTTGAACCTGCCTGCGAATGCACAGTTTAGGAGTAAACTTTACCCGCCAGCTACGAATTTCATGTCTTGAAGGTGCCCCAGAAAGTAACTCTGGCACTTGTACTTCGCAAGTGAGCTTAACTGGCCTCTCCACGAGAGTGTAACCACAAAAAAACACCTTGAAGCTGCCTGCGAATGCACAGGTTAGGAGGAAAGCTTTACCCGCATGCTACGAATTAGTTTTCTTGATGGTGCCCCGGAAAGGAACTCTGGCACTTGTACTTCCCAAATGAGCTTAGCCGGCATCCCCACGAGACTCTATCCACAAAATGATCACCTTCAACCTGCCTGCGAATGCACAGTGTAGGAGGAAACTTTACCCGCATGCTACGAATTTGATGTCTTGAAAGTCCCCCGGAAAGGAACTCTGGTACTTGAACTTCTCAAGTGGGCTTCGCCGGCCTGTCCACGAGAGTGTAACCACAAAACAACACATTGAAGCTACCTGTGAATGCACAGCTTAGGAGGAAAGCAGTACCGGCATGCTACGAATTTGATCTCTTGATGGTGCCCCGGAAAGGAACTCTGGCACTTGTACTTCTCAAGTGAGCTAAGCCAGCCTCTCCACGAGAGTGTAACCACAAAACAACAACTTGAAGCTGCCTGCGAATGCACAGCTTAGGAGGAAAGTTTTACCCGCATGCTACGAATTTGATCTCTTGATGGAGGAAACCTTACCCGCCTGCTACCAATTTGATGTCTTGAAGGTGCCCCGGAAAGTAACTCTGGCACTTGTACTTCTCAAGTGAGCTTCGCTGGCCTCTCCACGAGAGTGTAACCACAAAACAACACCTTGAATCTACCTGCGAATGCACAGCTTAGGAAGAAACCTTTACCCGCATGCTACGAATTTGATCTCTTGATGGTGCCCCGGAAAGGAACTCTGGCACTTGTACTTCCCGAGTGAGCTTAGCCGGCATCCCAACGAGACTCTATCCACAAAATGAACACCTTCAAGCTGCCTGTGAATGCACAGCTTAGGAGGAAAGCAGTACCCGCATGCTACGAATTTGATCTCTTTATGGTGCCTCGGAAAGGAACTCTGGCACTTGTACTTCTCAAGTGAGCTTACCTGGCATTTCCACGAGAGTCTAACCACAAAAGGAGCACCTTGAACCTGCCTGCGAATGCACAGTTTAGGAGGAAACCTTACCCGCCTGCTACGAATTTGATGTCTTGAAGGTGCCCCGGAAAGTAACTCTGGCACTTGTACTTCTCAAGTGAGCTTAGCTGGCCTCTCCACGAGAGTGTAACCACAAAACAACACCTTGAAGCTGCCTGCGAATGCACAGGTTAGGAGGAAATCTTTACCCGCATGCTACGAATTTGATCTCTTGATGGTGCCCCGGAAAGGAACTCTGGCACTTGTACTTCACAAGTGAGCTTAGCCGGCATCCCCACGAGACTCTATCCACAAAATGATCACCTTCAACCTGCCTGCGAATGCACAGTGTAGGAGGAAAGCTTTACCCGCATGCTACGAATTTGATGTCTTGATGGTGCCCCGGGAAGGAACTCTGGCACTTGAACTTCTCAAGTGAGCTTCGCCGGCCTCTCCACGAGAGTGTAACCACAAAACAACACCTTGAAGCTACCTGCGAATGCACAGCTTAGGAGGAAAGCTTTACCCGCATGCTACGAACTTGATCTCTTGATGGTGCCCCTGAAAGGAACTCTGGCACTTGTACTTCCCAAGTTAACTTAGCCGGCATCCCCACGAGTCTCTATCCACAAAATGAACACCTTCACGCTGGCTGCGAATGCACAGCTTAGGAGGAAAGCAGTACCCGCATGCTACGAATTTGATCTCTTTATGGTGCCCCGGAAAGGAACTCTGGCACTTGTACTTCTCAAGTGAGCTTGGCCGGCCTCTCCACGAGAGTGTAACCAAAAAACAACAACTTGAAGCTGCCTGCGAATGCACAGCTTAGGAGGAAAGCTTTACACGCATGCTACGAATTTGATCTCTTGATGGTGCCCCGGAAAGGAACTCTGGCACTTGTACTTCCCAAGTGAGCTTAGCCGGGATTCCCAGGAAAGTCTATCCACAAAAGGAACACCTTCAAGCTGCCTGTGAATGCACAGCTTTGGAGGAAAGCAGTACCCGCATGCTACGAATTTGATCTCTTGATGGTGCCCCGGAAAGGAACACTGGCACTTGTACTTCCCAAGTTAACTTAGCCGGCATCCCCACGAGACTCTATCCAAAGAATGAACACCTTCAAGCTGGTTGCGAATGCAGAGCTTAGGAGGAAATCAGTACCCACATGCTACGAATTTGATCTCTTGATGGTGCCCCGGAAAGGAACTCTGGCAATTGTACTTCCCGAGTGAGCTTAGCCGGCATCCCCACGAGACTCTATCCACAAAATGAACACCTTCAAGCTGCCTGTGAATGCACAGCTTAGGAGGAAAGCAGTACCCGCATGCTACGAATTTGATCTCTTTATGGTGCCTCGGAAAGGAACTCTGGCACTTGTACTTCTCAAGTGAGCTTAGCTGGCATTTCCACGAGAGTCTAACCACAAAAGGAACACCTTGAACCTGCCTGCGAATGCACAATTTAGGAGGAAACCTTACCCGCCTGCTACGAATTTGATGTCTTGAAGGTGCCCCGGAAAGTAACTCTGGCACTTGTAATTCTCAAGTGAGCTTAGCTGGCCTCTCCACGAGAGTGTAACCACAAAACAACACCTTGAAGCTGCCTGCGAATGCACAGGTTAGGAGGAAAGCTTTACCCGCATGCTACGAATTTGATCTCTTGATGGTGCCCCGTAAAGGAACTCTGGCACTTGTACTTCACAAGTGAGCTTAGCCGGCATCCCCATGAGACTCTATCCACAAAATGATCACCTTCAACCTGCCTGCGAATGCACAGTGTAGGAGGAAAGCTTTACCCGCATGCTACGAATTTGATGTCTTGAAGGTGCCCCGGAAAGGAACTCTGGCCCTTGAACTTCTCAAGTGAGCTTCGCCGGCCTCTCCACGAGAGTGTAACCACAAAACAACACCTTGAAGCTACCTGCGAATGCACAGCTTAGGAGGAAAGATTTACCCGCATGCTACGAATTTGATCTCTTGATGGTGCCCCGGAAAGGAACTCTGGCACTTGTACTTCCCGATTGAGCTTAGCCGGCATCCCCACGAGACTCTATCCACAAAATGAACACCTTCAAGCTGCCTGTGAATGCACAGCTTAGGAGGAAAGCAGTACCCGCATGCTACGAATTTGATCTCTTTATGATGCCCCGGAAAGGAACTCTGGCACTTGTACTTCTCAAGTGAGCTTAGCTGGCATTTCCACGAGAGTCTAACCACAAAAGGAACCCTTGAACCTGCCTGCGAATGCACAGTTTAGGAGGAAACCTTACCCGCCTGCTACCAATTTGATGTTTTGAAGGTGCCCCGGAAAGTAACTCTGGCACTTTTACTTCTCAAGTGAGCTTAGCTGGCCTCTCCACGAGAGTGTAACCACAAAACAAAACCTTGAAGCTACCTGCGAATGCACAGGTTAGGAGGAAAGCTTTACCCGCATGCTACGAATTTGATCTCTTGATGGTGCCCCGGAAAGGAACTCTGGCACTTGTACTTCCCAAGTTAACTTAGCCGGCATCCCCACGAGACTCTATCCAAAAAATGAACACCTTCAAGCTGGTTGCGAATGCAGAGCTTAGGAGGAAATCAGTACCCGCATGCTACGAATTTGATCTCTTGATGGTGCCCCGGAAAGAAAATCTGGCACTTGTACTTATCAAGTGAGCTTGGCCGGCCTCTCCACGAGACTCTATCCAAAAAATGAAAACCTTCAAGCTGGCTGCGAATGCACAGCTTAGGAGGAAAGCAGTACCCGCATGCTACGAATTTGATCACTTTATGGTGCCCCGGAAAAGGAACTCTGGCACTTGTACTTCTCAAGGGAGCTTAGCTGGCATTTCCATGAGAGTCTAACCACAAAAGGAACACCTTGAACCTGCCTGCGAATGCACAGTTTAGGAGGAAACCTTACCCGCCTGCTACCAATTTGATGTCTTGAAGGTGCCCCGGAAAGTAACTCTGGCACTTTTACTTCTCAAGTGAGCTTAGCTGGCCTCTCCACGAGAGTGTAACCACAAAACAAAACCTTGAAGCTACCTGCGAATGCACAGGTTAGGAGGAAAGCTTTACCCGCATGCTACGAATTTGATCTCTTGATGGTGCCCCGGAAAGGAACTCTGGCACTTGTACTTCACAAGTGAGCTTAGCCGGCATCCCCATGAGACTCTATCCACAAAATGATCACCTTCAACCTGCCTGTGAATGCACAGTGTAGAAGGAAAGCTTTACCCGCATGCTACGAATTTGATGTCTTGAAGGTGCCCCGGAAAGGAACTCTGGCACTTGAACTTCTCAAGTGAGCTTCGCCGGCCTCTCCACGAGAGTGTAACCAGAAAACAACACCTTGAAGCTACCTGCGAATGCACAGCTTAGGAGGAAAGCTTTACCCGCATGCTACGAATTTGATCTCTTGATGGTGCCCCGGAAAGGAACTCTGGCACTTGTACTTCCCGAGTGAGCTTAGCCGGCATCCCCACGAGACTCTATCCACAAAATGAACACCTTCAAGCTGCCTGTGAATGCACAGCTTAGGAGGAAAGCAGTACCCGCATGCTACGAATTTGATCTCTTGATGGTGCCCCGGAAAGGAACTCTGGCACTTGTACTTCTCAAGTGAGCTTAGCTGGCATTTCCACGAGAGTCTAACCACAAAAGGAACCCTTGAACCTGGCTGCGAATGCACAGTTTAGGAGGAAACCTTACCCGCCTGCTACCAATTTGATGTCTTGAAGGTGCCCCGGAAAGTAACTCTGGCACTTGTACTTCCCAAGTTAACTTAGCCGGCATCCCCACGAGACTCTATCCAAAAAATGAACACCTTCAAGCTGGTTGCGAATGCAGAGCTTAGGAGGAAATCAGTACCCGCATGCTACGAATTTGATCTCTTGATGGTGCACCGGAAAGGAACTCTGGCACTTGTACTTCTCAAGTGAGCTTGGCCGGCCTCTCCACGAGACTCTATCCAAAAAATGAACACCTTCAAGCTGGCTGCGAATGCACAGCTTAGGAGGAAAGCAGTACGCGCATGCTACGAATTTGATCTCTTTATGGTGCCCCGGAAAGGAACTCTGGCACTTGTACTTCTCAAGTGAGCTTAGCTGGCATTTCCACGAGAGTCTAACCACAAAAGGAACCCTTGAACCTGCCTGCGAATGCACAGTTTAGGAGGAAACCTTACCCGCCTGCTACCAATTTGATGTCTTGAGGGTGCCGCGGAAAGTAACTCTGGCACTTCTACTTCTCAAGTGAGCTTAGCTGGCCTCTCCACGAGAGTGTAACCACAATACAAAACCTTGAAGCTACCTGCGAATGCACAGGTTAGGAGGAAAGCTTTACCCACATGCTACGAATTTGATCTCTTGATGGTGCCCCGGAAAGGAACACTGGCACTTGTACTTCCCAAGTTAACTTAGCCGGCATCCCCACGAGACTCTATCCAAAAAATGAACACCTTCAAGCTGGTTGCGAATGCAGAGCTTAGGAGGAAATCAGTACCCGCATGCTACGAATTTGATCTCTTGATGGTGCACCGGAAAGGAACTCTGGCACTTGTACTTCTCAAGTGAGCTTGGCCGGCCTCTCTACGAGACTCTATCCAAAAAATGAACACCTTCAAGCTGGCTGCGAATGCACAGCTTAGGAGGAAAGCAGTACCCGCATGCTACGAATTTGATCTCTTTATGGTGCCCCGGAAAGGAACTCTGGCACTTGTACTTCTCAAGTGAGCTTAGCTGGCATTTCCACGAGAGTCTAACCACAAAAGGAACACCTTGAAACTGCCTGCGAATGCACAGTTTAGGAGGAAACCTTACCCGCCTGCAACGAATTTGATGTCTCGATGGTGCCCCGGAAAGGAACTCTGGCACTTGTACTTCTCAAGTGAGCTTCGCTGGCCTCTCCACGAGAGTTTAACCACAAAACAACACCTTGAATCTACCTGCGAATGCACAGGTTAGGAGGAAAGCTTTACCCGCATGCTACGAATTTGATCTCTTGATGGTGCCCCGGAAAGGAACTCTGGCACTTGTACTTCCCAAGTGAGCTTAGCCGGCATCCCCACGAGACTCTATCCACAAAATGATCACCTTCAACCTGCCTGCGAATGCACAGTGTAGGAGGAAAGCTTTACCCGCATGCTACGAATTTGATGTCTTGAAGGTGCCCCGGAAAGGAACTCTGGCACTTGAACTTCTCAAGTGAGCTTCGCCGGCCTCTCCACGAGAGTGTAACCACAAAACAAAACCTTGAAGCTACCTGCGAATGCACAGCTTAGGAGGAAAGCTTTACCCGCATGCTACGAACTTGATCTCTTGATGGTGCCCCTGAAAGAACTCTGGCACTTGTACTTCCCAAGTTAACTTAGCCGGCATCCCCACGAGACTCTATCCACAAAATGAACACCTTCAAGCTGGCTGCGAATGCACAGCTTAGGAGGAAAGCAGTACCCGCATGCTACGAATTTGATCTCTTTATGGTGCCCCGGAAAAGGAACTCTGGCACTTCTACTTCTCAAGGGAGCTTGGCCGGCCTCTCCACGAGACTCTATCCAAAAAATGAAAACCTTCAAGCTGGCTGCGAATGCACAGCTTAGGAGGAAAGCAGTACCCGCATGCTACGAATTTGATCTCTTTATGGTGCCCCGGAAAAGGAACTCTGGCACTTGTACTTCTCAAGGGAGCTTAGCTGGCATTTCCACGAGAGTCTAACCACAAACGGAACACCTTGAACCTGCCTGCGAATGCACAGTTTAGGAGGAAACCTTACACGCCTGCTACCAATTTGATGTCTTGAAGGTGCGCCGGAAAGTAACTCTGGCACTTGTACTTCTCAAGTGAGCTTCGCTGGCCTCTCCACGAGAGTGTAACCACAAAACAACACCTTGAATCTACCTGCGAATGCACAGCTTAGGAGGAAAGCTTTACCCGCATGCTACGAATTTGATCTCTTGATGGTACCCCGGAAAGGAACTCTGGCACTTGTACTTCACAAGTGAGCTTAGCCGGCATCCCCATGAGACTCTATCCACAAAATGATCACCTTCAACCTGCCTGTGAATGCACAGTGTAGAAGGAAAGCTTTACCCGCATGCTACGAATTTGATGTCTTGAAGGTGCCCCGGAAAGGAACTCTGGCACTTGAACTTCTCAAGTGAGCTTCGCCGGCCTCTCCACGAGAGTGTAACCAGAAAACAACACCTTGAAGCTACCTGCGAATGCACAGCTTAGGAGGAAAGCTTTACCCGCATGCTACGAATTTGATCTCTTGATGGTGCCCCGGAAAGGAACTCTGGCACTTGTACTTCCCGAGTGAGCTTAGCCGGCATCCCCACGAGACTCTATCCACAAAATGAACACCTTCAAGCTGCCTGTGAATGCACAGCTTAGGAGGAAAGCAGTACCCGCATGCTACGAATTTGATCTCTTGATGGTGCCCCGGAAAGGAACTCTGGCACTTGTACTTCTCAAGTGAGCTTTGCTGGCATTTCCACGAGAGTCTAACCAAAAAAGGAACCCTTGAACCTGGCTGCGAATGCACAGTTTAGGAGGAAACCGTACCCGCCTGCTACCAATTTGATGTCTTGAAGGTGCCCCGGAAAGTAACTCTGGCACTTGTACTTCCCAAGTTAACTTAGCCGGCATACCCACGAGACTCTATCCAAAAAATGAACACCTTCAAGCTGGTTGCGAATGCAGAGCTTAGGAGGAAATCAGTACCCGCATGCTACGAATTTGATCTCTTGATGGTGCACCGGAAAGGAACTCTGGCACTTGTACTTCTCAAGTGAGCTTGGCCGGCCTCTCCACGAGACTCTATCCAAAAAATGAACACCTTCAAGCTGGCTGCGAATGCACAGCTTAGGAGGAAAGCAGTACGCGCATGCTACGAATTTGATCTCTTTATGGTGCCCCGGAAAGGAACTCTGGCACTTGTACTTCTCAAGTGAGCTTAGCTGGCATTTCCACGAGAGTCTAACCACAAAAGGAACCCTTGAACCTGCCTGCGAATGCACAGTTTAGGAGGAAACCTTACCCGCCTGCTACCAATTTGATGTCTTGAGGGTGCCGCGGAAAGTAACTCTGGCACTTCTACTTCTCAAGTGAGCTTAGCTGGCCTCTCCACGAGAGTGTAACCACAATACAAAACCTTGAAGCTACCTGCGAATGCACAGGTTAGGAGGAAAGCTTTACCCACATGCTACGAATTTGATCTCTTGATGGTGCCCCGGAAAGGAACACTGGCACTTGTACTTCCCAAGTTAACTTAGCCGGCATCCCCACGAGACTCTATCCAAAAAATGAACACCTTCAAGCTGGCTGCGAATGCACAGCTTAGGAGGAAAGCAGTACCCGCATGCTACGAATTTGATCTCTTTATGGTGCCCCGGAAAGGAACTCTGGCACTTGTACTTCTCAAGTGAGCTTAGCTGGCATTTCCACGAGAGTCTAACCACAAAAGGAACACCTTGAACCTGCCTGCGAATGCACAGTTTAGGAGGAAAACTTACACGCCTGCTACCAATTTGATGTCTTGGAGGTGCCCCGGAAAGTATCTCTGGCACTTGTACTTCTCAAGTGAGCTTCGCTGGCCTCTCCACGAGAGTTTAACCACAAAACAACACCTTGAATCTACCTGCGAATGCACAGGTTAGGAGGAAAGCTTTACCCGCATGCTACGAATTTGATCTCTTGATGGTGCCCCGGAAAGGAACTCTGGCACTTGTACTTCCCAAGTGAGCTTAGCCGGCATCCCCACGAGACTCTATCCACAAAATGATCACCTTCAACCTGCCTGCGAATGCACAGTGTAGGAGGAAAGCTTTACCCGCATGCTACGAATTTGATGTCTTGAAAGTGCCCCGGAAAGGAACTCTGGCACTTGAACTTCTCAAGTGAGCTTCGCCGGCCTCTCCACGAGAGTGTAACCACAAAACAAAACCTTGAAGCTACCTGCGAATGCACAGCTTAGGAGGAAAGCTTTACCCGCATGCTACGAACTTGATCTCTTGATGGTGCCCCTGAAAGAACTCTGGCACTTGTACTTCCCAAGTTAACTTAGCCGGCATCCCCACGAGACTCTATCCACAAAATGAACACCTTCAAGCTGGCTGCGAATGCACAGCTTAGGAGGAAAGCAGTACCCGCATGCTACGAATTTGATCTCTTTATGGTGCCCCGGAAAAGGAACTCTGGCACTTCTACTTCTCAAGGGAGCTTGGCCGGCCTCTCCACGAGACTCTATCCAAAAAATGAAAACCTTCAAGCTGGCTGCGAATGCACAGCTTAGGAGGAAAGCAGTACCCGCATGCTACGAATTTGATCTCTTTATGGTGCCCCGGAAAAGGAACTCTGGCACTTGTACTTCTCAAGGGAGCTTAGCTGGCATTTCCACGAGAGTCTAACCACAAAAGGAACACCTTGAACCTGCCTGCGAATGCACAGTTTAGGAGGAAACCTTACACGCCTGCTACCAATTTGATGTCTTGAAGGTGCGCCGGAAAGGAACTCTGGCACTTGAACTTCTCAAGTGAGCTTCGCCGGCCTCTCCACGAGAGTGTAACCAGAAAACAACACCTTGAAGCTACCTGCGAATGCACAGTTTAGGAGGAAAGCTTTACCCGCATGCTACGAATTTGATCTCTTGATGGTGCCCCGGAAAGGAACTCTGGCACTTGTACTTCCCGAGTGAGCTTAGCCGGCATCCCCACGAGACTCTATCCACAAAATGAACACCTTCAAGCTGCCTGTGAATGCACAGCTTAGGAGGAAAGCAGTACCCGCATGCTACGAATTTGATCTCTTGATGGTGCCCCGGAAAGGAACTCTGGCACTTGTACTTCTCAAGTGAGCTTAGCTGGCATTTCCACGAGAGTCTAACCACAAAAGGAACCCTTGAACCTGGCTGCGAATGCACAGTTTAGGAGGAAACCTTACCCGCCTGCTACCAATTTGATGTCTTGAAGGTGCCCCGGAAAGTAACTCTGGCACTTGTACTTCCCAAGTTAACTTAGCCGGCATCCCCACGAGACTCTATCCAAAAAATGAACACCTTCAAGCTGGTTGCGAATGCAGAGCTTAGGAGGAAATCAGTACCCGCATGCTACGAATTTGATCTCTTGATGGTGCACCGGAAAGGAACTCTGGCACTTGTACTTCTCAAGTGAGCTTGGCCGGCCTCTCCACGAGACTCTATCCAAAAAATGAACACCTTCAAGCTGGCTGCGAATGCACAGCTTAGGAGGAAAGCAGTACCCGCATGCTACGAATTTGATCTCTTTATGGTGCCCCGGAAAGGAACTCTGGCACTTGTACTTCTCAAGTGAGCTTGGCCGGCCTCTCCACGAGAGTGTAACCAAAAAACAACAACTTGAAGCTGCCTGCGAATGCACAGCTTAGGAGGAAAGATTTACCCGCATGCTACGAATTTGATCTCTTGATGGTGCCCCGGAAAGGAACACTGGCACTTGTACTTCCCAAGTTAACTTAGCCGGCATCCCCACGAGACTCTATCCAAAAAATGAACACCTTCAAGCTGGTTGCGAATGCAGAGCTTAGGAGGAAATCAGTACCCACATGCTACGAATTTGATCTCTTGATGGTGCCCCGGAAAGGAACTCTGGCAATTGTACATCCCGAGTGAGCTTAGCCGGCATCCCCACGAGGCTCTATCCACAAAATGAACACCTTCAAGCTGCCTGTGAATGCACAGCTTAGGAGGAAAGCAGTACCCGCATGCTACGAATTTGATCTCTTTATGGTGCCTCGGAAAGGAACTCTGGCACTTGTACTTCTCAAGTGAGCTTAGCTGGCATTTCCACGAGAGTCTAACAACAAAAGGAACACCTTGAACCTGCCTGCGAATGCACAGTTTAGGAGGAAACCTTACCCGCCTGCTACGAATTTGATGTCTTGTAGGTGCCCCGGAAAGTAACTCTGGCACTTGTACTTCTCAAGTGAGCTTAGCTGGCCTCTCCACGAGAGTGTAACCACAAAACAACACCTTGAAGCTGCCTGCAAATGCACAGGTTAGGAGGAAAGCTTTACCCGCATGCTACGAATTTGATCTCTTGATGGTGCCCCGGAAAGGAACTCTGGCACTTGTACTTCAAAAGTGAGCTTAGCCGGCATCCCCATGAGACTCTATCCACAAAATGATCACCTTCAACCAGCCTGCGAATGCACAGTGTAGGAGGAAAGCTTTACCCGCATGCTACGAATTTGATGTCTTGAAGGTGCCCCGGAAAGGAACTCTGGCCCTTGAACTTCTCAAGTGAGCTTCGCCGGCCTCTCCACGAGAGTGTAACCACAAAACAACACCTTGAAGCTACCTGCGAATGCACAGCTTAGGAGGAAAGATTTACCCGCATGCTACGAATTTGATCTCTTGATGGTGCCCCGGAAAGGAACTCTGGCACTTGTACTTCCCAACTTAACTTAGCCGGCATCCCCACGAGACTCTATCCAAAAAATGAACACCTTCAAGCTGGCTGCGAATGCACAGCTTAGGAGGAAAGTTTTACCCGCATGCTACGAATTTGATCTCTTGATGGTGCGCCGGAAAGGAACTCTGGCACTTGTACTTCCCGAGTGAGCTTAGCCGGCATCCCCACGAGACTCTATCCACAAAATGAACACCTTCAAGCTGCCTGTGAATGCACAGCTTAGGAGGAAAGCAGTACCCGCATGCTACGAATTTGATCTCTTTATGGTGCCCCGGAAAGGAACTCTGGCACTTGTACTTCTCAAGTGAGCTTAGCTGGCATTTCCACGAGAGTCTAACCACAAAAGGAACCCTTGAACCTGCCTGCGAATGCACAGTTTAGGAGGAAACCTTACCCGCCTGCTACCAATTTGATGTCTTGAAGGTGCCCCGGAAAGGACCTCTGGCACTTGTATTTCGCAAGTGAGCTTAGCCGGCATCCCCACGAGACTCTATCCACAAAATGATCACCTTCAACCTGCCTGCGAATGCACAGTGTAGGAGGAAATCTTTACCCGCATGCTACGAATTTGATGTCTTGAAGGTGCCCCGGAAAGGAACTCTGGCACTTGAACTTCTCAAGTGAGCTTCGCCGGCCTCTCCACGAGAGTGTAACCACAAAACAACACCTTGAAGCTACCTGCGAATGCACAGCTTAGGAGGAAAGCTTTACCCGCATGGTACGAATTTGATCTCTTGATGGTGCCCCGGAAAGGAACTCTGGCACTTGTACTTCTCAAGTGAGCTTAGCTAGCCTCTCCACGAGAGTGTAACCACAAAACAACAACTTGAAGCTGCCTGCGAATGCACAGCTTAGGAGGAAAGCTTTACCCGCATGCTACGAATTTGATCTCTTGAGGGTGCCCCGGAAATGAACTCTGGCACTTGTATTTCCCAAGTTAAGTTAGCTGGCATCCCCACGAGACTCTATCCAAAAAATGAACACCTTCAAGCTGCCTGCGAATGCACAGGTTAGGAGGATAGCAGTACCCGCATGCTACGAATTTGATCTCTTGATGTTGCACCGGAAAGGAACTCTGGCACTTGTACTTCTCAAGTGAGCTTAGCTGGCCTCTCCACGAGAGTGTAACCACAAAATCACACCTTGAAGCTGCCTGCGAATGCACAGGTTAGGAGGAAAGCTTTACCCGCATGCTACGAATTTGATCTCTTGATGGTACCCTGGAAAGGAACTCTGGCACTTGTACTTCTCAAGTGAGCTTAACCGGCCTCTCCACGAGAGTGTAACCACAGAAAAACACCTTGAACCTGCCTGCGAATTCAGAGATTAGGAGGAAACCTTACACGCCTGCTACGAATTTGATGTCCTGAAGGTGCCCCGGAAAGTAACTCTGGCACTTGTACTTCTCAAGTGAGCTTAGCCGGCCTCTCAACGAGAGTGTAACCACAAAACAACAACTTGAAGCTGCCTGCAAATGCAAAGATTAGGAGGAAAGCTTTACCCGCATGCTACGAATTAGTTTTCTTGATGGTGCCCCGGAAAGGAACTCTGGCACTTGTACTTCCCAAGTGAGCTTAGCCGGCATCCCCACGAGACTCTATCCACAAAATGATCACCTTCAACCTGCCTGCGAATGCACAGTGTAGGAGGAAAGCTTTACCCGCATGCTACGAATTTGATGTCTTGAAAGTGCCCCGGAAAGGAACTCTGGCACTTGAACTTCTCAAGTGGGCTCCGCCGGCCTCTCCACGAGAGTGTAACCACAAAACAATACATTGAAGCTACCTGCGAATGCACAGCTTAGGAGGAAAGCAGTACCCGCATGCTACGAATTTGATCTCTTTATGGTGCCCCGGAAAGGAACTCTGGCACTTGTACTTCTCAAGTGAGCTTAGCTGGCATTTCCACGAGAGTCTAACCACAAAAGGAACACCTTGAACCTGCCTGCGAATGCACAGTTTAGGAGGAAAACTTACACGCCTGCTACCAATTTGATGTCTTGGAGGTGCCCCGGAAAGTATCTCTGGCACTTGTACTTCTCAAGTGAGCTTCGCTGGCCTCTCCACGAGAGTTTAACCACAAAACAACACCTTGAATCTACCTGCGAATGCACAGGTTAGGAGGAAAGCTTTACCCGCATGCTACGAATTTGATCTCTTGATGGTGCCCCGGAAAGGAACTCTGGCACTTGTACTTCCCAAGTGAGCTTAGCCGGCATCCCCACGAGACTCTATCCACAAAATGATCACCTTCAACCTGCCTGCGAATGCACAGTGTAGGAGGAAAGCTTTACCCGCATGCTACGAATTTGATGTCTTGAAAGTGCCCCGGAAAGGAACTCTGGCACTTGAACTTCTCAAGTGAGCTTCGCCGGCCTCTCCACGAGAGTGTAACCACAAAACAAAACCTTGAAGCTACCTGCGAATGCACAGCTTAGGAGGAAAGCTTTACCCGCATGCTACGAACTTGATCTCTTGATGGTGCCCCTGAAAGAACTCTGGCACTTGTACTTCCCAAGTTAACTTAGCCGGCATCCCCACGAGACTCTATCCACAAAATGAACACCTTCAAGCTGGCTGCGAATGCACAGCTTAGGAGGAAAGCAGTACCCGCATGCTACGAATTTGATCTCTTTATGGTGCCCCGGAAAAGGAACTCTGGCACTTCTACTTCTCAAGGGAGCTTGGCCGGCCTCTCCACGAGACTCTATCCAAAAAATGAAAACCTTCAAGCTGGCTGCGAATGCACAGCTTAGGAGGAAAGCAGTACCCGCATGCTACGAATTTGATCTCTTTATGGTGCCCCGGAAAAGGAACTCTGGCACTTGTACTTCTCAAGGGAGCTTAGCTGGCATTTCCACGAGAGTCTAACCACAAAAGGAACACCTTGAACCTGCCTGCGAATGCACAGTTTAGGAGGAAACCTTACACGCCTGCTACCAATTTGATGTCTTGAAGGTGCGCCGGAAAGGAACTCTGGCACTTGAACTTCTCAAGTGAGCTTCGCCGGCCTCTCCACGAGAGTGTAACCAGAAAACAACACCTTGAAGCTACCTGCGAATGCACAGTTTAGGAGGAAAGCTTTACCCGCATGCTACGAATTTGATCTCTTGATGGTGCCCCGGAAAGGAACTCTGGCACTTGTACTTCCCGAGTGAGCTTAGCCGGCATCCCCACGAGACTCTATCCACAAAATGAACACCTTCAAGCTGCCTGTGAATGCACAGCTTAGGAGGAAAGCAGTACCCGCATGCTACGAATTTGATCTCTTGATGGTGCCCCGGAAAGGAACTCTGGCACTTGTACTTCTCAAGTGAGCTTAGCTGGCATTTCCACGAGAGTCTAACCACAAAAGGAACCCTTGAACCTGGCTGCGAATGCACAGTTTAGGAGGAAACCTTACCCGCCTGCTACCAATTTGATGTCTTGAAGGTGCCCCGGAAAGTAACTCTGGCACTTGTACTTCCCAAGTTAACTTAGCCGGCATCCCCACGAGACTCTATCCAAAAAATGAACACCTTCAAGCTGGTTGCGAATGCAGAGCTTAGGAGGAAATCAGTACCCGCATGCTACGAATTTGATCTCTTGATGGTGCACCGGAAAGGAACTCTGGCACTTGTACTTCTCAAGTGAGCTTGGCCGGCCTCTCCACGAGACTCTATCCAAAAAATGAACACCTTCAAGCTGGCTGCGAATGCACAGCTTAGGAGGAAAGCAGTACCCGCATGCTACGAATTTGATCTCTTTATGGTGCCCCGGAAAGGAACTCTGGCACTTGTACTTCTCAAGTGAGCTTGGCCGGCCTCTCCACGAGAGTGTAACCAAAAAACAACAACTTGAAGCTGCCTGCGAATGCACAGCTTAGGAGGAAAGATTTACCCGCATGCTACGAATTTGATCTCTTGATGGTGCCCCGGAAAGGAACACTGGCACTTGTACTTCCCAAGTTAACTTAGCCGGCATCCCCACGAGACTCTATCCAAAAAATGAACACCTTCAAGCTGGTTGCGAATGCAGAGCTTAGGAGGAAATCAGTACCCACATGCTACGAATTTGATCTCTTGATGGTGCCCCGGAAAGGAACTCTGGCAATTGTACATCCCGAGTGAGCTTAGCCGGCATCCCCACGAGGCTCTATCCACAAAATGAACACCTTCAAGCTGCCTGTGAATGCACAGCTTAGGAGGAAAGCAGTACCCGCATGCTACGAATTTGATCTCTTTATGGTGCCTCGGAAAGGAACTCTGGCACTTGTACTTCTCAAGTGAGCTTAGCTGGCATTTCCACGAGAGTCTAACAACAAAAGGAACACCTTGAACCTGCCTGCGAATGCACAGTTTAGGAGGAAACCTTACCCGCCTGCTACGAATTTGATGTCTTGTAGGTGCCCCGGAAAGTAACTCTGGCACTTGTACTTCTCAAGTGAGCTTAGCTGGCCTCTCCACGAGAGTGTAACCACAAAACAACACCTTGAAGCTGCCTGCAAATGCACAGGTTAGGAGGAAAGCTTTACCCGCATGCTACGAATTTGATCTCTTGATGGTGCCCCGGAAAGGAACTCTGGCACTTGTACTTCAAAAGTGAGCTTAGCCGGCATCCCCATGAGACTCTATCCACAAAATGATCACCTTCAACCAGCCTGCGAATGCACAGTGTAGGAGGAAAGCTTTACCCGCATGCTACGAATTTGATGTCTTGAAGGTGCCCCGGAAAGGAACTCTGGCCCTTGAACTTCTCAAGTGAGCTTCGCCGGCCTCTCCACGAGAGTGTAACCACAAAACAACACCTTGAAGCTACCTGCGAATGCACAGCTTAGGAGGAAAGATTTACCCGCATGCTACGAATTTGATCTCTTGATGGTGCCCCGGAAAGGAACTCTGGCACTTGTACTTCCCAACTTAACTTAGCCGGCATCCCCACGAGACTCTATCCAAAAAATGAACACCTTCAAGCTGGCTGCGAATGCACAGCTTAGGAGGAAAGTTTTACCCGCATGCTACGAATTTGATCTCTTGATGGTGCGCCGGAAAGGAACTCTGGCACTTGTACTTCCCGAGTGAGCTTAGCCGGCATCCCCACGAGACTCTATCCACAAAATGAACACCTTCAAGCTGCCTGTGAATGCACAGCTTAGGAGGAAAGCAGTACCCGCATGCTACGAATTTGATCTCTTTATGGTGCCCCGGAAAGGAACTCTGGCACTTGTACTTCTCAAGTGAGCTTAGCTGGCATTTCCACGAGAGTCTAACCACAAAAGGAACCCTTGAACCTGCCTGCGAATGCACAGTTTAGGAGGAAACCTTACCCGCCTGCTACCAATTTGATGTCTTGAAGGTGCCCCGGAAAGGACCTCTGGCACTTGTATTTCGCAAGTGAGCTTAGCCGGCATCCCCACGAGACTCTATCCACAAAATGATCACCTTCAACCTGCCTGCGAATGCACAGTGTAGGAGGAAATCTTTACCCGCATGCTACGAATTTGATGTCTTGAAGGTGCCCCGGAAAGGAACTCTGGCACTTGAACTTCTCAAGTGAGCTTCGCCGGCCTCTCCACGAGAGTGTAACCACAAAACAACACCTTGAAGCTACCTGCGAATGCACAGCTTAGGAGGAAAGCTTTACCCGCATGGTACGAATTTGATCTCTTGATGGTGCCCCGGAAAGGAACTCTGGCACTTGTACTTCTCAAGTGAGCTTAGCTAGCCTCTCCACGAGAGTGTAACCACAAAACAACAACTTGAAGCTGCCTGCGAATGCACAGCTTAGGAGGAAAGCTTTACCCGCATGCTACGAATTTGATCTCTTGAGGGTGCCCCGGAAATGAACTCTGGCACTTGTATTTCCCAAGTTAAGTTAGCTGGCATCCCCACGAGACTCTATCCAAAAAATGAACACCTTCAAGCTGCCTGCGAATGCACAGGTTAGGAGGATAGCAGTACCCGCATGCTACGAATTTGATCTCTTGATGTTGCACCGGAAAGGAACTCTGGCACTTGTACTTCTCAAGTGAGCTTAGCTGGCCTCTCCACGAGAGTGTAACCACAAAATCACACCTTGAAGCTGCCTGCGAATGCACAGGTTAGGAGGAAAGCTTTACCCGCATGCTACGAATTTGATCTCTTGATGGTACCCTGGAAAGGAACTCTGGCACTTGTACTTCTCAAGTGAGCTTAACCGGCCTCTCCACGAGAGTGTAACCACAGAAAAACACCTTGAACCTGCCTGCGAATTCAGAGATTAGGAGGAAACCTTACACGCCTGCTACGAATTTGATGTCCTGAAGGTGCCCCGGAAAGTAACTCTGGCACTTGTACTTCTCAAGTGAGCTTAGCCGGCCTCTCAACGAGAGTGTAACCACAAAACAACAACTTGAAGCTGCCTGCAAATGCAAAGATTAGGAGGAAAGCTTTACCCGCATGCTACGAATTAGTTTTCTTGATGGTGCCCCGGAAAGGAACTCTGGCACTTGTACTTCCCAAGTGAGCTTAGCCGGCATCCCCACGAGACTCTATCCACAAAATGATCACCTTCAACCTGCCTGCGAATGCACAGTGTAGGAGGAAAGCTTTACCCGCATGCTACGAATTTGATGTCTTGAAAGTGCCCCGGAAAGGAACTCTGGCACTTGAACTTCTCAAGTGGGCTCCGCCGGCCTCTCCACGAGAGTGTAACCACAAAACAATACATTGAAGCTACCTGCGAATGCACAGCTTAGGAGGAAAGCAGTACCCGCATGCTACGAATTTGATCTCTTGATGGTGCCCCGGAAAGGAACTCTGGCACTTGTACTTCCCAAGTTAACTTAGCAGGCATCCCCACGAGACTCTATCCAAAAAATGATCACCTTCAAGCTGGCTGTGAATGCACAGCTTAGGAGGAAAGCAGTACCCGCATATGACGAATTTGATCTCTTTGTGGTGCCCCGGAAAGGAACTCTGGCACTTGTACTTCCCGAGTGAGCTTAGCCGGCATCCCCACGAGACTCTATCCACAAAATGAACACCTTCAAGCTGCCTGTGAATGCACAGCGTAGGAGGAAAGCAGAACCCGCATGCTACGAATTTGATCTCTTTATGGTGCCCCGGAAAGGAACTCTGGCACTTGTACTTCTCAAGTGAGCTTAGCTGGCCTCTCCACGAGAGTGTAACCACAAAACAACACCTTGAAACTGCCTGCGAATGCACAGGTTAGGAGGAAAGCTTTACCCGCATGCTACGAATTAGATCTCTTGATGGTGTCCCGGAAAGGAACTCTGGCACTTTTATTTCGCAAGTGATCTTAGCCGGCATCCCCACGAGACTCTATCCACAAAATGATCACCTTCAGCCTCCCTGCGAATGCACAGTGTAGGAGGAAAGCTTTACCCGCATGCTACGAATTTGATGTCTTGAAGGTGCCCCGGAAAGGAACTCTGGCACTTGAACTTCTCAAGTGAACTTCGCCGGCCTCTCCACGAGAGTGTAACCACAAAACAACACCGTGAAGCTACCTGGGAATGCACAGCTTAGGAGGAAAGCTTTACCCGCATGCTACGAATTTGATCTCTTGATGGTGCACCGGAAAGGAACTCTGTCACTTATACTTCCCAAGTTAACTTAGCCGGCATCCCCACGAGACTCTATCCAAAAAATGAACACCTTCAAGCTGGCTGCGAATGCACAGCTTAGGAGGAAAGCAGTACCCGCATGCGACGAATTTGATCTCTTGATGGTGCCCCGGAAAGGAACTCTGGCACTGATATTTCCCCAGTTAACTTAACCGGCATCCCCACGAGACTCTATCCAAAAAATGAACACCTTCAAGCTGCCTGCGAATGCACAGCTTAGGAGGAAAGCTTTACCCGCATGCTACGAATTTGATCTCTTGATGGTGCCCCGGAAAGGAACTCTGGCACTTGTATTTCGCAAGTGAGCTTAGCCGGCAACCCCACGGGACTCTATCCACAAAATGATCACCTTCAACCTGCCTGCGAATGCACAGTGTAGGAGGAAAGCTTTACCCGCATGCTACGAATTTGATGTCTTGAAGGTGCCCCGGAAAGGAACTCTGGCACTTGTACTTCCCAAGTTAACGTAGCCGGCATCCCCACGAGACTCTATCCAAAAAATGAACACCTTCAAGCTGGCTGCGAATGCACAGCTTAGGAGGAAATCTTTACCCGCATGCTACGAATTTGATCTCTTTATGTTGCACCGCAAAGGAACTCTGGCACTTGTACTTCTCAAGTGAGCTTAGCTGGCCTCTCCACGAGAGTGTAACCACAAAACAACACCTTGAAGCTGCCTGCGAATGCACAGGTTAGGAGGAAAGCTTTACCCGCATGCTACGAATTTGATCTCTTGATGGTGCCCCGGAAAGGAACTCTGGCACTTGTACTTCTCAAGTGAGCTTAGCCGGGCTCTCAACGAGAGTATAACCACAAAACAACAACTTGAAGCTGCCTGCAAATGCACAGATTAGGAGGAAAGCTTTAGCCACATGCTACGAATTAGTTTTCTTGAGGATGCCCCGGAAAGGAACTCTGGCACTTGTACTTCCCAAGTGAGCTTAGCCGGCATCCCCACGAGACTCTATCCACAAAATGATCACCTTCAACCTGCCTGCGAATGCACAGTGTAGGAGGAAAGCTTTACCCGCATGCTACGAATTTGATGTCTTGAAAGTGCCCCGGAAAGGAACTCTGGCACTTGAACTTCTCAAGTGGGCTCCGCGGGCCTCTCCACGAGAGTGTAACCACAAAACAATACATTGAAGCTACCTGCGAATGCACAGCTTAGGAGGAAAGCAGTACCCGCATGCTACGAATTTGATCTCTTGATGGTGTCCCGGAAAGGAACTCTGGCACTTGTACTTCCCAAGTTAACTTTGCCGGCATCCCCACGAGACTCTATCCAAAAAATGAACACCTTCAAGCTGGCTGCGAATGCACAGCTTAGGAGGAAAGCAGTACCCGCATGCTACGAATTTGATCTCTTGATGGTGCCCCGGAAAGTAACTCTGGCACTTGTACTTCTCAAGTGAGCTAAGCCAGCCTCTCCACGAGAGTGTAACCACAAAAAAACAACTTGAAGCTGCCTGCGACTGCACAGCTTAGGAGGAAAGCTTTACCCGCATGCTACGAATTTGATCTCTTGATGGTGCCCCGGAAAGGAACTCTGGCACTTGTACTTCCCGAATGAGCTTAGCCGGCATCCCCACGAGACTCTATCCACAAAATGAACACCTTCAAGCTGCCTGTGAATGCACAGCTTAGGAGGAAAGCAGTACCCGCATGCTACGAATTTGATCTCTTGATGGTGCCCCGGAAAGGAACTCTGGCACTTCTACTTCTCAAGTGAGCTTAGCTGGCATTTCCACGAGAGTCTAACCACAAAAGGAACACCTTGAACCTGCCTGCGAATGCACAGTTTAGGAGGAAACCTTACCCGCCTGCTACGAATTTGATGTCTTGAAGGTGCCCCGGAAAGGAACTCTGGCACTTGTACTTCCCAAGTGAGCTTAGCCGGCATCCCCACGAGACTCTATCCACAAAATGATCACCTTCAACCTGCCTGGGAATGCACAGTGTAGGAGGAAAGCTTTACCAGCATGCTACGAATTTGATGTCTTGAAGGTGCCCCGGAAAGGAACTCTGGCACTTGAACTACTCAAGTGAGCTTCGCCGGCCTCTCCATGAGAGTGTAACCACAAAACAACACCTTGAAGCTACCTGCGAATGCACAGCTTAGGAGGAAAGCTTTACCCGCATGCTACGAATTTGATCTATTGATGGTGCCCCGGAAAGGAACTCTGGCACTTGTACTTCCCAATTTAACTTAGCTGGCATCCCCAGGAGACTCTATCCAAAAAATGAACACCTTCAAGCTGCCTGCGAATGCACAGGTTAGGAGGAAAGCAGTACCCGCATGCTACGAATTTGATATCTTGATGGTGCCCCGGAAAGGAACTCTGGCACTTGTAATTCTCAAATGAGCTTACCTGGCCTCTCCACGAGAGTGTAACCACAAAATCACACCTTGAAGCTGCCTGCGAATGCACAGGTTAGGAGGAAACCTTTACCCGCATGCTACGAATTTGATCGCTTGATGGTGCCCCGGAAAGGAACTCTGGCACTTGTACTTCTCAAGTGAGCTTAGCCGGCCTCTCCACGAGACTGTAACCACAAAAAAACACCTTGAAGCTGCCTGCGAATGCACAGATTAGGAGGAAAGCTTTACGCGCATGCTACGAATTTGATCTCCTGATGGTGCCCCGGAACGGAACTCTGGCACTTGTACGTCCCAAGTGAGCTTAGCTGGCATCCCCACGAGTCTCTATCCACAAAATGATCACCTTCAACCTGCCTGCTAATGCACAGCTTAGGAGGAAAGCTTTACCCGCATGCTACGAATTTGATCTCTTGATGGTGCCCCGGAAAGGAACTCTGGCACTTGTATTTCCCAAGTGAGCTTAGCCGGCCTCTCCATGAGAGTGTAACCACAAAACAACACCTTGAAGCTACCTGCGAATGCACAGCTTAGGAGGAAAGCTTTACCCGCATGCTACGAATTTGATCTCTTGATGGTGCCCCGGAAAGGAACTCTGGCACTTGTTCTTCCCAAGTTAACTTAGCCGGCATCCCCACGAGACTCTATCCAAAAAATGAACACCTTCAAGATGGCTGCGAATGCACAGCTTAGGAGGAAAGCAGTACCCGCATGCGACGAATTTGATCTCTTGATGGTGCCCCGGAAAGGAACTCTGGCACTTATACTTCCCCAGTTAACTTAACCGGCATCCCCACGAGACTCTATCTAAAAAATGAACACCTTCAAGCTGCCTGCGAATGCACAGCTTAGGAGGAAAGCTGTACCCGCATGCTACGAATTTGATCTCTTGATGGTGCCCCGGAAAGGAACTCTGGCACTTATACTTCCCGAGTGAGCTTAGCTGGCATTTCCACGAGAGTCTAACCACAAAAGGAACACCTTGATCCTGCCTGCGAATGCACAGTTTAGGAGGAAACCTTACCCGCCTGCTACGAATTTGATGTCTTGAAGGTGCCCCGGAAAGGAACTCTGGCACTTGTACTTCTCAAGCGAGCTTAGCCGGCCTCTCAACGAGAGTGTAACCACAAAACAACAACTTGAAGCTGCCTGCAAATGCAAAGATTAGGAGGAAAGCTTTACCCGCATGCTACGAATTAGTTTTCTTGATGGTGCCCCGGAAAGGAACTCTGGCACTTGTACTTCCCAAGTGAGCTTAGCCGGCATCCCCACGCGACTCTATCCACAAAATGATCACCTTCAACCTGCCTGCGAATGCACAGTGTAGGAGGAAAGCTTTACCCGCATGCTACGAATTTGATGTCTTGAAAGTGCCCCGGAAAGGAACTCTGGCACTTGAACTTCTCAAGTGGGCTCCGCCGGCCTCTCCACGAGAGTGTAACCACAAAAGAATACATTGAAGCTACCTGCGAATGCACAGCTTAGGAGGAAAGCAGTACCCGCATGCTACGAATTTGATCTCTTGATGGTGCCCCGGAAAGGAACTCTGGCACTTGTACTTCCCACGTTAACTTAGCCGGCATCCCCACGAGACTCTATCCAAAAAATGAACACCTTCAAGCTGGCTGCGAATGCACAGCTTAGGAGGAAAGCAGTACCCGCATGCTACGAATTTGATCTCTTGATGGTGCCCCGGAAAGGAACTCTGGCACTTGTACTTCCCAAGTTAACTTAGCCGGCATCCCCACGAGACTCTATCCAAAAAATGAACACCTTCAAGCTGGCTGTGAATGCACAGCTTAGGAGGAAATCAGTACCCGCGTATGACGAATTTGATCTCTTGATGGTGCCCCGGAAAGGAACTTTGGCACTTTTACTTCTCAAGTGAGCTAAGCCAGCCTCTCCACGAGAGTGTAACCACAAAACAACACCTTGAAGCTACCTGCGAATGCACAGCTTAGGAGGAAAGCTTTACCCGCATGCTACGAATTTGATCTCTTGATGGTGCCCAGGAAAGGAACTCTGGCACTTGTACTTCACAAGTGAGCTTAGCCGGCATCCCCACGAGACTCTATCCACAAAATGAACACCTTCAAGCTGCCTGTGAATGCACAGCTTAGGAGGAAACCTTACCCGCCTGCTATGAATTTGATGTCTTGAAGGTGCCCCGGAAAGTAACTCTTCCACTTGTACTTCCCAAGTGAGCTTAGCCGGCATCCCCACGAGACTCTATCCACAAAATGATCACCTTCAACCTGCCTGGGAATGCACAGTGTAGGAGGAAAGCTTTACCAGCATGCTACGAATTTGATGTCTTGAAGGTTCCCCGGAAAAGAACTCTGGCACTTGAACTACTCAAGTGAGCTTCGCCGGCCTCTCCATGAGAGTGTAACCACAAAACAACACCTTGAAGCTACCTGCGAATGCACAGCTTAGGAGGAAATCTTTACCCGCATGCTACGAATTTGATCTCTTGATGGTGCCCCGGAAAGGAACTCTGGCACTTGTACTTCCCAAGTTAACTTAGCTGGCATCCCCACGAGACTCTATCCAAAAAATGAACACCTTCAAGCTGCCTGCGAATGCACAGGTTAGGAGGAAACCTTTACCCGCATGCTACGAATTTGATCTCTTGATGGTGCCCCAGAAAGGAACTCTGGCACTTGTACTTCTCAAGTGAGCTTAGCTGGCCTCTCCACGAGAGTGTAACCACAAAAAAACACCTTGAAGCTGCCTGCGAATGCACAGATTAGGAGGAAATCTTTACGCGCATGCTACGAATTTGATCTCCTGATGGTGCCCCGGAACGGAACTCTGGCACTTGTACTTCCCAAGTGAGCTTAGCCGGCATCCCCACGAGACTCTATCCACAAAATGATCACCTTCAACCTGCCTGCGAATGCACAGCTTAGGAGGAAAGCTTTACCCACATGCTACGAATTTGATCTCTTGATGGTGCCCCGGAAAAGAACTCTGGCACTTTTACTTCCCAAGTTAACTTAGCCGGCACCCCCACGAGACTCTATCCAAAAAATGAACACCTTCAAGCTGGCTGCGAATGCACAGCTTAGGAGGAAAGCTTTACCCGCATGCTACGAATTTGATCTCTTGATGGTTCCCCGGAAAGGAACTCTGGCACTTGTACTTCTCAAGTGAGCTTAGCTGGCCTCTCCACGAGAGTGTAACCACAAAACAACACCTTGAAGCTGCCTGCGAATGCACAAGTTAGGAGGAAAGCTTTACCCACATGCTACGAATTTGATCTCTTGATGGTGCCCCGGAAAGGAACTCTGGCACTTGTATTTCGTAAGTGAGCTTAGCCGGCATCCCCACGAGACTCTATCCACAAAATGATCACCTTCACCCTGCCTGCGAATGCACAGTGTTGGAGGAAAGCTTTACCCGCATGCTACGAATTTGATTTCTTGAAGGTGCCTCGGAAAGGAACTCAGGCACTTGAACTTCTCAAGTGAGGTTTGCCGGCCTCTCCACGAGAGTGTAACCACAAAACAACACCTTGAAGTTACCTGCGAATGCACAGCTTTGGAGGAAAGCTTTACCCGCATGCTACGAATTTGATGTCTTGAAGGTGCCCCGGAAAGGAACTCTGGCACTTGTACTTCCCAAGTTAATTTAGCCGGCATCCCCACGAGACTCTATCCAAAAAATGAACACCTTCAAGCTGGCTGCGAATGCACAGCTTAGGAGGAAAACTTTACCGCATGCTACGAATTTGATCTCTTGATGGTGCCCTGGAAAGGAACTCTGGCACTTATACTTCTCAAGTGAGCTTAGCCGGCCTCTCCACGAGAGTGTAACCACAAAACAACAGCTTGAAGCTGCCTGCAAATGCACAGCTTAGATGGAAAGCTTTACCCGCATGCTACGAATTTGATCTCTTGATGGTGCCCTGGAAAGGAACTCTGGCACTTGTACTTCCCGAGTGAGCTTAGCCGGCATCCCCACGAGACTCTATCCAAAAAATGAACACCTTCAAGCTGCCTGTGAATGCACAGCTTAGGAGGAATGCAGAACCCGCATGCTACGAATTTGATCTCTTTATGGTGCCCGCGAAAGGAACTCTGGCACTTGTACTTCTCAAGTGAGCTTAGCTGGCATTTCCACGAGAGTGTAACCACAAAAGGAACACCTTGAACCTGCCTGCGAATGCACAGTTTAGGAGTAAACTTTACCCGCCAGCTACGAATTTCATGTCTTGAAGGTGCCCCAGAAAGTAACTCTGGCACTTGTACTTCGCAAGTGAGCTTAACTGGCCTCTCCACGAGAGTGTAACCACAAAAAAACACCTTGAAGCTGCCTGCGAATGCACAGGTTAGGAGGAAAGCTTTACCCGCATGCTACGAATTAGTTTTCTTGATGGTGCCCCGGAAAGGAACTCTGGCACTTGTACTTCCCAAGTGAGCTTAGCCGGCATCCCCACGAGACTCTATCCACAAAATGATCACCTTCAACCTGCCTGCGAATGCACAGTGTAGGAGGAAACTTTACCCGCATGCTACGAATTTGATCTCTTGATGGTGCCCCGGAAAGGAACTCTGGCACTTGTACTTCTCAAGTGAGCTAAGCCAGCCTCTCCACGAGAGTGTAACCACAAAACAACAACTTGAAGCTGCCTGCGAATGCACAGCTTAGGAGGAATGTTTTACCCGCATGCTACGAATTTGATCTCTTGATGGAGGAAACCTTACCCGCCTGCTACCAATTTGATGTCTTGAAGGTGCCCCGGAGAGTAACTCTGGCACTTGTACTTCTCAAGTGAGTTTCGCTGGCCTCTCCACGAGAGTGTAACCACAAAAAAACACCTTGAATCTACCTGCGAATGCACAGCTTAGGAGGAAAGCAGTACCCGCATGCTACGAATGTGATCTCTTTATGGTGCATCGGAAAGGAACTCTGGCACTTGTACTTGTCAAGTGAGCTTAGCTGGCATTTCCACGAGAGTCTAACCACAAAAGGAACACCTTGAACCTGCCTGCGAATGCACAGTTTAGCAGGAAACCTTACCCGCCTGCTACGAATTTGATGTCTTCAAGGTGCCCCGGAAAGTAACTCTGGCACTTGTACTTCTCAAGTGAGCTTAGCTGGCCTCTCCACGAGAGTGTAACCACAAAACAACACCTTGAAGCTGCCTGCGAATGCACAGGTTAGGAGGAAAGCTTTACCCGCATGCTACGAATTTGATCTCTTGATGGTGCCCCGGAAAGGAACTCTGGCACTTGTACTTCCCGAGTGAGCTTAGCCGGCATCCCCACGAGACTCTATCCACAAAATGAACACCTTCAAGCTGCCTGTGAATGCACAGCTTAGGAGGAAAGCAGTACCCGCATGCTACGAATTTGATCTCTTTATGGTGCCTCGGAAAGGAACTCTGGCACTTGTAATTGTCAAGTGAGCTTAGCTGGCATTTCCACGAGAGTCTAACCACAAAAGGAACACATTGAACCTGCCTGCGAATGCACAGTTTAGGAGGAAACCTTACTCGCCTGCTACGAATTTGATGTCTTCAAGGTGCCCCGGAAAGTAACTCTGGCACTTGTACTTCTCAAGTGAGCTTAGCTGGCCTCTCCACGAGAGTGTAACCACAAAACAACACCTTGAAGCTGCCTGCGAATGCACAGGTTAGGAGGAAAGCTTTACCCGCATGCTACGAATTAGTTTTCTTGATGGTGCCCCGGAAAGGAACTCTGGCACTTGTACTTCCCAAGTGAGCTTAGCCGGCATCCCCACGAGACTCTATCCACAAAATGATCACCTTCAACCTGCCTGCGAATGCACAGTGTAGGAGGAAACTTTACCCGCATGCTACGAATTTGATGTCTTGAAAGTGCCCCGGAAAGGAACTCTGGCACTTGAACTTCTCAAGTGGGCTTCGCCGGCCTCTCCACTAGAGTGTAACCACAAAACAACACATTGAAGCTACCTGCGAATGCACAGCTTAGGAGGAAAGCAGTACCCGCATGCTACGAATTTGATCTCTTGATGGTGCCCCGGAAAGGAACTCTGGCACTTGTACTTCTCAAGTGAGCTAAGCCAGCCTCTCCACGAGAGTGTAACCACAAAACAACAACTTGAAGCTGCCTGCGAATGCACAGCTTAGGAGGAATGTTTTACCCGCATGCTACGAATTTGATCTCTTGATGGAGGAAACCTTACCCGCCTGCTACCAATTTGATGTCTTGAAGGTGCCCCGGAGAGTAACTCTGGCACTTGTACTTCTCAAGTGAGTTTCGCTGGCCTCTCCACGAGAGTGTAACCACAAAAAAACACCTTGAATCTACCTGCGAATGCACAGCTTAGGAGGAAAGCAGTACCCGCATGCTACGAATTTGATCTCTTTATGGTGCATCGGAAAGGAACTCTGGCACTTGTACTTGTCAAGTGAGCTTAGCTGGCATTTCCACGAGAGTCTAACCACAAAAGGAACACCTTGAACCTGCCTGCGAATGCACAGTTTAGCAGGAAACCTTACCCGCCTGCTACGAATTTGATGTCTTCAAGGTGCCCCGGAAAGTAACTCTGGCACTTGTACTTCTCAAGTGAGCTTAGCTGGCCTCTCCACGAGAGTGTAACCACAAAACAACACCTTGAAGCTGCCTGCGAATGCACAGGTTAGGAGGAAAGCTTTACCCGCATGCTACGAATTTGATCTCTTGATGGTGCCCCGGAAAGGAACTCTGGCACTTGTACTTCCCGAGTGAGCTTAGCCGGCATCCCCACGAGACTCTATCCACAAAATGAACACCTTCAAGCTGCCTGTGAATGCACAGCTTAGGAGGAAAGCAGTACCCGCATGCTACGAATTTGATCTCTTTATGGTGCCTCGGAAAGGAACTCTGGCACTTGTAATTGTCAAGTGAGCTTAGCTGGCATTTCCACGAGAGTCTAACCACAAAAGGAACACATTGAACCTGCCTGCGAATGCACAGTTTAGGAGGAAACCTTACTCGCCTGCTACGAATTTGATGTCTTCAAGGTGCCCCGGAAAGTAACTCTGGCACTTGTACTTCTCAAGTGAGCTTAGCTGGCCTCTCCACGAGAGTGTAACCACAAAACAACACCTTGAAGCTGCCTGCGAATGCACAGGTTAGGAGGAAAGCTTTACCCGCATGCTACGAATTTGATCTCTTGATGGTGCCCCGGAAAGGAACTCTGGCACTTGTACTTCCCGAGTGAGCTTAGCCGGCATCCCCACGAGACTCTATCCACAAAATGAACACCTTCAAGCTGCCTGTGAATGCACAGCTTAGGAGGAAAGCAGTACCCGCATGCTACGAATTTGATCTCTTGATGGTGCCCCGGAAAGGAACTCTGGCACTTGTACTTCTCAAGTGAGCTTAGCTGGCATTTCCACGAGAGTCTAACCACAAAAGGAACACCTTGAACCTGCCTGCGAATGCACAGTTTAGGAGGAAACCTTACCCGCCTGCTACGAATTTGATGTCTTGAAGGTGCCCCAGAAAGGAACTCTGGCACTTGAACTACTCAAGTGAGCTTCGCCGGCCTCTCCATGAGAGTGTAACCACAAAACAACACCTTGAAGCTACCTGCGAATGCACAGCTTAGGAGGAAATCTTTACCCGCATGCTACGAATTTGATCTATTGATGGTGCCCCGGAAAGGAACTCTGGCACTTGTACTTCCCAATTTATCTTAGCTGGCATCCCCAGGAGACTCTATCCAAAAAATGAACACCTTCAAGCTGCCTGCGAATGCACAGGTTAGGAGGAAAGCAGTACCCGCATGCTACGAATTTGATCTCTTGATGGTGCCCCGGAAAGGAACTCTGGCACTTGTAATTCTCAAATGAGCTTACATGGCCTCTCCACGAGAGTGTAACCACAAAATCACACCTTGAAGCTGCCTGCGAATGCACAGGTTAGGAGGAAACCTTTACCCGCATGCTACAAATTTGATCTCTTGATGGTGCCCCGGAAAGGAACTCTGGCACTTGTACTTCTCAAGTGAGCTTAGCCGGCCTCTCCACGAGACTGTAACCACAAAAAAACACCTTGAAGCTGCCTGCGAATGCACAGATTAGGAGGAAAGCTTTACGCGCATGCTACGAATTTGATCTCCTGATGGTGCCCCGGAACGGAACTCTGGCACTTGTACGTCCCAAGTGAGCTTAGCCGGCATCCCCACGAGTCTCTATCCACAAAATGATCACCTTCAACCTGCCTGCTAATGCACAGCTTAGGAGGAAAGCTTTACCCGCATGCTACGAATTTGATCTCTTGATGGTGCCCCGGAAACGAACTCTGGCACTTGTATTTCCCAAGTGAGCTTAGCCAGCCTCTCCATGAGAGTGTAACCACAAAACAACACCTTGAAGCTACCTGCGAATGCACAGCTTAGGAGGAAAGCTTTATCCGCATGCTACGAATTTGATCTCTTGATGGTGCCCCGGAAAGGAACTCTGGCACTTGTACTTCCCAAGTTAACTTAGCCGGCATCCCCACGAGACTCTATCCAAAAAATGAACACCTTCAAACTGGCTGCGAATGCACAGCTTAGGAGGAAAGCAGTACCCGCATGCGACGAATTTGATCTCTTGATGGTGCCCCGGAAAGGAACTCTGGCACTTATACTTCCCCAGTTAACTTAACCGGCATCCCCACGAGACTCTATCTAAAAAATGAACACCTTCAAGCTGCCTGCGAATGCACAGTTTAGGAGGAAACCTTACCCGCCTGCTATGAATTTGATGTGTTGAAGGTGCCCCGGAAAGTAACTCTTCCACTTGTACTTCCCAAGTGAGCTTAGCCGGCATCCCCACGAGACTCTATCCACAAAATGATAACCTTCAACCTGCCTGGGAATGAACAGTGTAGGAGGAAAGCTTTACCAGCATGCTACGAATTTGATGTCTTGAAGGTTCCCCGGAAAAGAACTCTGGCACTTGAACTACTCAAGTGAGCTTCGCCGGCCTCTCCATGAGAGTGTAACCACAAAACAACACCTTGAAGCTACCTGCGAATGCACAGCTTAGGAGGAAATCTTTACCCGCATGCTACGAATTTGATCTCTTGATGGTGCCCCGGAAAGGAACTCTGGCACTTGTACTTCCCAAGTTAACTTAGCTGGCATCCCCACGAGACTCTATCCAAAAAATGAACACCTTCAAGCTGCCTGCGAATGCACAGGTTAGGAGGAAAGCAGTACCCGCATGCTACGAATTTGATCTCTTGATGGTGCCCCGGAAAGGAACTCTGGCACTTGTACTTCTCAAGTGAGCTTAGCTGGCCTCTCCACGAGAGTGTAACCACAAAATCACACCTTGAAGCTGCCTGCGAATGCACAGGTTAGGAGGAAACCTTTACCCGCATGCTACGAATTTGATCTCTTGATGGTGCCCCAGAAATGAACTCTGGCACTTGTACTTCTCAAGTGAGCTTAGCTGGCCTCTCCACGAGAGTGTAACCACAAAAAAACACCTTGAAGCTGCCTGCGAATGCACAGATTAGGAGGAAATCTTTACGCGCATGCTACGAATTTGATCTCCTGATGGTGCCCCGGAACGGAACTCTGGCACTTGTACTTCCCAAGTGAGCTTAGCCGGCATCCCCACGAGACTCTATCCACAAAATGATCACCTTCAACCTGCCTGCGAATGCACAGCTTAGGAGGAAAGCTTTACCAACATGCTACGAATTTGATCTCTTGATGGTGCCCCGGAAAGGAACTCTGGCTCTTTTACTTCCCAAGTTAACTTAGCCGGCACCCCCACGAGACTCTATCCAAAAAATGAACACCTTCAAGCTGGCTGCGAATGCACAGCTTAGGAGGAAAGCTTTACCCGCATGCTACGAATTTGATCCCTTGATGGTTCCCCGGAAAGGAACTCTGGCACTTGTACTTCTCAAGTGAGCTTAGCTGGCCTCTCCACGAGAGTGTAACCACAAAACAACACCTTGAAGCTGCCTGCGAATGCACAAGTTAGGAGGAAAGCTTTACCCACATGCTACGAATTTGATCTCTTGATGGTGCCCCGGAAAGGAACTCTGGCACTTGTATTTCGTAAGTGAGCTTAGCCGGCATCCCTACGAGACTCTATCCACAAAATGATCACCTTCAACCTGCCTGCGAATGCACAGTGTTGGAGGAAAGATTTACCCGCATGCTACGAATTTGATTTCTTGAAGGTGCCCCGGAAAGGAACTCAGGAACTTGAACTTCTCAAGTGAGCTTTGCCGGCCTCTCCACGAGAGTGTAACCACAAAACAACACCTTGAAGTTACCTGCGAATGCACAGCTTTGGAGGAAAGCTTTACCCGCATGCTACGAATTTGATGTCTTGAAGGTGCCCCGGAAAGGAACTCTGGCACTTGTACTTCCCAAGTTAATTTAGCCGGCATCCCCACGAGACTCTATCCAAAAAATGAACACCTTCAAGCTGGCTGCGAATGCACAGCTTAGGAGGAAAACTTTACCCGCATGCTACGAATTTGATCTCTTGATGGTGCCCTGGAAAGGAACTCTGGCACTTATACTTCTCAAGTGAGCATAGCCGGCCTCTCCACGAGAGTGTAACCACAAAACAACAGCTTGAAGCTGCCTGCAAATGCACAGCTTAGATGGAAAGCTTTACCCGCATGCTACGAATTTGATCTCTTGATGGTGCCCTGGAAAGGAACTCTGGCACTTGTACTTCCCGAGTGAGCTTAGCCGGCATCCCCACGAGACTCTATCCAAAAAATGAACACCTTCAAGCTGCCTGTGAATGCACAGCTTAGGAGGAAAGCAGTACCCGCATGCTACGAATTTGATCTCTTTATGGTGCCCGGGAAAGGAACTCTGGCACTTGTACTTCTCAAGTGAGCTTAGCTGGCATTTCCACGAGAGTGTAACCACAAAAGGAACACCTTGAACCTGCCTGCGAATGCACAGTTTAGGAGTAAACTTTACCCGCCAGCTACGAATTTCATGTCTTGAAGGTGCCCCAGAAAGTAACTCTGGCACTTGTACTTCGCAAGTGAGCTTAACTGGCCTCTCCACGAGAGTGTAACCACAAAAAAACACCTTGAAGCTGCCTGCGAATGCACAGGTTAGGAGGAAAGCTTTACCCGCATGCTACGAATTAGTTTTCTTGATGGTGCCCCGGAAAGGAACTCTGGCACTTGTACTTCCCAAGTGAGCTTAGCCGGCATCCCCACGAGACTCTATCCACAAAATGACCACCTTCAACCTGCCTGCGAATGCACAGTGTAGGAGGAAACTTTACCCGCATGCTACGAATTTGATGTCTTGAAAGTGCCCCGGAAAGGAACTCTGGCACTTGAACTTCTCAAGTGGGCTTCGCCGGCCTCTCCACGAGAGTGTAACCACAAAACAACACATTGAAGCTACCTGTGAATGCACAGCTTAGGAGGAAAGCAGTACCCGCATGCTACGAATTTGATCTCTTGATGGTGCCCCGGAAAGGAACTCTGGCACTTGTACTTCTCAAGTGAGCTAAGCCAGTCTCTCCACGAGAGTGTAACCACAAAACAACAACTTGAAGCTGCCTGCGAATGCACAGCTTAGGAGGAATGTTTTACCCGCATGCTACGAATTTGATCTCTTGATGGAGGAAACCTTACCCGCCTGCTACCAATTTGATGTCTTGAAGGTGCCCCGGAGAGTAACTCTGGCACTTGTACTTCTCAAGTGAGCTTCGCTGGCCTCTCCACGAGAGTGTAACCACAAAAAAACACCTTGAATCTACCTGCGAATGCACAGCTTAGGAGGAAAGCAGTACCCGCATGCTACGAATTTGATCTCTTTATGGTGCATCGGAAAGGAACTCTGGCACTTGTACTTGTCAAGTGAGCTTAGCTGGCATTTCCACGAGAGTCTAACCACAAAAGGAACACCTTGAACCTGCCTGCGAATGCACAGTTTAGCAGGAAACCTTACCCGCCTGCTACGAATTTGATGTCTTCAAGGTGCCCCGGAAAGTAACTCTGGCACTTGTACTTCTCAAGTGAGCTTAGCTGGCCTCTCCACGAGAGTGTAACCACAAAACAACACCTTGAAGCTGCCTGCGAATGCACAGGTTAGGAGGAAAGCTTTACCCGCATGCTACGAATTTGATCTCTTGATGGTGTCCCGGAAAGGAACTCTGGCACTTGTACTTCCCGAGTGAGCTTAGCCGGCATCCCCACGAGACTCTATCCACAAAATGAACACCTTCAAGCTGCCTGTGAATGCACAGCTTAGGAGGAAAGCAGTACCCGCATGCTACGAATTTGATCTCTTTATGGTGCCTCGGAAAGGAACTCTGGCACTTGTACTTGTCAAGTGAGCTTAGCTGGCATTTCCACGAGAGTCTAACCACAAAAGGAACACCTTGAACTTGCCTGCGAATGCACAGTTTAGGAGGAAACCTTACCCGCCTGCTACGAATTTGATGTCTTCAAGGTGCCCCGGAAAGTAACTCTGGCACTTGTACTTCTCAAGTGAGCTTAGCTGGCCTCTCCACGAGAGTGTAACCACAAAACAACACCTTGAAGCTGCCTGCGAATGCACAGGTTAGGAGGAAAGCTTTACCCGCATGCTACGAATTTGATCTCTTGATGGTGCCCCGGAAAGGAACTCTGGCACTTGTACTTCACAAGTGAGCTTAGCCAGCATCCCCATGAGACTCTATCCACAAAATGATCACCTTCAACCTGCCTGCGAATGCACAGTGTAGGAGGAAAGCTTTACCCGCATGCTATGAATTTGATGTCTTGAAGGTGCCCCGGAAAGGAACTCTGGCACTTGAACTTCTCAAGTGAGCTTCGTCGGCCTCTCCACGAGAGTGTAACCAGAAAACAACACCTTGAAGCTACCTGCGAATGCACAGCTTAGGAGGAAAGCTTTACCCGCATGCTACGAATTTGATCTCTTGATGGTGCCCCGGAAAGGAACTCTGGCACTTGTACTTCCCAGCTTAACTTAGCCGGCATCCCCACGAGACTGTATCCAAAAATTGAACACCTTCAAGCTGGCTGCGAATGCACAGCTTAGGAGGAAAGCTTTACCCGCATGCTACGAATTTGATCTCTTGATGGTGCCCCAGAAAGGAACTCTGGCATTTGTACTTCCCGAGTGAGCTTAGCCGGCATCCCCACGAGACTCTATCCACAAAATGAACACCTTCAAGCTGCCTGTGAATGTACAGCTTAGGAGGAAAGCAGTACCCGCATGCTACGAATTTGATCTCTTTATGGTGCCCCGGAAAGGAACTCTGGCACTTGTACTTCTCAAGTGAGCTTAGCTGGCATTTCCACGAGAGTCTAACCACAAAAGGAACCCTTGAACCTGCCTGCGAATGCACAGTTTAGCAGGAAACTTTACCCGCCTGCTACGAATTTCATGTCTTGAAGGTGCCCCAGAAAGTAACTCTGGCACTTGTACTTCGCAAGTGAGCTTAACTGGCCTCTCCACAATAGTGTAACCACAAAAAAACACCTTGAAGCTGCCTGCGAATGCACAGGTTAGGAGGAAAGCTTTACCCGCATGCTACGAATTAGTTTTCTTGATGGTTCCCCGGAAAGGAACTCTGGCACTTGTACTTCCCAAGTGAGCTTAGCCGGCATCCCCACGAGACTCTATCCACAAAATGATCACCTTCAACCTGCCTGCGAATGCACAGTGTAGGAGGAAACTTTACCCGCATGCTACGAATTTGATGTCTTGAAAGTGCCCCGGAAAGTAACTCTGGCACTTGAACTTCTCAAGTGGGCTTCGCCGGCCTCTCCACGAGAGTGTAACCACAAAACAACACCTTGAAGCTACCTGCGAATGCACAGCTTACGAGGAAAGCAGTACCCGCATGCGACGAATTTGATCTCTTGATGGTGCCCCGGAAAGGAACTCTGGCACTTATACTTCCCCAGTTAACTTAACCGGCATCCCCACGAGACTCTATCTAAAAAATGAACACCTTCAAGCTGTCTGCGAATGCACAGCTTAGGAGGAAAGCTGTACCCGCATGCTACGAATTTGATCTCTTGATGGTGACCCGGAAAGGAACTCTGGCACTTGTACTTCCCGAGTGAGCTTAGCAGGCATTTCCATGAGAGTCTAACCACAAAAGGAACACCTTGATCCTGCCTGTGAATGCACAGTTTAGGAGGAAACCTTACACGCCTGCTACGAATTTGATGTCTTGAAGGTGCCCCGGAAAGGAACTCTGGCACTTGTACTTCTCAAGTGAGCTTAGCCGGCCTCTCAACGAGAGCGTAACCACAAAACAACAACTGGAAGCTGCCTGCAAATGCAAAGATTAGGAGGAAAGCTTTACCCGCATGCTACGAATTAGTTTTCTTGATGGTGCCCCGGAAAGGAACTCTGGCACTTGTACTTCCCAAGTGAGCTTAGCCGGCATCCCCACGAGTCTCTATCCACAAAATGATCACCTTCAACCTGCCTGCGAATGCACAGTGTAGGAGGAAAGCTTTACCCGCATGCTACGAATTTGATGTCTTGAACGTGCCCCGGAAAGGAACTCTGGCACTTGAACTTCTCAAGTGGGCTCCGCCGGCCTCTCCACGAGAGTGTAACCACAAAACAATACATTGAAGCTACCTGCGAATGCACAGCTTAGGAGGAAAGCAGTACCCGCATGCTACGAATTTGATCTCTTGATGGTGCCCCGGAAAGGAACTCTGGCACTTGTACTTCCCAAGTTAACTTAGCCGGCATCCCCACGAGACTCTATCCAAAAAATGAACACCTTCAAGCTGGCTGCGAATGCACAGCTTAGGAGGAAAGCAGTACCCGCATGCTACGAATTTGATCTCTTGATGGTGCCCAGGAAAGGAACTCTGGCACTTGTACTTCCCAAGTTAACTTAGCCGGCATCCCCACGAGACTCTATCCAAAAAATGAACACCTTCAAGCTGGCTGCGAATGCACAGCTTAGGAGGAAAGCTTTACCCGCATGCAACGAATTTGATCTCTTGATGGTGCCCCGGAAAGGAACTCTGGCACTTGTACTTCTCAAGTTTGCTTAGCTGGCCTCTCCACGAGAGTGTAACCACAAAACAACACCTTGAAGGTGCCTGCGAATGCACAGGTTAGGAGGAAAGCTTTACCCGCATGCTACGAATTTGATCTCTTGATGGTGCCCCGGAAAGGAACTCTGGCACTTGTATTTCCCAAGTGAGCTTAGCCGGCATCCCCACGAGCCTCTATCCACAAAATGATCACCTTCAACCTGCCTGCGAATGCACAGTGTAGGAGGAAAGCTTTACTCGCATGCTACGAATTTGATGTCTTGAAGGTGCCCCGGAAAGTAACTCTGGCACTTGTACTTCTCAAGTGAGCTTAGCTGGCCTCTCCACGAGAGTGTAACCACAAAACAACACCTTGAAGCTGCCTGCGAATGCACAGGTTAGGAGGAAAGCTTTACCCGCATGCTACGAATTTGATCTCTTGATGGTGCCCCGGAAAGGAACTCTGGCACTTGTACTTCCCGAGTGAGCTTAGCCGGCATCCCCACGAGACTCTATCCACAAAATGAACACCTTCAAGCTGCCTGTGAATGCACAGCTTAGGAGGAAAGCAGTACCCGCATGCTACGAATTTGATCTCTTTATGGTGCCTCGGAAAGGAACTCTGGCACTTGTACTTGTCAAGTGAGCTTAGCTGGCATTTCCACGAGAGTCTAACCACAAAAGGATCACCTTGAACTTGCCTGCGAATGCACAGTTTAGGAGGAAACCTTACCCGCCTGCTACGAATTTGATGTCTTCAAGGTGCCCCGGAAAGTAACTCTGGCACTTGTACTTCTCAAGTGAGCTTAGCTGGCCTCTCCACGAGAGTGTAACCACAAAACAACACCTTGAAGCTGCCTGCGAATGCACAGGTTAGGAGGAAAGCTTTACCCGCATGCTACGAATTTGATCTCTTGATGGTGCCCCGGAAAGGAACTCTGGCACTTGTACTTCACAAGTGAGCTTAGCCGGCATCCCCATGAGACTCTATCCACAAAATGATCACCTTCAACCTGCCTGCGAATGCACAGTGTAGGAGGAAAGCTTTACCCGCATGCTATGAATTTGATGTCTTGAAGGTGCCCCGGAAAGGAACTCTGGCACTTGAACTTCTCAAGTGAGCTTCGTCGGCCTCTCCACGAGAGTGTAACCAGAAAACAACACCTTGAAGCTACCTGCGAATGCACAGCTTAGGAGGAAAGCTTTACCCGCATGCTACGAATTTGATCTCTTGATGGTGCCCCGGAAAGGAACTCTGGCACTTGTACTTCCCAGCTTAACTTAGCCGGCATCCCCACGAGACTGTATCCAAAAATTGAACACCTTCAAGCTGGCTGCGAATGCACAGCTTAGGAGGAAAGCTTTACCCGCATGCTACGAATTTGATCTCTTGATGGTGCCCCGGAAAGGAACTCTGGCACTTGTACTTCCCGAGTGAGCTTAGCCGGCATCCCCACGAGACTCTGTCCACAAAATGAACACCTTCAAGCTGCCTGTGAATGTACAGCTTAGGAGGAAAGCAGTACCCGCATGCTACGAATTTGATCTCTTTATGGTGCCCCGGAAAGGAACTCTGGCACTTGTACTTCTCAAGTGAGCTTAGCTGGCATTTCCACGAGAGTCTAACCACAAAAGGAACCCTTGAACCTGCCTGCGAATGCACAGTTTAGCAGGAAACCTTACCCGCCTGCTACCAATTTGATGTCTTGAAGGTGCCCCGGAAAGTAACTCTGGCACTTCTACTTCTCAAGTGAGCTTAGCTGGCCTCTCCACGAGAGAGTAACCACAAAACAAAACCTTGAAGCTACCTGCGAATGCACAGGTTAGGAGGAAAGCTTTACCCGCATGCTACGAATTTGATCTCTTGATGGTGCACCGGAAAGGAACTCTGGCACTTGTACTTCCCACGTTAACTTAGCCGGCATCCCCACGAGACTCTATCCAAAAAATGAACACCTTCAAGCTGGCTGCGAATGCACAGCTTAGGAGGAAAGCAGTACCCGCATGCTATGAATTTGATCTCTTGATGGTGCCCCGGAAAGGAACTCTGGAACTTGTACTTCTCAAGTGAGCTAAGCCAGCCTCTCCACGAGAGTGTAACCACAAAACAACAACTTGAAGCTGCCTGCGAATGCACAGCTTAGGAGGAAAGCTTTACCCGCATGCTACGAATTTGATCTCTTGATGGTGCCCCCGAAAGGAACTCTGGCACTTGTACTTCCCGAGTGAGCTTAGCCGGCATCCCCACGAGACTCTATCCACAAAATGAACACCTTCAAGCTGCCTGTGAATGCACAGCGTAGGAGGAAAGCAGTACCCGCATGCTACGAATTTGATCTCTTTATGGTGCCCCGGAAAGGAACTCTGGCACTTGTACTTCTCAAGTGAGGTTAGCTGGCATTTCCACGAGAGTCTAACCACAAAAGTAACACCTTGAACCTGCCTGCGAATGCACAGTTTAGGAGGAAACCTTACCCGACTGCTACGAATTTGATGTCCTGAAGGTGCCCCGGAAAGGAACTCTGGCACTTGTACTTCTCAAGTGAGCTTAGCTGGCCTCTCCACGAGACTGTAACCACAAAACAACACCTTGAAGCTGCCTGCGAATGCACAGGTTAGGAGGAAAGCTTAACCCGCATGCTACGAATTTGATCTCTTGATGGTTCCCCGGAAAGGAACTTTGGCACTTGTATTTCGCAAGTGAGTTAGCCCGCATAACCACGAGACTCTATCCACAAAATGATCACCTTCAACCTGCCTGCGAATGCACAGTGTAGGAGGAAAGCTTTTCCCACATGCTACGAATTTGATGTCTTGAAAGTGCCCCGGAAAGGAACTCTGGCACTTGAACTTCTCAAGTGAGCTTCGCCGGCCTCTCCACGAGGGTGTAACCACAAAACAACACCTTGAAGCTGCCTGCGAATGCACAGGTTAGGAGGAAAGCTTTACCCGCATGCTACGAATTAGTTTTCTTGATGGTGCCCCGGAAAGGAACTCTGGCACTTGTACTTCCCAAGTGAGCTTAGCCGGCATCCCCACGACACTCTATCCACAAAATGATCACCTTCAACCTGCCTGCGAATGCACAGTGTAGGAGGAAACTTTACCCGCATGCTACGAATTTGATGTCTTGAAAGTGCCCCGGAAAGGAACTCAGGCACTTGAACTTCTCAAGTGAGCTTCGCCGGCCTCTCCACGAGAGTGTAACTACAAAACAACACCTTGAAGTTACCTGCGAATGCACAGCTTTGGAGGAAATCTTTACCCGCATGCTACGAATTTGATGTCTTGAAGGTGCCCCGGAAAGGAACTCTGGCACTTGTACTTCCCAAGTTAACGTAGCCGGCATCCCCACGAGACTCTATCCAAAAAATGAACACCTTCAAGCTGGCTGCGAAAGCACAGCTTAGGAGGAAAGCAGTACCCGCATGCTACGAATTTGATCTCTTGATGGTGCCCCGGAAAGGAACTATGGCACTTATACTTCTCAAGTGAGCTTAGCCGGCCTCTCCTAGAGAGTGTAACCACAAAACAACAGCTTGAAGCTGCCTGCAAATGCACAGCTTAGGTGGAAAGCTTTACCCGCATGCTACGAATTTGATCTCTTGATGGTGCCCTGGAAAGGAACTCTGGCACTTGTACTTCTCAAGTGAGCCAAGCCAGCCTCTCCACGAGAGTGTAACCACAAAACAACAACTTGAAGCTGCCTGCGAATGCAAAGCTTAGGAGGAAAGCTTTACCCGCATGCTACGAATTTGATCTCTTGATGGTGCCCCGGAAAGGAACTCTGGCACTTGTACTTCCCGAGTGAGCTTAGCCGGCATCCCCACGAGACTCTATCCACAAAATGAACACCTTCAAGCTGCCTGTGAATGCGCAGCGTAGGAGGAAAGCAGTACCCGCATGCTACGAATTTGTTCTCTTTATGGTGCCCCGGAAAGGAACTCTGGCACTTGTACTTCTCAAGTGAGCTTAGCTGGCATTTCCACGAGAGTCTAACCACAAAAGTAACACCTTGAACCTGCCTGCGAATGCACAGTTTAGGAGGAAACTTTACCCGCCTGCTACGAATTTCATGTCTTGAAGGTGCCCCAGAAAGTAACTCTGGCACTTGTACTTCGCAAGTGAGCTTAACTGGCCTCTCCACAATAGTGTAACCACAAAAAAACACCTTGAAGCTGCCTGCGAATGCACAGGTTAGGAGGAAAGCTTTACCCGCATGCTACGAATTAGTTTTCTTGATGGTTCCCCGGAAAGGAACTCTGGCACTTGTACTTCCCAAGTGAGCTTAGCCGGCATCCCCACGAGACTCTATCCACAAAATGATCACCTTCAACCTGCCTGCGAATGCACAGTGTAGGAGGAAAGTTTACCCGCATGCTACGAATTTGATGTCTTGAAAGTGCCCCGGAAAGTAACTCTGGCACTTGAACTTCTCAAGTGGGCTTCGCCGGCCTCTCCACGAGAGTGTAACCACAAAACAACACCTTGAAGCTACCTGCGAATGCACAGCTTAGGAGGAAAGCAGTACCCGCATGCGACGAATTTGATCTCTTGATGGTGCCCCGGAAAGGAACTCTGGCACTTATACTTCCCCAGTTAACTTAACCGGCATCCCCACGAGACTCTATCCAAAAAATGAACACCTTCAAGCTGTCTGCGAATGCACAGCTTAGGAGGAAAGCTGTACCCGCATGCTACGAATTTGATCTCTTGATGGTGACCCGGAAAGGAACTCTGGCACTTGTACTTCCCGAGTGAGCTTAGCAGGCATTTCCATGAGAGTCTAACCACAAAAGGAACACTTTGATCCTGCCTGTGAATGCACAGTTTAGGAGGAAACCTTACACGCCTGCTACGAATTTGATGTCTTGAAGGTGCCCCGGAAAGGAACTCTGGCACTTGTACTTCTCAAGTGAGCTTAGCCGGCCTCTCAACGAGAGCGTAACCACAAAACAACAACTTGAAGCTGCCTGCAAATGCAAAGATTAGGAGGAAAGCTTTACCCGCATGCTACGAATTAGTTTTCTTGATGGTGCCCCGGAAAGGAACTCTGGCACTTGTACTTCCCAAGTGAGCTTAGCCGGCATCCCCACGAGTCTCTATCCACAAAATGATCACCTTCAACCTGCCTGCGAATGCACAGTGTAGGAGGAAAGCTTTACCCGCATGCTACGAATTTGATGTCTTGAACGTGCCCCGGAAAGGAACTCTGGCACTTGAACTTCTCAAGTGGGCTCCGCCGGCCTCTCCACGAGAGTGTAACCACAAAACAATACATTGAAGCTACCTGCGAATGCACAGCTTAGGAGGAAAGCAGTACCCGCATGCTACGAATTTGATCTCTTGATGGTGCCCCGGAAAGGAACTCTGGCACTTGTACTTCCCAAGTTAACTTAGCCGGCATCACCACGAGACTCTATCCAAAAAATGAACACCTTCAAGCTGGCTGCGAATGCACAGCTTAGGAGGAAAGCAGTACCCGCATGCTACGAATTTGATCTCTTGATGGTGCCCCGGAAAGGAACTCTGGCACTTGTACTTCCCAAGTTAACTTAGCCGGCATCCCCACGAGACTCTATCCAAAAAATGAACACCTTCAAGCTGGCTGCGAATGCACAGCTTAGGAGGAAAGCAGTACCCGCATGCTACGAATTTGATCTCTTGATGGTGCCCCGGAAAGGAACTCTGGCACTTGTACTTCCCAAGTTAACTTAGCCGGCATCCCCACGAGACTCTATCCAAAAAATGAACACCTTCAAGCTGGCTGCGAATGCACAGCTTAGGAGGAAAGCTTTACCCGCATGCAACGAATTTGATCTCTTGATGGTGCCCCGGAAAGGAACTCTGGCACTTGTACTTCTCAAGTGAGCTTAGCTGGCCTCTCCACGAGAGTGTAACCACAAAACAACACCTTGAAGGTGCCTGCGAATGCACAGGTTAGGAGGAAAGCTTTACCCGCATGCTACGAATTTGATCTCTTGATGGTGCCCCGGAAAGGAACTCTGGCACTTGTATTTCCCAAGTGAGCTTAGCCGGCATCCCCACGAGCCTCTATCCACAAAATGATCACCTTCAACCTGCCTGCGAATGCACAGTGTAGGAGGAAAGCTTTACCCGCATGCTACGAATTTGATGTCTTGAAGGTGCCCCGGAAAGGAACTCTGGCACTTGAACTTCTCAAGTGAGCTTCGCCGGCCTCTCCATGAGAGTGTAACCACAAAACAACACCTTGAAGCTACCTGCGCATGCACAGCTTAGGTGGAAAGCTTTACCCGCATGCTACGAATTTGATCTCTTGATGGTGCCCCGGAAAGGAACTCTGGCACTTGTACTTCCCAAGTTAACTTAGCCGGCATCCCCACGAGACTCTATCCAAAAAATGAACACCTTCAAGCTGGCTGCGAATGCACAGCTTAGGAGGAAAGCAGTACCCGCATGCGACGAATTTGATCTCTTGATGGTGCCCCGGAAAGGAACTCTGGCACTTATACTTCCCCAGTTAACTTAACCGGCATCCCCACGAGACTCTATCTAAAAAATGAACACCTTCAAGCTGTCTGCGAATGCACAGCTTAGGAGGAAAGCTGTACCCGCATGCTACGAATTTGATCTCTTGATGGTGACCCGGAAAGGAACTCTGGCACTTGTACTTCCCGAGTGAGCTTAGCTGGCATTTCCATGAGAGTCTAACCACAAAAGGAACACCTTGATCCTGCCTGTGAATGCACAGTTTAGGAGGAAACCTTACACGCCTGCTACGAATTTGATGTCTTGAAGGTGCCCTGGAAAGGAACTCTTGCACTTGTACTTCTCAAGTGAGCTTAGCCGGCCTCTCAACGAGAGTGTAACCACAAAACAACAACTTGAAGCTGCCTGCAAATGCAAAGCTTAGGAGGAAAGCTTTACCCGCATGCTACGAATTTGATCTCTTGATGGTGCCCCGGAAAGGAACTCTGGCACTTGTACTTCCCGAGTGAGCTTAGCTGGCATTTCCACGAGAGTCTAACCACAAAAGGAACACCTTGATCCTGCCTGCGAATGCACAGTTTAGGAGGAAACCTTACCCGCCTGCTACGAATTTGATGTCTTGAAGGTGCCCCGGAAAGGAACTCTGGCACTTGTACTTCTCAAGTGAGCTTAGCCGGCCTCTCCACGAGAGTGTAACCACAAAACAACAACTTGAAGCTGCCTGCAAATGCAAAGATTAGGAGGAAAGCTTTACCCGCATGCTACGAATTAGTTTTCTTGATGGTGCCCCGGAAAGGAACTCTGGCACTTGTACTTCCCAAGTGAGCTTAGCCGGCATCCCCACGAGACTCTATCCACAAAATGATCACCTTCAACCTGCCTGCGAATGCACAGTGTGGGAGGAAAGCTTTACCCGCATGCTACGAATTTGATGTCTTGAAAGTGCCCCGGAAAGGAACTCTGGCACTTGAACTTCTCAAGTGGGCTCCGCCGGCCTCTCCACGAGAGTGTAACCACAAAACAATACATTGAAGCTACCTGCGAATGCACAGCTTAGGAGGAAAGCAGTACCCGCATGCTACGAATTTGATCTCTTGATGGTGCCCCGGAAAGGAACTCTGGCACTTCTACTTCCCAAGTTAACTTAGCCCTGATCCCCACGAGACTCTATCCAAAAAATGAACACCTTCAAGCTGGCTGCGAATGCACAGCTTAGGAGGAAAGCAGTACCCGCATGCTACGAATTTGATCTCTTGATGGTGCCCCGAAAAGGAACTCTGGCACTTGTACTTCCCAAGTTAACTTAGCCGGCATCCCCACGAGACTCTATCCAAAAAATGAACACCTTCAAGCTGGCTGCGAATGCACAGCTTAGGAGGAAAGCAGTACCCGCATGCTACGAATTTGATCTCTTGATGGTGCCCCGGAAAGGAACTCTGGCACTTGTACTTCCCAAGTTAACTTAGCCGGCATCCCCACGAGACTCTATCCAAAAAATGAACACCTTCAAGCTGGCTGCGAATGCACAGCTTAGGAGGAAAGCTTTACCCGCATGCAACGAATTTGATCTCTTGATGGTGCCCCGGAAAGGAACTCTGGCACTTGTACTTCTCAAGTGAGCTTAGCTGGCCTCTCCACGAGAGTGTAACCACAAAACAACACCTTGAAGGTGCCTGCGAATGCACAGGTTAGGAGGAAAGCTTTACCCGCATGCTACGAATTTGATCTCTTGATGGTGCCCCGGAAAGGAACTCTGGCACTTGTATTTCCCAAGTGAGCTTAGCCGGCATCCCCACGAGCCTCTATCCACAAAATGATCACCTTCAACCTGCCTGCGAATGCACAGTGTAGGAGGAAAGCTTTACCCGCATGCTACGAATTTGATGTCTTGAAGGTGCCCCGGAAAGGAACTCTGGCACTTGAACTTCTCAAGTGAGCTTCGCCGGCCTCTCCATGAGAGTGTAACCACAAAACAACACCTTGAAGCTACCTGCGCATGCACAGCTTAGGTGGAAAGCTTTACCCGCATGCTACGAATTTGATCTCTTGATGGTGCCCCGGAAAGGAACTCTGGCACTTGTACTTCCCAAGTTAACTTAGCCGGCATCCCCACGAGACTCTATCCAAAAAATGAACACCTTCAAGCTGGCTGCGAATGCACAGCTTAGGAGGAAAGCAGTACCCGCATGCGACGAATTTGATCTCTTGATGGTGCCCCGGAAAGGAACTCTGGCACTTATACTTCCCCAGTTAACTTAACCGGCATCCCCACGAGACTCTATCTAAAAAATGAACACCTTCAAGCTGTCTGCGAATGCACAGCTTAGGAGGAAAGCTGTACCCGCATGCTACGAATTTGATCTCTTGATGGTGACCCGGAAAGGAACTCTGGCACTTGTACTTCCCGAGTGAGCTTAGCTGGCATTTCCATGAGAGTCTAACCACAAAAGGAACACCTTGATCCTGCCTGTGAATGCACAGTTTAGGAGGAAACCTTACACGCCTGCTACGAATTTGATGTCTTGAAGGTGCCCTGGAAAGGAACTCTTGCACTTGTACTTCTCAAGTGAGCTTAGCCGGCCTCTCAACGAGAGTGTAACCACAAAACAACAACTTGAAGCTGCCTGCAAATGCAAAGCTTAGGAGGAAAGCTTTACCCGCATGCTACGAATTTGATCTCTTGATGGTGCCCCGGAAAGGAACTCTGGCACTTGTACTTCCCGAGTGAGCTTAGCCGGCATCCCCACGAGACTCTATCCACAAAATGATCACCTTCAACCTGCCTGCGAATGCACAGTGTAGGAGGAAAGCTTTACCCGCATGCTACGAATTTGATGTCTTGAACGTGCCCCGGAAAGGAACTCTGGCACTTGAACTTCTCAAGTGGGCTCCGCCGGCCTCTCCACGAGAGTGTAACCACAAAACAACAACTTGAAGCTGCCTGCAAATGCAAAGATTAGGAGGAAAGCTTTACCCGCATGCTACGAATTAGTTTTCTTGATGGTGCCCCGGAAAGGAACTCTGGCACTTGTACTTCCCAAGTGAGCTTAGCCGGCATCCCCACGAGACTCTATCCACAAAATGATCACCTTCAACCTGCCTGCGAATGCACAGTGTAGGAGGAAAGCTTTACCCGCATGCTACGAATTTGATGTCTTGAAAGTGCCCCGGAAAGGAACTCTGGCACTTGAACTTCTCAAGTGGGCTCCGCCGGCCTCTCCACGAGAGTGTAACCACAAAACAATACATTGAAGCTACCTGCGAATGCACAGCTTAGGAGGAAAGCAGTACCCGCATGCTACGAATTTGATCTCTTGATGGTGCCCCGGAAAGGAACTCTGGCACTTGTACTTCCCAAGTTAACTTAGCCGGCATCACCACGAGACTCTATCCAAAAAATGAACACCTTCAAGCTGGCTGCGAATGCACAGCTTAGGAGGAAAGCAGTACCCGCATGCTACGAATTTGATCTCTTGATGGTGCCCCGGAAAGGAACTCTGGCACTTGTACTTCCCAAGTTAACTTAGCCGGCATCCCCACGAGACTCTATCCAAAAAATGAACACCTTCAAGCTGCCTGTGAATGCACAGCGTAGGAGGAAAGCAGTACCCGCATGCTACGAATTTGATCTCTTTATGGTGCCCCGGAAAGGAACTCTGGCACTTGTACTTCTCAAGTGAGGTTAGCTGGCATTTCCACGAGAGTCTAACCACAAAAGTAACACCTTGAACCTGCCTGCGAATGCACAGTTTAGGAGGAAACCTTACCCGCCTGCTACGAATTTGATGTCCTGAAGGTGCCCCGGAAAGGAACTCTGGCACTTGTACTTCTCAAGTGAGCTTAGCTGGCCTCTCCACGAGACTGTAACCACAAAACAACACCTTGAAGCTGCCTGCGAATGCACAGGTTAGGAGGAAAGCTTAACCCGCATGCTACGAATTTGATCTCTTGATGGTTCCCCGGAAAGGAACTTTGGCACTTGTATTTCGCAAGTGAGTTAGCCCGCATAACCACGAGACTCTATCCACAAAATGATCACCTTCAACCTGCCTGCGAATGCACAGTGTAGGAGGAAAGCTTTTCCCACATGCTACGAATTTGATGTCTTGAAAGTGCCCCGGAAAGGAACTCTGGCACTTGAACTTCTCAAGTGAGCTTCGCCGGCCTCTCCACGAGAGTGTAACCACAAAACAACACCTTGAAGCTGCCTGCGAATGCACAGGTTAGGAGGAAAGCTTTACCCGCATGCTACGAATTAGTTTTCTTGATGGTGCCCCGGAAAGGAACTCTGGCACTTGTACTTCCCAAGTGAGCTTAGCCGGCATCCCCACGACACTCTATCCACAAAATGATCACCTTCAACCTGCCTGCGAATGCACAGTGTAGGAGGAAACTTTACCCGCATGCTACGAATTTGATGTCTTGAAAGTGCCCCGGAAAGGAACTCAGGCACTTGAACTTCTCAAGTGAGCTTCGCCGGCCTCTCCACGAGAGTGTAACTACAAAACAACACCTTGAAGTTACCTGCGAATGCACAGCTTTGGAGGAAATCTTTACCCGCATGCTACGAATTTGATGTCTTGAAGGTGCCCCGGAAAGGAACTCTGGCACTTGTACTTCCCAAGTTAACGTAGCCGGCATCCCCACGAGACTCTATCCAAAAAATGAACACCTTCAAGTTGGCTGCGAATGCACAGCTTAGGAGGAAAGCAGTACCCGCATGCTACGAATTTGATCTCTTGATGGTGCCCCGGAAAGGAACTATGGCACTTATACTTCTCAAGTGAGCTTAGCCGGCCTCTCCTAGAGAGTGTAACCACAAAACAACAGCTTGAAGCTGCCTGGAAATGCACAGCTTAGGTGGAAATCTTTACCCGCATGCTACGAATTTGATCTCTTGATGGTGCCCTGGAAAGGAACTCTGGCACTTGTACTTCTCAAGTGAGCCAAGCCAGCCTCTCCACGAGAGTGTAACCACAAAACAACAACTTGAAGCTGCCTGCGAATGCAAAGCTTAGGAGGAAAGCTTTACCCGCATGCTACGAATTTGATCTCTTGATGGTGCCCCGGAAAGGAACTCTGGCACTTGTACTTCCCGAGTGAGCTTAGCCGGCATCCCCACGAGACTCTATCCACAAAATGAACACCTTCAAGCTGCCTGTGAATGCGCAGCGTAGGAGGAAAGCAGTACCCGCATGCTACGAATTTGTTCTCTTTATGGTGCCCCGGAAAGGAACTCTGGCACTTGTACTTCTCAAGTGAGCTTAGCTGGCATTTCCACGAGAGTCTAACCACAAAAGTAACACCTTGAACCTGCCTGCGAATGCACAGTTTAGGAGGAAACTTTACCCGCCTGCTACGAATTTCATGTCTTGAAGGTGCCCCAGAAAGTAACTCTGGCACTTGTACTTCGCAAGTGAGCTTAACTGGCCTCTCCACAATAGTGTAACCACAAAAAAACACCTTGAAGCTGCCTGCGAATGCACAGGTTAGGAGGAAAGCTTTACCCGCATGCTACGAATTAGTTTTCTTGATGGTTCCCCGGAAAGGAACTCTGGCACTTGTACTTCCCAAGTGAGCTTAGCCGGCATCCCCACGAGACTCTATCCACAAAATGATCACCTTCAACCTGCCTGCGAATGCACAGTGTAGGAGGAAAGTTTACCCGCATGCTACGAATTTGATGTCTTGAAAGTGCCCCGGAAAGTAACTCTGGCACTTGAACTTCTCAAGTGGGCTTCGCCGGCCTCTCCACGAGAGTGTAACCACAAAACAACACCTTGAAGCTACCTGCGAATGCACAGCTTAGGAGGAAAGCAGTACCCGCATGCGACGAATTTGATCTCTTGATGGTGCCCCGGAAAGGAACTCTGGCACTTATACTTCCCCAGTTAACTTAACCGGCATCCCCACGAGACTCTATCCAAAAAATGAACACCTTCAAGCTGTCTGCGAATGCACAGCTTAGGAGGAAAGCTGTACCCGCATGCTACGAATTTGATCTCTTGATGGTGACCCGGAAAGGAACTCTGGCACTTGTACTTCCCGAGTGAGCTTAGCAGGCATTTCCATGAGAGTCTAACCACAAAAGGAACACTTTGATCCTGCCTGTGAATGCACAGTTTAGGAGGAAACCTTACACGCCTGCTACGAATTTGATGTCTTGAAGGTGCCCCGGAAAGGAACTCTGGCACTTGTACTTCTCAAGTGAGCTTAGCCGGCCTCTCAACGAGAGCGTAACCACAAAACAACAACTTGAAGCTGCCTGCAAATGCAAAGATTAGGAGGAAAGCTTTACCCGCATGCTACGAATTAGTTTTCTTGATGGTGCCCCGGAAAGGAACTCTGGCACTTGTACTTCCCAAGTGAGCTTAGCCGGCATCCCCACGAGTCTCTATCCACAAAATGATCACCTTCAACCTGCCTGCGAATGCACAGTGTAGGAGGAAAGCTTTACCCGCATGCTACGAATTTGATGTCTTGAACGTGCCCCGGAAAGGAACTCTGGCACTTGAACTTCTCAAGTGGGCTCCGCCGGCCTCTCCACGAGAGTGTAACCACAAAACAATACATTGAAGCTACCTGCGAATGCACAGCTTAGGAGGAAAGCAGTACCCGCATGCTACGAATTTGATCTCTTGATGGTGCCCCGGAAAGGAACTCTGGCACTTGTACTTCCCAAGTTAACTTAGCCGGCATCACCACGAGACTCTATCCAAAAAATGAACACCTTCAAGCTGGCTGCGAATGCACAGCTTAGGAGGAAAGCAGTACCCGCATGCTACGAATTTGATCTCTTGATGGTGCCCCGGAAAGGAACTCTGGCACTTGTACTTCCCAAGTTAACTTAGCCGGCATCCCCACGAGACTCTATCCAAAAAATGAACACCTTCAAGCTGGCTGCGAATGCACAGCTTAGGAGGAAAGCAGTACCCGCATGCTACGAATTTGATCTCTTGATGGTGCCCCGGAAAGGAACTCTGGCACTTGTACTTCCCAAGTTAACTTAGCCGGCATCCCCACGAGACTCTATCCAAAAAATGAACACCTTCAAGCTGGCTGCGAATGCACAGCTTAGGAGGAAAGCTTTACCCGCATGCAACGAATTTGATCTCTTGATGGTGCCCCGGAAAGGAACTCTGGCACTTGTACTTCTCAAGTGAGCTTAGCTGGCCTCTCCACGAGAGTGTAACCACAAAACAACACCTTGAAGGTGCCTGCGAATGCACAGGTTAGGAGGAAAGCTTTACCCGCATGCTACGAATTTGATCTCTTGATGGTGCCCCGGAAAGGAACTCTGGCACTTGTATTTCCCAAGTGAGCTTAGCCGGCATCCCCACGAGCCTCTATCCACAAAATGATCACCTTCAACCTGCCTGCGAATGCACAGTGTAGGAGGAAAGCTTTACCCGCATGCTACGAATTTGATGTCTTGAAGGTGCCCCGGAAAGGAACTCTGGCACTTGAACTTCTCAAGTGAGCTTCGCCGGCCTCTCCATGAGAGTGTAACCACAAAACAACACCTTGAAGCTACCTGCGCATGCACAGCTTAGGTGGAAAGCTTTACCCGCATGCTACGAATTTGATCTCTTGATGGTGCCCCGGAAAGGAACTCTGGCACTTGTACTTCCCAAGTTAACTTAGCCGGCATCCCCACGAGACTCTATCCAAAAAATGAACACCTTCAAGCTGGCTGCGAATGCACAGCTTAGGAGGAAAGCAGTACCCGCATGCGACGAATTTGATCTCTTGATGGTGCCCCGGAAAGGAACTCTGGCACTTATACTTCCCCAGTTAACTTAACCGGCATCCCCACGAGACTCTATCTAAAAAATGAACACCTTCAAGCTGTCTGCGAATGCACAGCTTAGGAGGAAAGCTGTACCCGCATGCTACGAATTTGATCTCTTGATGGTGACCCGGAAAGGAACTCTGGCACTTGTACTTCCCGAGTGAGCTTAGCTGGCATTTCCATGAGAGTCTAACCACAAAAGGAACACCTTGATCCTGCCTGTGAATGCACAGTTTAGGAGAAAACCTTACACGCCTGCTACGAATTTGATGTCTTGAAGGTGCCCTGGAAAGGAACTCTTGCACTTGTACTTCTCAAGTGAGCTTAGCCGGCCTCTCAACGAGAGTGTAACCACAAAACAACAACTTGAAGCTGCCTGCAAATGCAAAGCTTAGGAGGAAAGCTTTACCCGCATGCTACGAATTTGATCTCTTGATGGTGCCCCGGAAAGGAACTCTGGCACTTGTACTTCCCGAGTGAGCTTAGCTGGCATTTCCACGAGAGTCTAACCACAAAAGGAACACCTTGATCCTGCCTGCGAATGCACAGTTTAGGAGGAAACCTTACCCGCCTGCTACGAATTTGATGTCTTGAAGGTGCCCCGGAAAGGAACTCTGGCACTTGTACTTCTCAAGTGAGCTTAGCCGGCCTCTCCACGAGAGTGTAACCACAAAACAACAACTTGAAGCTGCCTGCAAATGCAAAGATTAGGAGGAAAGCTTTACCCGCATGCTACGAATTAGTTTTCTTGATGGTGCCCCGGAAAGGAACTCTGGCACTTGTACTTCCCAAGTGAGCTTAGCCGGCATCCCCACGAGACTCTATCCACAAAATGATCACCTTCAACCTGCCTGCGAATGCACAGTGTAGGAGGAAAGCTTTACCCGCATGCTACGAATTTGATGTCTTGAAAGTGCCCCGGAAAGGAACTCTGGCACTTGAACTTCTCAAGTGGGCTCCGCCGGCCTCTCCACGAGAGTGTAACCACAAAACAATACATTGAAGCTACCTGCGAATGCACAGCTTAGGAGGAAAGCAGTACCCGCATGCTACGAATTTGATCTCTTGATGGTGCCCCGGAAAGGAACTCTGGCACTTGTACTTCCCAAGTTAACTTAGCCGGCATCACCACGAGACTCTATCCAAAAAATGAACACCTTCAAGCTGGCTGCGAATGCACAGCTTAGGAGGAAAGCAGTACCCGCATGCTACGAATTTGATCTCTTGATGGTGCCCCGGAAAGGAACTCTGGCACTTGTACTTCCCAAGTTAACTTAGCCGGCATCCCCACGAGACTCTATCCAAAAAATGAACACCTTCAAGCTGCCTGTGAATGCACAGCGTAGGAGGAAAGCAGTACCCGCATGCTACGAATTTGATCTCTTTATGGTGCCCCGGAAAGGAACTCTGGCACTTGTACTTCTCAAGTGAGGTTAGCTGGCATTTCCACGAGAGTCTAACCACAAAAGTAACACCTTGAACCTGCCTGCGAATGCACAGTTTAGGAGGAAACCTTACCCGCCTGCTACGAATTTGATGTCCTGAAGGTGCCCCGGAAAGGAACTCTGGCACTTGTACTTCTCAAGTGAGCTTAGCTGGCCTCTCCACGAGACTGTAACCACAAAACAACACCTTGAAGCTGCCTGCGAATGCACAGGTTAGGAGGAAAGCTTAACCCGCATGCTACGAATTTGATCTCTTGATGGTTCCCCGGAAAGGAACTTTGGCACTTGTATTTCGCAAGTGAGTTAGCCCGCATAACCACGAGACTCTATCCACAAAATGATCACCTTCAACCTGCCTGCGAATGCACAGTGTAGGAGGAAAGCTTTTCCCACATGCTACGAATTTGATGTCTTGAAAGTGCCCCGGAAAGGAACTCTGGCACTTGAACTTCTCAAGTGAGCTTCGCCGGCCTCTCCACGAGAGTGTAACCACAAAACAACACCTTGAAGCTGCCTGCGAATGCACAGGTTAGGAGGAAAGCTTTACCCGCATGCTACGAATTAGTTTTCTTGATGGTGCCCCGGAAAGGAACTCTGGCACTTGTACTTCCCAAGTGAGCTTAGCCGGCATCCCCACGACACTCTATCCACAAAATGATCACCTTCAACCTGCCTGCGAATGCACAGTGTAGGAGGAAACTTTACCCGCATGCTACGAATTTGATGTCTTGAAAGTGCCCCGGAAAGGAACTCAGGCACTTGAACTTCTCAAGTGAGCTTCGCCGGCCTCTCCACGAGAGTGTAACTACAAAACAACACCTTGAAGTTACCTGCGAATGCACAGCTTTGGAGGAAATCTTTACCCGCATGCTACGAATTTGATGTCTTGAAGGTGCCCCGGAAAGGAACTCTGGCACTTGTACTTCCCAAGTTAACGTAGCCGGCATCCCCACGAGACTCTATCCAAAAAATGAACACCTTCAAGTTGGCTGCGAATGCACAGCTTAGGAGGAAAGCAGTACCCGCATGCTACGAATTTGATCTCTTGATGGTGCCCCGGAAAGGAACTATGGCACTTATACTTCTCAAGTGAGCTTAGCCGGCCTCTCCTAGAGAGTGTAACCACAAAACAACAGCTTGAAGCTGCCTGGAAATGCACAGCTTAGGTGGAAATCTTTACCCGCATGCTACGAATTTGATCTCTTGATGGTGCCCTGGAAAGGAACTCTGGCACTTGTACTTCTCAAGTGAGCCAAGCCAGCCTCTCCACGAGAGTGTAACCACAAAACAACAACTTGAAGCTGCCTGCGAATGCAAAGCTTAGGAGGAAAGCTTTACCCGCATGCTACGAATTTGATCTCTTGATGGTGCCCCGGAAAGGAACTCTGGCACTTGTACTTCCCGAGTGAGCTTAGCCGGCATCCCCACGAGACTCTATCCACAAAATGAACACCTTCAAGCTGCCTGTGAATGCGCAGCGTAGGAGGAAAGCAGTACCCGCATGCTACGAATTTGTTCTCTTTATGGTGCCCCGGAAAGGAACTCTGGCACTTGTACTTCTCAAGTGAGCTTAGCTGGCATTTCCACGAGAGTCTAACGACAAAAGTAACACCTTGAACCTGCCTGCGAATGCACAGTTTAGGAGGAAACTTTACCCGCCTGCTACGAATTTCATGTCTTGAAGGTGCCCCAGAAAGTAACTCTGGCACTTGTACTTCGCAAGTGAGCTTAACTGGCCTCTCCACAATAGTGTAACCACAAAAAAACACCTTGAAGCTGCCTGCGAATGCACAGGTTAGGAGGAAAGCTTTACCCGCATGCTACGAATTAGTTTTCTTGATGGTTCCCCGGAAAGGAACTCTGGCACTTGTACTTCCCAAGTGAGCTTAGCCGGCATCCCCACGAGACTCTATCCACAAAATGATCACCTTCAACCTGCCTGCGAATGCACAGTGTAGGAGGAAACTTTACCCGCATGCTACGAATTTGATGTCTTGAAAGTGCCCCGGAAAGTAACTCTGGCACTTGAACTTCTCAAGTGGGCTTCGCCGGCCTCTCCACGAGAGTGTAACCACAAAACAACACCTTGAAGCTACCTGCGAATGCACAGCTTAGGAGGAAAGCAGTACCCGCATGCGACGAATTTGATCTCTTGATGGTGCCCCGGAAAGGAACTCTGGCACTTATACTTCCCCAGTTAACTTAACCGGCATCCCCACGAGACTCTATCTAAAAAATGAACACCTTCAAGCTGTCTGCGAATGCACAGCTTAGGAGGAAAGCTGTACCCGCATGCTACGAATTTGATCTCTTGATGGTGACCCGGAAAGGAACTCTGGCACTTGTACTTCCCGAGTGAGCTTAGCAGGCATTTCCATGAGAGTCTAACCACAAAAGGAACACCTTGATCCTGCCTGTGAATGCACAGTTTAGGAGGAAACCTTACACGCCTGCTACGAATTTGATGTCTTGAAGGTGCCCCGGAAAGGAACTCTGGCACTTGTACTTCTCAAGTGAGCTTAGCCGGCCTCTCAACGAGAGCGTAACCACAAAACAACAACTTGAAGCTGCCTGCAAATGCAAAGATTAGGAGGAAAGCTTTACCCGCATGCTACGAATTAGTTTTCTTGATGGTGCCCCGGAAAGGAACTCTGGCACTTGTACTTCCCAAGTGAGCTTAGCCGGCATCCCCACGAGTCTCTATCCACAAAATGATCACCTTCAACCTGCCTGCGAATGCACAGTGTAGGAGGAAAGCTTTACCCGCATGCTACGAATTTGATGTCTTGAACGTGCCCCGGAAAGGAACTCTGGCACTTGAACTTCTCAAGTGGGCTCCGCCGGCCTCTCCACGAGAGTGTAACCACAAAACAATACATTGAAGCTACCTGCGAATGCACAGCTTAGGAGGAAAGCAGTACCCGCATGCTACGAATTTGATCTCTTGATGGTGCCCCGGAAAGGAACTCTGGCACTTGTACTTCCCAAGTTAACTTAGCCGGCATCACCACGAGACTCTATCCAAAAAATGAACACCTTCAAGCTGGCTGCGAATGCACAGCTTAGGAGGAAAGCAGTACCCGCATGCTACGAATTTGATCTCTTGATGGTGCCCCGGAAAGGAACTCTGGCACTTGTACTTCCCAAGTTAACTTAGCCGGCATCCCCACGAGACTCTATCCAAAAAATGAACACCTTCAAGCTGGCTGCGAATGCACAGCTTAGGAGGAAAGCAGTACCCGCATGCTACGAATTTGATCTCTTGATGGTGCCCCGGAAAGGAACTCTGGCACTTGTACTTCCCAAGTTAACTTAGCCGGCATCCCCACGAGACTCTATCCAAAAAATGAACACCTTCAAGCTGGCTGCGAATGCACAGCTTAGGAGGAAAGCTTTACCCGCATGCAACGAATTTGATCTCTTGATGGTGCCCCGGAAAGGAACTCTGGCACTTGTACTTCTCAAGTGAGCTTAGCTGGCCTCTCCACGAGAGTGTAACCACAAAACAACACCTTGAAGGTGCCTGCGAATGCACAGGTTAGGAGGAAAGCTTTACCCGCATGCTACGAATTTGATCTCTTGATGGTGCCCCGGAAAGGAACTCTGGCACTTGTATTTCCCAAGTGAACTTAGCCGGCATCCCCACGAGCCTCTATCCACAAAATGATCACCTTCAACCTGCCTGCGAATGCACAGTGTAGGAGGAAAGCTTTACCCGCATGCTACGAATTTGATGTCTTGAAGGTGCCCCGGAAAGGAACTCTGGCACTTGAACTTCTCAAGTGAGCTTCGCCGGCCTCTCCATGAGAGTGTAACCACAAAACAACACCTTGAAGCTACCTGCGCATGCACAGCTTAGGTGGAAAGCTTTACCCGCATGCTACGAATTTGATCTCTTGATGGTGCCCCGGAAAGGAACTCTGGCACTTGTACTTCCCAAGTTAACTTAGCCGGCATCCCCACGAGACTCTATCCAAAAAATGAACACCTTCAAGCTGGCTGCGAATGCACAGCTTAGGAGGAAAGCAGTACCCGCATGCGACGAATTTGATCTCTTGATGGTGCCCCGGAAAGGAACTCTGGCACTTATACTTCCCAAGTTAACTTAACCGGCATCCCCACGAGACTCTATCTAAAAAATGAACACCTTCAAGCTGTCTGCGAATGCACAGCTTAGGAGGAAAGCTGTACCCGCATGCTACGAATTTGATCTCTTGATGGTGACCCGGAAAGGAACTCTGGCACTTGTACTTCCCGAGTGAGCTTAGCTGGCATTTCCATGAGAGTCTAACCACAAAAGGAACACCTTGATCCTGCCTGTGAATGCACAGTTTAGGAGGAAACCTTACACGCCTGCTACGAATTTGATGTCTTGAAGGTGCCCTGGAAAGGAACTCTTGCACTTGTACTTCTCAAGTGAGCTTAGCCGGCCTCTCAACGAGAGTGTAACCACAAAACAACAACTTGAAGCTGCCTGCAAATGCAAAGCTTAGGAGGAAAGCTTTACCCGCATGCTACGAATTTGATCTCTTGATGGTGCCCCGGAAAGGAACTCTGGCACTTGTACTTCCCGAGTGAGCTTAGCTGGCATTTCCACGAGAGTCTAACCACAAAAGGAACACCTTGATCCTGCCTGCGAATGCACAGTTTAGGAGGAAACCTTACCCGCCTGCTACGAATTTGATGTCTTGAAGGTGCCCCGGAAAGGAACTCTGGCACTTGTACTTCTCAAGTGAGCTTAGCCGGCCTCTCCACGAGAGTGTAACCACAAAACAACAACTTGAAGCTGCCTGCAAATGCAAAGATTAGGAGGAAAGCTTTACCCGCATGCTACGAATTAGTTTTCTTGATGGTGCCCCGGAAAGGAACTCTGGCACTTGTACTTCCCAAGTGAGCTTAGCCGGCATCCCCACGAGACTCTATCCACAAAATGATCACCTTCAACCTGCCTGCGAATGCACAGTGTAGGAGGAAAGCTTTACCCGCATGCTACGAATTTGATGTCTTGAAAGTGCCCCGGAAAGGAACTCTGGCACTTGAACTTCTCAAGTGGGCTCCGCCGGCCTCTCCACGAGAGTGTAACCACAAAACAATACATTGAAGCTACCTGCGAATGCACAGCTTAGGAGGAAAGCAGTACCCGCATGCTACGAATTTGATCTCTTGATGGTGCCCCGGAAAGGAACTCTGGCACTTGTACTTCCCAAGTTAACTTAGCCGGCATCACCACGAGACTCTATCCAAAAAATGAACACCTTCAAGCTGGCTGCGAATGCACAGCTTAGGAGGAAAGCAGTACCCGCATGCTACGAATTTGATCTCTTGATGGTGCCCCGGAAAGGAACTCTGGCACTTGTACTTCCCAAGTTAACTTAGCCGGCATCCCCACGAGACTCTATCCAAAAAATGAACACCTTCAAGCTGCCTGTGAATGCACAGCGTAGGAGGAAAGCAGTACCCGCATGCTACGAATTTGATCTCTTTATGGTGCCCCGGAAAGGAACTCTGGCACTTGTACTTCTCAAGTGAGGTTAGCTGGCATTTCCACGAGAGTCTAACCACAAAAGTAACACCTTGAACCTGCCTGCGAATGCACAGTTTAGGAGGAAACCTTACCCGCCTGCTACGAATTTGATGTCCTGAAGGTGCCCCGGAAAGGAACTCTGGCACTTGTACTTCTCAAGTGAGCTTAGCTGGCCTCTCCACGAGACTGTAACCACAAAACAACACCTTGAAGCTGCCTGCGAATGCACAGGTTAGGAGGAAAGCTTAACCCGCATGCTACGAATTTGATCTCTTGATGGTTCCCCGGAAAGGAACTTTGGCACTTGTATTTCGCAAGTGAGTTAGCCCGCATAACCACGAGACTCTATCCACAAAATGATCACCTTCAACCTGCCTGCGAATGCACAGTGTAGGAGGAAAGCTATTCCCACATGCTACGAATTTGATGTCTTGAAAGTGCCCCGGAAAGGAACTCTGGCACTTGAACTTCTCAAGTGAGCTTCGCCGGCCTCTCCACGAGAGTGTAACCACAAAACAACACCTTGAAGCTGCCTGCGAATGCACAGGTTAGGAGGAAAGCTTTACCCGCATGCTACGAATTAGTTTTCTTGATGGTGCCCCGGAAAGGAACTCTGGCACTTGTACTTCCCAAGTGAGCTTAGCCGGCATCCCCACGACACTCTATCCACAAAATGATCACCTTCAACCTGCCTGCGAATGCACAGTGTAGGAGGAAACTTTACCCGCATGCTACGAATTTGATGTCTTGAAAGTGCCCCGGAAAGGAACTCAGGCACTTGAACTTCTCAAGTGAGCTTCGCCGGCCTCTCCACGAGAGTGTAACTACAAAACAACACCTTGAAGTTACCTGCGAATGCACAGCTTTGGAGGAAATCTTTACCCGCATGCTACGAATTTGATGTCTTGAAGGTGCCCCGGAAAGGAACTCTGGCACTTGTACTTCCCAAGTTAACGTAGCCGGCATCCCCACGAGACTCTATCCAAAAAATGAACACCTTCAAGTTGGCTGCGAATGCACAGCTTAGGAGGAAAGCAGTACCCGCATGCTACGAATTTGATCTCTTGATGGTGCCCCGGAAAGGAACTATGGCACTTATACTTCTCAAGTGAGCTTAGCCGGCCTCTCCTAGAGAGTGTAACCACAAAACAACAGCTTGAAGCTGCCTGGAAATGCACAGCTTAGGTGGAAATCTTTACCCGCATGCTACGAATTTGATCTCTTGATGGTGCCCTGGAAAGGAACTCTGGCACTTGTACTTCTCAAGTGAGCCAAGCCAGCCTCTCCACGAGAGTGTAACCACAAAACAACAACTTGAAGCTGCCTGCGAATGCAAAGCTTAGGAGGAAAGCTTTACCCGCATGCTACGAATTTGATCTCTTGATGGTGCCCCGGAAAGGAACTCTGGCACTTGTACTTCCCGAGTGAGCTTAGCCGGCATCCCCACGAGACTCTATCCACAAAATGAACACCTTCAAGCTGCCTGTGAATGCGCAGCGTAGGAGGAAAGCAGTACCCGCATGCTACGAATTTGTTCTCTTTATGGTGCCCCGGAAAGGAACTCTGGCACTTGTACTTCTCAAGTGAGCTTAGCTGGCATTTCCACGAGAGTCTAACGACAAAAGTAACACCTTGAACCTGCCTGCGAATGCACAGTTTAGGAGGAAACTTTACCCGCCTGCTACGAATTTCATGTCTTGAAGGTGCCCCAGAAAGTAACTCTGGCACTTGTACTTCGCAAGTGAGCTTAACTGGCCTCTCCACAATAGTGTAACCACAAAAAAACACCTTGAAGCTGCCTGCGAATGCACAGGTTAGGAGGAAAGCTTTACCCGCATGCTACGAATTAATTTTCTTGATGGTTCCCCGGAAAGGAACTCTGGCACTTGTACTTCCCAAGTGAGCTTAGCCGGCATCCCCACGAGACTCTATCCACAAAATGATCACCTTCAACCTGCCTGCGAATGCACAGTGTAGGAGGAAACTTTACCCGCATGCTACGAATTTGATGTCTTGAAAGTGCCCCGGAAAGTAACTCTGGCACTTGAACTTCTCAAGTGGGCTTCGCCGGCCTCTCCACGAGAGTGTAACCACAAAACAACACCTTGAAGCTACCTGCGAATGCACAGCTTAGGAGGAAAGCAGTACCCGCATGCGACGAATTTGATCTCTTGATGGTGCCCCGGAAAGGAACTCTGGCACTTATACTTCCCCAGTTAACTTAACCGGCATCCCCACGAGACTCTATCTAAAAAATGAACACCTTCAAGCTGTCTGCGAATGCACAGCTTAGGAGGAAAGCTGTACCCGCATGCTACGAATTTGATCTCTTGATGGTGACCCGGAAAGGAACTCTGGCACTTGTACTTCCCGAGTGAGCTTAGCAGGCATTTCCATGAGAGTCTAACCACAAAAGGAACACCTTGATCCTGCCTGTGAATGCACAGTTTAGGAGGAAACCTTACACGCCTGCTACGAATTTGATGTCTTGAAGGTGCCCCGGAAAGGAACTCTGGCACTTGTACTTCTCAAGTGAGCTTAGCCGGCCTCTCAACGAGAGCGTAACCACAAAACAACAACTTGAAGCTGCCTGCAAATGCAAAGATTAGGAGGAAAGCTTTACCCGCATGCTACGAATTAGTTTTCTTGATGGTGCCCCGGAAAGGAACTCTGGCACTTGTACTTCCCAAGTGAGCTTAGCCGGCATCCCCACGAGTCTCTATCCACAAAATGATCACCTTCAACCTGCCTGCGAATGCACAGTGTAGGAGGAAAGCTTTACCCGCATGCTACGAATTTGATGTCTTGAACGTGCCCCGGAAAGGAACTCTGGCACTTGAACTTCTCAAGTGGGCTCCGCCGGCCTCTCCACGAGAGTGTAACCACAAAACAATACATTGAAGCTACCTGCGAATGCACAGCTTAGGAGGAAAGCAGTACCCGCATGCTACGAATTTGATCTCTTGATGGTGCCCCGGAAAGGAACTCTGGCACTTGTACTTCCCAAGTTAACTTAGCCGGCATCACCACGAGACTCTATCCAAAAAATGAACACCTTCAAGCTGGCTGCGAATGCACAGCTTAGGAGGAAAGCAGTACCCGCATGCTACGAATTTGATCTCTTGATGGTGCCCCGGAAAGGAACTCTGGCACTTGTACTTCCCAAGTTAACTTAGCCGGCATCCCCACGAGACTCTATCCAAAAAATGAACACCTTCAAGCTGGCTGCGAATGCACAGCTTAGGAGGAAAGCAGTACCCGCATGCTACGAATTTGATCTCTTGATGGTGCCCCGGAAAGGAACTCTGGCACTTGTACTTCCCAAGTTAACTTAGCCGGCATCCCCACGAGACTCTATCCAAAAAATGAACACCTTCAAGCTGGCTGCGAATGCACAGCTTAGGAGGAAAGCTTTACCCGCATGCAACGAATTTGATCTCTTGATGGTGCCCCGGAAAGGAACTCTGGCACTTGTACTTCTCAAGTGAGCTTAGCTGGCCTCTCCACGAGAGTGTAACCACAAAACAACACCTTGAAGGTGCCTGCGAATGCACAGGTTAGGAGGAAAGCTTTACCCGCATGCTACGAATTTGATCTCTTGATGGTGCCCCGGAAAGGAACTCTGGCACTTGTATTTCCCAAGTGAGCTTAGCCGGCATCCCCACGAGCCTCTATCCACAAAATGATCACCTTCAACCTGCCTGCGAATGCACAGTGTAGGAGGAAAGCTTTACCCGCATGCTACGAATTTGATGTCTTGAAGGTGCCCCGGAAAGGAACTCTGGCACTTGAACTTCTCAAGTGAGCTTCGCCGGCCTCTCCATGAGAGTGTAACCACAAAACAACACCTTGAAGCTACCTGCGCATGCACAGCTTAGGTGGAAAGCTTTACCCGCATGCTACGAATTTGATCTCTTGATGGTGCCCCGGAAAGGAACTCTGGCACTTGTACTTCCCAAGTTAACTTAGCCGGCATCCCCACGAGACTCTATCCAAAAAATGAACACCTTCAAGCTGGCTGCGAATGCACAGCTTAGGAGGAAAGCAGTACCCGCATGCGACGAATTTGATCTCTTGATGGTGCCCCGGAAAGGAACTCTGGCACTTATACTTCCCCAGTTAACTTAACCGGCATCCCCACGAGACTCTATCTAAAAAATGAACACCTTCAAGCTGTCTGCGAATGCACAGCTTAGGAGGAAAGCTGTACCCGCATGCTACGAATTTGATCTCTTGATGGTGACCCGGAAAGGAACTCTGGCACTTGTACTTCCCGAGTGAGCTTAGCTGGCATTTCCATGAGAGTCTAACCACAAAAGGAACACCTTGATCCTGCCTGTGAATGCACAGTTTAGGAGGAAACCTTACACGCCTGCTACGAATTTGATGTCTTGCAGGTGCCCTGGAAAGGAACTCTTGCACTTGTACTTCTCAAGTGAGCTTAGCCGGCCTCTCAACGAGAGTGTAACCACAAAACAACAACTTGAAGCTGCCTGCAAATGCAAAGCTTAGGAGGAAAGCTTTACCCGCATGCTACGAATTTGATCTCTTGATGGTGCCCCGGAAAGGAACTCTGGCACTTGTACTTCCCGAGTGAGCTTAGCTGGCATTTCCAGGAGAGTCTAACCACAAAAGGAACACCTTGATCCTGCCTGCGAATGCACAGTTTAGGAGGAAACCTTACCCGCCTGCTACGAATTTGATGTCTTGAAGGTGCCCCGGAAAGGAACTCTGGCACTTGTACTTCTCAAGTGAGCTTTGCCGGCCTCTCCACGAGAGTGTAACCACAAAACAACAACTTGAAGCTGCCTGCAAATGCAAAGATTAGGAGGAAAGCTTTACCCGCATGCTACGAATTAGTTTTATTGATGGTGCCCCGGAAAGGAACTCTGGCACTTGTACTTCCCAAGTGAGCTTAGCCGGCATCCCCACGAGACTCTATCCACAAAATGATCACCTTCAACCTGCCTGCGAATGCACAGTGTAGGAGGAAAGCTTTACCCGCATGCTACGAATTTGATGTCTTGAAAGTGCTCCGGAAAGGAACTCTGGCACTTGAACTTCTCAAGTGGGCTCCGCCGGCCTCTCCACGAGAGTGTAACCACAAAACAATACATTGAAGCTACCTGCGAATGCACAGCTTAGGAGGAAAGCAGTACCCGCATGCTACGAATTTGATCTCTTGATGGTGCCCCGGAAAGGAACTCTGGCACTTGTACTTCCCAAGTTAACTTAGCCGGCATCACCACGAGACTCTATCCAAAAAATGAACACCTTCAAGCTGGCTGCGAATGCACAGCTTAGGAGGAAAGCAGTACCCGCATGCTACGAATTTGATATCTTGATGGTGCCCCGGAAAGGAACTCTGGCACTTGTACTTCCCAAGTTAACTTAGCCGGCATCCCCACGAGACTCTATCCAAAAAATGAACACCTTCAAGCTGGCTGCGAATGCACAGCTTAGGAGGAAGGCAGTACCCGCATGCTACGAATTTGATCTCTTGATGGTGCCCCGGAAAGGAACTCTGGCACTTGTACTTCCCAAGTTAACTTAGCCGGCATCCCCACGAGACTCTATCCAAAAAATGAACACCTTCAAGCTGGCTGTGAATGCACAGCTTAGGAGGAAAGCAGTACCCGCATATGACGAATTTGATCTCTTGATGGTGCCCCGGAAAGGAACTCTGGCACATGTACCTCCCGAGTGAGCTTAGCCGGCATCTCCACGAGAGTGTAACCACAAAACAACACCTTGAAGCTGCCTGCGAATGCACAGGTTAGGAGGAAAGCTTTACCCGCATGCTACGAATTTGATCTCTTGATGGTGCCCCGGAAAGGAACTCTGTCACTTGTATTTCGCAAGTGAGCTTAGCCGGCATCCCCACGAGACTCTATCCACAAAATGATCACCTTCAACCTGCCTGCGAATGCACAGTGTAGGAGGAAAGCTTTACTCGCATGCTACGAATTTGATGTCTGGATGGTGCCCCGGAAAGGAACTCTGGCACTTGAACTTCTCAAGTGAGCTTCGCCGGCCTCTCCACGAGAGTGTAACCACAAAACAACACCTTGAAGCTACCTGCAAATGCACAGCTTAGGAGGAAAGCTTTACCCGCATGCTACGAATTTGATCACTTGTTGGTGCCCCGGAAAGGAACTCTGGCACTTGTACTTCTCAAGTGAGCTTAGCTGGCCTCTCCACGAGAATGTATCCACAAAACAACACCTTGAAGCTGCCTGCGAATTCACAGGTTAGGAGGAAAGCTTTACCCGGATGCTACGAATTTGATATCTTGATGGTGCCCCGGAAAGGAACTCTGGCACTTATACTTCTCAAGTGAGCTTAGCCGGCCTCTCCACGAGAGTGTAACCACAAAACAACAGTTTGAAGCTGCCTGCAAATGCACAGCTTAGGTGGAAAGCTTTACCCGCATGCTACGAATTTGATGTCTTGAAGGTGCCCCAAGAAAGGAACTCTGGTACTTGTACTTCCTGAGTGAGCTTCGCCGGCATCCCCACGAGACTCTATCCAAAAAATGAACACCTTCAAGCTGCCTGTGAATGCACAGCTTAGGAGGAAAGCAGTACCCGCATGCTACGAATTTGATCACTTTATGGTGCCCCGGAAAGGAACTCTCGCACTTGTACTTCCCGAGTGAGCTTAGCTGGCATTTCCACGAGAGTCTAACCACAAAAGGAACACCTTGAACCTGCCTGCGAATGCACAGTTTAGAAGGAAACCTTACCCGCCTGATACGAATTTGATGTCTTGAAGGTGCCCCGGAAAGTAACTCTGGCACTTGTACTTCTTAAGTGAGCTTAGCTTGCGTCTCCACGAGAGTGTAACCACAAAACAACACCTTGAAGCTGCCTGTGAATGCACAGGTTAGGAGGAAAGCTTTACACGCATGCTACGAATTTGATCTCTTGATGGTGCCCCGGAAAGGAACTCTGGCTCTTGTACTTCCCAAGTAAGCTTAGCCGGCATCCGCACGAGACTCTATCCACAAAATGATCACCTTCAACCTGCCTGCGAAAGCACAGTGTAAGAAGAAATCTTTACATGCATGCTACGAATTTGATGTCTTGAAGGTGCCCCGGAAAGGAACTCTGGTACTTGAACTTCTCAAGTGAGCTTCGCCGGCCTTTCCACGAGAGTGTAACCACAAAACAACAACTTGAAGCTACCTGCGAATGCACAGCTTACGAGGAAAGCTTGACCCGCATGCTACGAATTTGATCTCTTGATGGTGCCCCGGAAAGGAACTCTGGCACTTGTACTTCCCAAGTTAACTTAGCCGGCATCCCCACGAGACTCTATCCAAAAAATGAACACCTTCAAGCTGGCTGCGAATGCACAGCTTAGGAGGAAAGCAGTACCCGCATACTACGAATTTGATCTCTTGATGGTGCCCCGGAAAGGAACTCTGGCACTTGTACTTCCCAAGTTAACTTAGCCGGCATCCCCACGAGACTCTATCCAAAAAATGAACACCTTCAAGCTGGCTGCGAATGCACAGCTTAGGAGGAAAGCAGTACCCGCATGCGACGAATTTGATCTCTTGATGGTGCCCCGGAAAGGAACTCTGGCACTTATACTTCCCCAGTTAACTTAACCGGCATCCCCACGAGACTCTATCTAAAAAATGAACACCTTCAAGCTGTCTGCGAATGCACAGCTTAGGAGGAAAGCTGTACCCGCATGCTACGAATTTGATCTCTTGATGGTGACCCGGAAAGGAACTCTGGCACTTGTACTTCCCGAGTGAGCTTAGCTGGCATTTCCATGAGAGTCTAACCACAAAAGGAACACCTTGATCCTGCCTGTGAATGCACAGTTTAGGAGGAAACCTTACACGCCTGCTACGAATTTGATGTCTTGAAGGTGCCCTGGAAAGGAACTCTTGCACTTGTACTTCTCAAGTGAGCTTAGCCGGCCTCGCAACGAGAGTGTAACCACAAAACAACAACTTGAAGCTGCCTGCAAATGCAAAGCTTAGGAGGAAAGCTTTACCCGCATGCTACGAATTAGTTTTCTTGATGGTGCCCCGGAAAGGAACTCTGGCACTTGTACTTCCCAAGTGAGCTTAGCCGGCATCCCCACGAGACTCTATCCACAAAATGATCACCTTCAACCTGCCTGCGAATGCACAGTGTAGGAGGAAAGCTTTACCCGCATGCTACGAATTTGATGTCTTGAAAGTGCCCCGGAAAGGAACTCTGGCACTTGAACTTCTCAAGTGGGCTCCGCCGGCCTCTCCACGAGAGTGTAACCACAAAACAATACATTGAAGCTACCTGCGAATGCACAGCTTAGGAGGAAAGCAGTACCCGCATGCTACGAATTTGATCTCTTGATGGTGCCCCGGAAAGGAACTCTGGCACTTGTACTTCCCAAGTTAACTTAGCCGGCATCACCACGAGACTCTATCCAAAAAATGAACACCTTCAAGCTGGCTGCGAATGCACAGCTTAGGAGGAAAGCAGTACCCGCATGCTACGAATTTGATCTCTTGATGGTGCCCCGGAAAGGAACTCTGGCACTTGTACTTCCCAAGTTAACTTAGCCGGCATCCCCACGAGACTCTATCCAAAAAATGAACACCTTCAAGCTGGCTGCGAATGCACTGCTTAGGAGGAAAGCAGTACCCGCATGCGACGAATTTGATCTCTTGATGGTGCCCCGGAAAGGAACTCTGGCACTTATACTTCCCCAGTTAACTTAACCGGCATCCCCACGAGAGTCTATCTAAAAAATGAACACCTTCAAGCTGCCTGCGAATGCACAGCTTACGAGGAAAGCTGTACCCGCATGCTACGAATTTGATCTCTTGATGGTGCCCCGGAAAGGAACTCTGGCACTTGTACTTCCCGAGTGAGCTTAGCTGGCATTTCCACGAGAGTCTAACCACAAAAGGAACACCTTGATCCTGCCTGCGAATGCACAGTTTAGGAGGAAACCTTACCCGCCTGCTACGAATTTGATGTCTTGAAGGTGCCCCGGAAAGGAACTCTGGCACTTGTACTTCTCAAGTGAGCTTAGCCGGGCTCTCAACGAGAGTGTAACCACAAAACAACAACTTGAAGCTGCCTGCAAATGCAAAGATTAGGAGGAAAGCTTTACCCACATGCTACGAATTAGTTTTCTTGAGGGTGCCCCGGAAAGGAACTCTGGCACTTGTACTTCCCAAGTGAGCTTAGCCGGCATCCCCACGAGACTCTATCCACAAAATGATCACCTTCAACCTGCCTGCGAATGCACAGTGTAGGAGGAAAGCTTTACCCACATGCTACGAATTTGATGTCTTGAAAGTGCCCCGGAAAGGAACTCTGGCACTTGAACTTCTCAAGTGGGCTCCGCCGGCCTCTCCACGAGAGTGTAACCACAAAACAATACATTGAAGCTACCTGCGAATGCACAGCTTAGGAGGAAAGCAGTACCCGCATGCTACGAATTTGATCTCTTGATGGTGTCCCGGAAAGGAACTCTGGCACTTGTACTTCCCAAGTTAACTTTGCCGGCATCCCCACGAGACTCTATCCAAAAAATGAACACCTTCAAGCTGGCTGCGAATGCACAGCTTAGGAGGAAAGCAGTACCCGCATGCTACGAATTTGATCTCTTGATGGTGCCCCGGAAAGTAACTCTGGCACTTGTACTTCTCAAGTGAGCTAAGCCAGCCTCTCCACGAGAGTGTAACCACAAAAAAACAACTTGAAGCTGCCTGCGACTGCACAGCTTAGGAGGAAAGCTTTACCCGCATGCTACGAATTTGATCTCTTGATGGTGCCCCGGAAAGGAACTCTGGCACTTGTACTTCCCGAATGAGCTTAGCCGGCATCCCCACGAGACTCTATCCACAAAATGAACACCTTCAAGCTGCCTGTGAATGCACAGCTTAGGAGGAAAGCAGTACCCGCATGCTACGAATTTGATCTCTTGATGGTGCCCCGGAAAGGAACTCTGGCACTTGTACTTCTCAAGTGAGCTTAGCTGGCATTTCCACGAGAGTCTAACCACAAAAGGAACACCTTGAACCTGCCTGCGAATGCACAGTTTAGGAGGAAACCTTACCCGCCTGCTACGAATTTGATGTCTTGAAGGTGCCCCGGAAAGGAACTCTGGCACTTGTACTTCCCAAGTGAGCTTAGCCGGCATCCCCACGAGACTCTATCCACAAAATGATCACCTTCAACCTGCCTGGGAATGCACAGTGTAGGAGGAAAGCTTTACCAGCATGCTACGAATTTGATGTCTTGAAGGTGCCCCGGAAAGGAACTCTGGCACTTGAACTACTCAAGTGAGCTTCGCCGGCCTCTCCATGAGAGTGTAACCACAAAACAACACCTTGAAGCTACCTGCGAATGCACAGCTTAGGAGGAAAGCTTTACCCGCATGCTACGAATTTGATCTATTGATGGTGCCCCGGAAAGGAACTCTGGCACTTGTACTTCCCAATTTAACTTAGCTGGCATCCCCAGGAGACTCTATCCAAAAAATGAACACCTTCAAGCTGCCTGCGAATGCACAGGTTAGGAGGAAAGCAGTACCCGCATGCTACGAATTTGATCTCTTGATGGTGCCCCGGAAAGGAACTCTGGCACTTGTAATTCTCAAATGAGCTTACCTGGCCTCTCCACGAGAGTGTAACCACAAAATCACACCTTGAAGCTGCCTGCGAATGCACAGGTTAGGAGGAAACCTTTACCCGCATGCTACGAATTTGATCTCTTGATGGTGCCCCGGAAAGGAACTCTGGCACTTGTACTTCCCAAGTTAACTTAGCCGGCATCCCCACGAGACTCTATCCAAAAAATGAACACCTTCAAGATGGCTGCGAATGCACAGCTTAGGAGGAAAGCAGTACCCACATGCGACGAATTTGATCTCTTCATGGTGCCCCGGAAAGGAACTCTGGCACTTATACTTCCCCAGTTAACTTAACCGGCATCCCCACGAGACTCTATCTAAAAAATGAACACCTTCAAGCTGCCTGCGAATGCACAGCTTAGGAGGAAAGCTGTACCCGCATGCTACGAATTTGATCTCTTGATGGTGCCCCGGAAAGGAACTCTGGCACTTATACTTCCCGAGTGAGCTTAGCTGGCATTTCCACGAGAGTCTAACCACAAAAGGAACACCTTGATCCTGCCTGCGAATGCACAGTTTAGGAGGAAACCTTACCCGCCTGCTACGAATTTGATGTCTTGAAGGTGCCCCGGAAAGGAACTCTGGCACTTGTACTTCTCAAGCGAGCTTAGCCGGCCTCTCAACGAGAGTGTAACCACAAAACAACAACTTGAAGCTGCCTGCAAATGCCAAGATTAGGAGGAAAGCTTTACCCGCATGCTACGAATTAGTTTTCTTGATGGTGCCCCGGAAAGGAACTCTGGCACTTGTACTTCCCAAGTGAGCTTAGCCGGCATCCCCACGCGACTCTATCCACAAAATGATCACCTTCAACCTGCCTGCGAATGCACAGTGTAGGAGGAAAGCTTTACCCGCATGCTACGAATTTGATGTCTTGAAAGTGCCCCGGAAAGGAACTCTGGCACTTGAACTTCTCAAGTGGGCTCCGCCGGCCTCTCCACGAGAGTGTAACCACAAAACAATACATTGAAGCTACCTGCGAATGCACAGCTTAGGAGGAAAGCAGTACCCGCATGCTACGAATTTGATCTCTTGATGGTGCCCCGGAAAGGAACTCTGGCACTTGTACTTCCCACGTTAACTTAGCCGGCATCCCCACGAGACTCTATCCAAAAAATGAACACCTTCAAGCTGGCTGCGAATGCACAGCTTAGGAGGAAAGCAGTACCCGCATGCTACGAATTTGATCTCTTGATGGTGTCCCGGAAAGGAACTCTGGCACTTGTACTTCCCAAGTTAACTTAGCCGGCATCCCCACGAGACTCTATCCAAAAAATGAACACCTTCAAGCTGGCTGTGAATGCACAGCTTAGGAGGAAATCAGTACCCGCGTATGACGAATTTGATCTCTTGATGGTGCCCCGGAAAGGAACTTTGGCACTTTTACTTCTCAAGTGAGCTAAGCCAGCCTCTCCACGAGAGTGTAACCACAAAACAACACCTTGAAGCTACCTGCGAATGCACAGCTTAGGAGGAAAGCTTTACCCGCATGCTACGAATTTGATCTCTTGATGGTGCCCCGGAAAGGAACTCTGGCACTTGTACTTCACAAGTGAGCTTAGCCGGCATCCCCACGAGACTCTATCCACAAAATGAACACCTTCAAGCTGCCTGTGAATGCACAGCTTAGGAGGAAAGCAGTACCCGCATGCTACGAATTTGATCTCTTTATGGTGCCCCGGAAAGGAACTCTGGCACTTGTACTTCTCAAGTGAGCTTAGCTGGCATTACCACGAGAGCCTAACCACAAAAGGAACACCTTGAACCTGCCTGCGAATGCACAGTTTAGGAGGAAACCTTACCCGCCTGCTATGAATTTGATGTCTTGAAGGTGCCCCGGAAAGTAACTCTTCCACTTGTACTTCCCAAGTGAGCTTAGCCGGCATCCCCACGAGACCTTATCCACAAAATGATCACCTTCAACCTGCCTGGGAATGCACAGTGTAGGAGGAAAGCTTTACCAGCATGCTACGAATTTGATGTCTTGAAGGTTCCCCGGAAAAGAACTCTGGCACTTGAACTACTCAAGTGAGCTTCGCCGGCCTCTCCATGAGAGTGTAACCACAAAACAACACCTTGAAGCTACCTGCGAATGCACAGCTTAGGAGGAAATCTTTACCCGCATGCTACGAATTTGATCTCTTGATGGTGCCCCGGAAAGGAACTCTGGCACTTGTACTTCCCAAGTTAACTTAGCTGGCATCCCCACGAGACTCTATCCAAAAAATGAACACCTTCAAGCTGCCTGCGAAGGCACAGGTTAGGAGGAAAGCAGTACCCGCATGCTACGAATTTGATCTCTTGATGGTGCCCCGGAAAGGAACTCTGGCACTTGTACTTCTCAAGTGAGCTTAGCTGGCCTCTCCACGAGAGTGTAACCACAAAATCACACCTTGAAGCTGCCTGCGAATGCACAGGTTAGGAGGAAACCTTTACCCGCATGCTACGAATTTGATCTCTTGATGGTGCCCCAGAAAGGAACTCTGGCACTTGTACTTCTCAAGTGAGCTTAGCTGGCCTCTCCACGAGAGTGTAACCACAAAAAAACACCTTGAAGCTGCCTGCGAATGCACAGATTAGGAGGAAATCTTTACGCGCATGCTACGAATTTGATCTCCTGATGGTGCCCCGGAACGGAACTCTGGCACTTGTACTTCCCAAGTGAGCTTAGCCGGCATCCCCACGAGACTCTATCCACAAAATGATCACCTTCAACCTGCCTGCGAATGCACAGCTTAGGAGGAAAGCTTTACCAACATGCTACGAATTTGATCTCTTGATGGTGCCCCGGAAAGGAACTCTGGCACTTGTACTTCCCAAGTTAACTTAGCCGGCATCACCACGAGACTCTATCCAAAAAATGAACACCTTCAAGCTGGCTGCGAATGCACAGCTTAGGAGGAAAGCAGTACCCGCATGCTACGAATTTGATCTCTTGATGGTGCCCCGGAAAGGAACTCTGGCACTTGTACTTCCCAAGTTAACTTAGCCGGCATCCCCACGAGACTCTATCCAAAAAATGAACACCTTCAAGCTGGCTGCGAATGCACTGCTTAGGAGGAAAGCAGTACCCGCATGCGACGAATTTGATCTCTTGATGGTGCCCCGGAAAGGAACTCTGGCACTTATACTTCCCCAGTTAACTTAACCGGCATCCCCACGAGAGTCTATCTAAAAAATGAACACCTTCAAGCTGCCTGCGAATGCACAGCTTACGAGGAAAGCTGTACCCGCATGCTACGAATTTGATCTCTTGATGGTGCCCCGGAAAGGAACTCTGGCACTTGTACTTCCCGAGTGAGCTTAGCTGGCATTTCCACGAGAGTCTAACCACAAAAGGAACACCTTGATCCTGCCTGCGAATGCACAGTTTAGGAGGAAACCTTACCCGCCTGCTACGAATTTGATGTCTTGAAGGTGCCCCGGAAAGGAACTCTGGCACTTGTACTTCTCAAGTGAGCTTAGCCGGGCTCTCAACGAGAGTGTAACCACAAAACAACAACTTGAAGCTGCCTGCAAATGCAAAGATTAGGAGGAAAGCTTTACCCACATGCTACGAATTAGTTTTCTTGAGGGTGCCCCGGAAAGGAACTCTGGCACTTGTACTTCCCAAGTGAGCTTAGCCGGCATCCCCACGAGACTCTATCCACAAAATGATCACCTTCAACCTGCCTGCGAATGCACAGTGTAGGAGGAAAGCTTTACCCACATGCTACGAATTTGATGTCTTGAAAGTGCCCCGGAAAGGAACTCTGGCACTTGAACTTCTCAAGTGGGCTCCGCCGGCCTCTCCACGAGAGTGTAACCACAAAACAATACATTGAAGCTACCTGCGAATGCACAGCTTAGGAGGAAAGCAGTACCCGCATGCTACGAATTTGATCTCTTGATGGTGTCCCGGAAAGGAACTCTGGCACTTGTACTTCCCAAGTTAACTTTGCCGGCATCCCCACGAGACTCTATCCAAAAAATGAACACCTTCAAGCTGGCTGCGAATGCACAGCTTAGGAGGAAAGCAGTACCCGCATGCTACGAATTTGATCTCTTGATGGTGCCCCGGAAAGTAACTCTGGCACTTGTACTTCTCAAGTGAGCTAAGCCAGCCTCTCCACGAGAGTGTAACCACAAAAAAACAACTTGAAGCTGCCTGCGACTGCACAGCTTAGGAGGAAAGCTTTACCCGCATGCTACGAATTTGATCTCTTGATGGTGCCCCGGAAAGGAACTCTGGCACTTGTACTTCCCGAATGAGCTTAGCCGGCATCCCCACGAGACTCTATCCACAAAATGAACACCTTCAAGCTGCCTGTGAATGCACAGCTTAGGAGGAAAGCAGTACCCGCATGCTACGAATTTGATCTCTTGATGGTGCCCCGGAAAGGAACTCTGGCACTTGTACTTCTCAAGTGAGCTTAGCTGGCATTTCCACGAGAGTCTAACCACAAAAGGAACACCTTGAACCTGCCTGCGAATGCACAGTTTAGGAGGAAACCTTACCCGCCTGCTACGAATTTGATGTCTTGAAGGTGCCCCGGAAAGGAACTCTGGCACTTGTACTTCCCAAGTGAGCTTAGCCGGCATCCCCACGAGACTCTATCCACAAAATGATCACCTTCAACCTGCCTGGGAATGCACAGTGTAGGAGGAAAGCTTTACCAGCATGCTACGAATTTGATGTCTTGAAGGTGCCCCGGAAAGGAACTCTGGCACTTGAACTACTCAAGTGAGCTTCGCCGGCCTCTCCATGAGAGTGTAACCACAAAACAACACCTTGAAGCTACCTGCGAATGCACAGCTTAGGAGGAAAGCTTTACCCGCATGCTACGAATTTGATCTATTGATGGTGCCCCGGAAAGGAACTCTGGCACTTGTACTTCCCAATTTAACTTAGCTGGCATCCCCAGGAGACTCTATCCAAAAAATGAACACCTTCAAGCTGCCTGCGAATGCACAGGTTAGGAGGAAAGCAGTACCCGCATGCTACGAATTTGATCTCTTGATGGTGCCCCGGAAAGGAACTCTGGCACTTGTAATTCTCAAATGAGCTTACCTGGCCTCTCCACGAGAGTGTAACCACAAAATCACACCTTGAAGCTGCCTGCGAATGCACAGGTTAGGAGGAAACCTTTACCCGCATGCTACGACTTTGATCTCTTGATGGTGCCCCGGAAAGGAACTCTGGCACTTGTACTTCTCAAGTGAGCTTAGCCGGCCTCTCCACGAGACTGTAACCACAAAAAAACACCTTGAAGCTGCCTGCGAATGCACAGATTAGGAGGAAAGCTTTACGCGCATGCTACGAATTTGATCTCCTGATGGTGCCCCGGAACGGAACTCTGGCACTTGTACGTCCCAAGTGAGCTTAGCCGGCATCCCCACGAGTCTCTATCCACAAAATGATCACCTTCAACCTGCCTGCTAATGCACAGCTTAGGAGGAAAGCTTTACCCGCATGCTACGAATTTGATCTCTTGATGGTGCCCCGGAAAGGAACTCTGGCACTTGTATTTCCCAAGTGAGCTTAGCCGGCCTCTCCATGAGAGTGTAACCACAAAACAACACCTTGAAGCTACCTGCGAATGCACAGCTTAGGAGGAAAGCTTTACCCGCATGCTACGAATTTGATCTCTTGATGGTGCCCCGGAAAGGAACTCTGGCACTTGTACTTCCCAAGTTAACTTAGCCGGCATCCCCACGAGACTCTATCCAAAAAATGAACACCTTCAAGATGGCTGCGAATGCACAGCTTAGGAGGAAAGCAGTACCCGCATGCGACGAATTTGATCTCTTCATGGTGCCCCGGAAAGGAACTCTGGCACTTATACTTCCCCAGTTAACTTAACCGGCATCCCCACGAGACTCTATCTAAAAAATGAACACCTTCAAGCTGCCTGCGAATGCACAGCTTAGGAGGAAAGCTGTACCCGCATGCTACGAATTTGATCTCTTGATGGTGCCCCGGAAAGGAACTCTGGCACTTATACTTCCCGAGTGAGCTTAGCTGGCATTTCCACGAGAGTCTAACCACAAAAGGAACACCTTGATCCTGCCTGCGAATGCACAGTTTAGGAGGAAACCTTACCCGCCTGCTACGAATTTGATGTCTTGAAGGTGCCCCGGAAAGGAACTCTGGCACTTGTACTTCTCAAGCGAGCTTAGCCGGCCTCTCAACGAGAGTGTAACCACAAAACAACAACTTGAAGCTGCCTGCAAATGCCAAGATTAGGAGGAAAGCTTTACCCGCATGCTACGAATTAGTTTTCTTGATGGTGCCCCGGAAAGGAACTCTGGCACTTGTACTTCCCAAGTGAGCTTAGCCGGCATCCCCACGCGACTCTATCCACAAAATGATCACCTTCAACCTGCCTGCGAATGCACAGTGTAGGAGGAAAGCTTTACCCGCATGCTACGAATTTGATGTCTTGAAAGTGCCCCGGAAAGGAACTCTGGCACTTGAACTTCTCAAGTGGGCTCCGCCGGCCTCTCCACGAGAGTGTAACCACAAAACAATACATTGAAGCTACCTGCGAATGCACAGCTTAGGAGGAAAGCAGTACCCGCATGCTACGAATTTGATCTCTTGATGGTGCCCCGGAAAGGAACTCTGGCACTTGTACTTCCCACGTTAACTTAGCCGGCATCCCCACGAGACTCTATCCAAAAAATGAACACCTTCAAGCTGGCTGCGAATGCACAGCTTAGGAGGAAAGCAGTACCCGCATGCTACGAATTTGATCTCTTGATGGTGTCCCGGAAAGGAACTCTGGCACTTGTACTTCCCAAGTTAACTTAGCCGGCATCCCCACGAGACTCTATCCAAAAAATGAACACCTTCAAGCTGGCTGTGAATGCACAGCTTAGGAGGAAATCAGTACCCGCGTATGACGAATTTGATCTCTTGATGGTGCCCCGGAAAGGAACTTTGGCACTTTTACTTCTCAAGTGAGCTAAGCCAGCCTCTCCACGAGAGTGTAACCACAAAACAACACCTTGAAGCTACCTGCGAATGCACAGCTTAGGAGGAAAGCTTTACCCGCATGCTACGAATTTGATCTCTTGATGGTGCCCCGGAAAGGAACTCTGGCACTTGTACTTCACAAGTGAGCTTAGCCGGCATCCCCACGAGACTCTATCCACAAAATGAACACCTTCAAGCTGCCTGTGAATGCACAGCTTAGGAGGAAAGCAGTACCCGCATGCTACGAATTTGATCTCTTTATGGTGCCCCGGAAAGGAACTCTGGCACTTGTACTTCTCAAGTGAGCTTAGCTGGCATTACCACGAGAGCCTAACCACAAAAGGAACACCTTGAACCTGCCTGCGAATGCACAGTTTAGGAGGAAACCTTACCCGCCTGCTATGAATTTGATGTCTTGAAGGTGCCCCGGAAAGTAACTCTTCCACTTGTACTTCCCAAGTGAGCTTAGCCGGCATCCCCACGAGACTCTATCCACAAAATGATCACCTTCAACCTGCCTGGGAATGCACAGTGTAGGAGGAAAGCTTTACCAGCATGCTACGAATTTGATGTCTTGAAGGTTCCCCGGAAAAGAACTCTGGCACTTGAACTACTCAAGTGAGCTTCGCCGGCCTCTCCATGAGAGTGTAACCACAAAACAACACCTTGAAGCTACCTGCGAATGCACAGCTTAGGAGGAAATCTTTACCCGCATGCTACGAATTTGATCTCTTGATGGTGCCCCGGAAAGGAACTCTGGCACTTGTACTTCCCAAGTTAACTTAGCTGGCATCCCCACGAGACTCTATCCAAAAAATGAACACCTTCAAGCTGCCTGCGAAGGCACAGGTTAGGAGGAAAGCAGTACCCGCATGCTACGAATTTGATCTCTTGATGGTGCCCCGGAAAGGAACTCTGGCACTTGTACTTCTCAAGTGAGCTTAGCTGGCCTCTCCACGAGAGTGTAACCACAAAATCACACCTTGAAGCTGCCTGCGAATGCACAGGTTAGGAGGAAACCTTTACCCGCATGCTACGAATTTGATCTCTTGATGGTGCCCCAGAAAGGAACTCTGGCACTTGTACTTCTCAAGTGAGCTTAGCTGGCCTCTCCACGAGAGTGTAACCACAAAAAAACACCTTGAAGCTGCCTGCGAATGCACAGATTAGGAGGAAATCTTTACGCGCATGCTACGAATTTGATCTCCTGATGGTGCCCCGGAACGGAACTCTGGCACTTGTACTTCCCAAGTGAGCTTAGCCGGCATCCCCACGAGACTCTATCCACAAAATGATCACCTTCAACCTGCCTGCGAATGCACAGCTTAGGAGGAAAGCTTTACCAACATGCTACGAATTTGATCTCTTGATGGTGCCCCGGAAAGGAACTCTGGCACTTTTACTTCCCAAGTTAACTTAGCCGGCACCCCCACGAGACTCTATCCAAAAAATGAACACCTTCAAGCTGGCTGCGAATGCACAGCTTAGGAGGAAAGCTTTACCCGCATGCTACGAATTTGATCCCTTGATGGTTCCCCGGAAAGGAACTCTGGCACTTGTACTTCTCAAGTGAGCTTAGCTGGCCTCTCCAAGAGAGTGTAACCACAAAACAACACCTTGAAGCTGCCTGCGAATGCACAAGTTAGGAGGAAAGCTTTACCCACATGCTACGAATTTGATCTCTTGATGGTGCCCCGGAAAGGAACTCTGGCACTTGTATTTCGTAAGTGAGCTTAGCCGGCATCCCCACGAGACTCTATCCACAAAATGATCACCTTCAACCTGCCTGCGAATGCACAGTGTTGGAGGAAAGATTTACCCGCATGCTACGAATTTGATTTCTTGAAGGTGCCCCGGAAAGGAACTCAGGAACTTGAACTTCTCAAGTGAGCTTTACCGGCCTCTCCACGAGAGTGTAACCACAAAACAACACCTTGAAGTTACCTGCGAATGCACAGCTTTGGAGGAAAGCTTTACCCGCATGCTACGAATTTGATGTCTTGAAGGTGCCCCGGAAAGGAACTCTGGCACTTGTACTTCCCAAGTTAATTTAGCCGGCATCCCCATGAGACTCTATCCAAAAAATGAACACCTTCAAGCTGGCTGCGAATGCACAGCTTAGGAGGAAAACTTTACCCGCATGCTACGAATTTGATCTCTTGATGGTGCCCTGGAAAGGAACTCTGGCACTTATACTTCTCAAGTGAGCATAGCCGGCCTCTCCACGAGAGTGTAACCACAAAACAACAGCTTGAAGCTGCCTGCAAATGCACAGCTTAGATGGAAAGCTTTACCCGCATGCTACGAATTTGATCTCTTGATGGTGCCCTGGAAAGGAACTCTGGCACTTGTACTTCCCGAGTGAGCTTAGCCGGCATCCCCACGAGACTCTATCCAAAAAATGAACACCTTCAAGCTGCCTGTGAATGCACAGCTTAGGAGGAAAGCAGTACCCGCATGCTACGAATTTGATCTCTTTATGGTGCCCGGGAAAGGAACTCTGGCACTTGTACTTCTCAAGTGAGCTTAGCTGGCATTTCCACGAGAGTGTAACCACAAAAGGAACACCTTGAACCTGCCTGCGAATGCACAGTTTAGGAGTAAACTTTACCCGCCAGCTACGAATTTCATGTCTTGAAGGTGCCCCAGAAAGTAACTCTGGCACTAGTACTTCGCAAGTGAGCTTAACTGGCCTCTCCACGAGAGTGTAACCACAAAAAAACACCTTGAAGCTGCCTGCGAATGCACAGGTTAGGAGGAAAGCTTTACCCGCATGCTACGAATTAGTTTTCTTGATGGTGCCCCGGAAAGGAACTCTGGCACTTGTACTTCCCAAGTGAGCTTAGCCGGCATCCCCACGAGACTCTATCCACAAAATGATCACCTTCAACCTGCCTGCGAATGCACAGTGTAGGAGGAAACTTTACCCGCATGCTACGAATTTGATGTCTTGAAAGTGCCCCGGAAAGGAACTCTGGCACTTGAACTTCTCAAGTGGGCTTCGCCGGCCTCTCCACGAGAGTGTAACCACAAAACAACACATTGAAGCTACCTGTGAATGCACAGCTTAGGAGGAAAGCAGTACCCGCATGCTACGAATTTGATCTCTTGATGGTGCCCCGGAAAGGAACTCTGGCACTTGTACTTCTCAAGTGAGCTAAGCCAGCCTCTCCACGAGAGTGTAACCACAAAACAACAACTTGAAGCTGCCTGCGAATGCACAGCTTAGGAGGAATGTTTTACCCGCATGCTACGAATTTGATCTCTTGATGGAGGAAACCTTACCCGCCTGCTACCAATTTGATGTCTTGAAGGTGCCCCGGAGAGTAACTCTGGCACTTGTACTTCTCAAGTGAGCTTCGCTGGCCTCTCCACGAGAGTGTAACCACAAAAAACCACCTTGAATCTACCTGCGAATGCACAGCTTAGGAGGAAAGCAGTACCCGCATGCTACGAATTTGATCTCTTTATGGTGCCTCGGAAAGGAACTCTGGCACTTGTACTTGTCAAGTGAGCTTAGCTGGCATTTCCACGAGAGTCTAACCACAAAAGGAACACCTTGAACTTGCCTGCGAATGCACAGTTTAGGAGGAAACCTTACCCGCCTGCTACGAATTTGATGTCTTCAAGGTGCCCCGGAAAGTAACTCTGGCACTTGTACTTCTCAAGTGAGCTTAGCTGGCCTCTCCACGAGAATGTAACCACAAAACAACACCTTGAATCTGCCTGCGAATGCACAGGTTAGGAGGAAAGCTTTACCCGCATGCTACGAATTTGATCTCTTGATGGTGCCCCGGAAAGGAACTCTGGCACTTGTACTTCACAAGTGAGCTTAGCCGGCATCCCCATGAGACTCTATCCACAAAATGATCACCTTCAACCTGCCTGCGAATGCACAGTGTAGGAGGAAAGCTTTACCCGCATGCTATGAATTTGATGTCTTGAAGGTGCCCCGGAAAGGAACTCTGGCACTTGAACTTCTCAAGTGAGCTTCGTCGGCCTCTCCACGAGAGTGTAACCAGAAAACAACACCTTGAAGCTACCTGCGAATGCACAGCTTAGGAGGAAAGCTTTACCCGCATGCTACGTATTTGATCTCTTGATGGTGCCCCGGAAAGGAACTCTGGCACTTGTACTTCCCAGCTTAACTTAGCTGGCATCCCCACGAGACTGTATCCAAAAATTGAACACCTTCAAGCTGGCTGCGAATGCACAGCTTAGGAGGAAAGCTTTACCCGCATGCTACGAATTTGATCTCTTGATGGTGCCCCGGAAAGGAACTCTGGCACTTGTACTTCCCGAGTGAGCTTAGCCGGCATCCCCACGAGACTCTATCCACAAAATGAACACCTTCAAGTTGCCTGTGAATGTACAGCTTAGGAGGAAAGCAGTACCCGCATGCTACGAATTTGATCTCTTTATGGTGCCCCGGAAAGGAACTCTGGCACTTGTACTTCTCAAGTGAGCTTAGCTGGCATTTCCACGAGAGTCTAACCACAAAAGGAACCCTTGAACCTGCCTGCGAATGCACAGTTTAGCAGGAAACCTTACCCGCCTGCTACCAATTTGATGTCTTGAAGGTGCCCCGGAAAGTAACTCTGGCACTTCTACTTCTCAAGTGAGCTTAGCTGGCCTCTCCACGAGAGAGTAACCACAAAACAAAACCTTGAAGCTACCTGCGAATGCACAGGTTAGGAGGAAAGCTTTACCCGCATGCTACGAATTTGATCTCTTGATGGTGCACCGGAAAGGAACTCTGGCACTTGTACTTCCCACGTTAACTTAGCCGGCATCCCCACGAGACTCTATCCAAAAAATGAACACCTTCAAGCTGGCTGCGAATGCACAGCTTAGGAGGAAAGCAGTACCCGCATGCTATGAATTTGATCTCTTGATGGTGCCCCGGAAAGGAACTCTGGAACTTGTACTTCTCAAGTGAGCTAAGCCAGCCTCTCCACGAGAGTGTAACCACAAAACAACAACTTGAAGCTGCCTGCGAATGCACAGCTTAGGAGGAAAGCTTTACCCGCATGCTACGAATTTGATCTCTTGATGGTGCCCCGGAAAGGAACTCTGGCACTTGTACTTCCCGAGTGAGCTTAGCCGGCATCCCCACGAGACCCTATCCACAAAATGAACACCTTCAAGCTGCCTGTGAATGCACAGCGTAGGAGGAAAGCAGTACCCGCATGCTACGAATTTGATCTCTTTATGGTGCCCCGGAAAGGAACTCTGGCACTTGTACTTCTCAAGTGAGGTTAGCTGGCATTTCCACGAGAGTCTAACCACAAAAGTAACACCTTGAACCTGCCTGCGAATGCACAGTTTAGGAGGAAACCTTACCCGCCTGCTACGAATTTGATGTCCTGAAGGTGCCCCGGAAAGGAACTCTGGCACTTGTACTTCTCAAGTGAGCTTAGCTGGCCTCTCCACGAGACTGTAATCACAAAACAACACCTTGAAGCTGCCTGCGAATGCACAGGTTAGGAGGAAAGCTTAACCCGCATGCTACGAATTTGATCTCTTGATGGTTCCCCGGAAAGGAACTTTGGCACTTGTATTTCGCAAGTGAGATTAGCCCGCATAACCACGAGACTCTATCCACAAAATGATCACCTTCAACCTGCCTGCGAATGCACAGTGTAGGAGGAAAGCTTTTCCCCCATGCTACGAATTTGATGTCTTCAAAGTGCCCCGGAAAGGAACTCTGGCACTTGAACTTCTCAAGTGAGCTTCGCCGGCCTCTCCACGAGAGTGTAACCACAAAACAACACCTTGAAGCTGCCTGCGAATGCATAGGTTAGGAGGAAAGCTTTACCCGCATGCTACGAATTTGATCTCTTGATGGTGACCCGGAAAGGAACTCTGGCACTTGTATTTCGCAAGTGAGCTTAGCCGGCATCCCCACGAGACTCTATCCACAAAATGATCACCTTCAACCTGCCTGCGAATGCACAGTGTAGGAGGAAAGCTTTACCCGCATGCTACGAATTTGATTTCTTGAAGGTGCCCCGGAAAGGAACTCAGGCACTTGAACTTTTCAAGTGAGCTTCGCCGGCCTCTCCACGAGAGTGTAACCACAAAACAACACCTTGAAGTTACCTGCGAATACACAGCTTTGGAGGAAAGTTTTACCCGCATGCTACGAATTTGATGTCTTGAAGGTGCCCCGGAAAGGAACTCTGGCACTTGTACTTCCCAAGTTAACGTAGCCGGCATCCCCACGAGACTCTATCCAAAAAATGAACACCTTCAAGCTGGCTGCGAATGCACAGCTTAGGAGGAAAGCAGTACCCGCATGCTACGAATTTGATCTCTTGATGGTGCCCCGGAAAGGAACTATGGCACTTATACTTCTCAAGTGAGCCAAGCCAGCCTCTCCACGAGAGTGTAACCACAAAACAACAACTTGAAGCTGCCTGCGAATGCAAAGCTTAGGAGGAAAGCTTTACCCGCATGCTACGAATTTGATCTCTTGATGGTGCCCCGGAAAGGAACTCTGGCACTTGTACTTCCCGAGTGAGCTTAGCCGGCATCCCCACGAGACTCTATCCACAAAATGAACACCTTCAAGCTGCCTGTGAATGCGCAGCGTAGGAGGAAAGCAGTACCCGCATGCTACGAATTTGTTCTCTTTATGGTGCCCCGGAAAGGAACTCTGGCACTTGTACTTCTCAAGTGAGCTTAGCTGGCATTTCCACGAGAGTCTAACCACAAAAGTAACACCTTGAACCTGCCTGCGAATGCACAGTTTAGGAGGAAACTTTACCCGCCTGCTACGAATTTCATGTCTTGAAGGTGCCCCAGAAAGTAACTCTGGCACTTGTACTTCGCAAGTGAGCTTAACTGGCCTCTCCACAATAGTGTAACCACAAAAAAACACCTTGAAGCTGCCTGCGAATGCACAGGTTAGGAGGAAAGCTTTACCTGCATGCTACAAATTTGATCTCTTGATGGTGCCCCGGAAAGGAACTCTGGCACTTGTACTTCCCAAGTGAGCTTAGCCGGCATCCCCACGAGACTCTATCCACAAAATGATCACCTTCAACCTGCCTGCGAATGCACAGTGTAGGAGGAAACTTTACCCGCATGCTTCGAATTTGATGTCTTGAAAGTGCCCCGGAAAGTAACTCTGGCACTTGAACTTCTCAAGTGGGCTTCGCCGGCCTCTCCACGAGAGTGTAACCACAAAACAACACCTTGAAGCTACCTGCGAATGCACAGCTTAGGAGGAAAGCAGTACCCGCATGCGACGAATTTGATCTCTTGATGGTGCCCCGGAAAGGAACTCTGGCACTTATACTTCCCCAGTTAACTTAACCGGCATCCCCACGAGACTCTATCTAAAAAATGAACACCTTCAAGCTGTCTGCGAATGCACAGCTTAGGAGGAAAGCTGTACCCGCATGCTACGAATTTGATCTCTTGATGGTGACCCGGAAAGGAACTCTGGCACTTGTACTTCCCGAGTGAGCTTAGCAGGCATTTCCATGAGAGTCTAACCACAAAAGGAACACCTTGATCCTGCCTGTGAATGCACAGTTTAGGAGGAAACCTTACACGCCTGCTACGAATTTGATGTCTTGAAGGTGCCCCGGAAAGGAACTCTGGCACTTGTACTTCTCAAGTGAGCTTAGCCGGCCTCTCAACGAGAGCGTAACCACAAAACAACAACTTGAAGCTGCCTGCAAATGCAAAGATTAGGAGGAAAGCTTTACCCGCATGCTACGAATTAGTTTTCTTGATGGTGCCCCGGAAAGGAACTCTGGCACTTGTACTTCCCAAGTGAGCTTAGCCGGCATCCCCACGAGTCTCTATCCACAAAATGATCACCTTCAACCTGCCTGCGAATGCACAGTGTAGGAGGAAAGCTTTACCCGCATGCTACGAATTTGATGTCTTGAACGTGCCCCGGAAAGGAACTCTGGCACTTGAACTTCTCAAGTGGGCTCCGCCGGCCTCTCCACGAGAGTGTAACCACAAAACAATACATTGAAGCTACCTGCGAATGCACAGCTTAGGAGGAAAGCAGTACCCGCATGCTACGAATTTGATCTCTTGATGGTGCCCCGGAAAGGAACTCTGGCACTTGTACTTCCCAAGTTAACTTAGCCGGCATCACCACGAGACTCTATCCAAAAAATGAACACCTTCAAGCTGGCTGCGAATGCACAGCTTAGGAGGAAAGCAGTACCCGCATGCTACGAATTTGATCTCTTGATGGTGCCCCGGAAAGGAACTCTGGCACTTGTACTTCCCGAGTGAGCTTAGCCGGCATCCCCACGAGACTCTATCCACAAAATGAACACCTTCAAGCTGCCTGTGAATGCACAGCTTAGGAGGAAAGCAGTACCCGCATGCTACGAATTTGATCTCTTTATGGTGCCTCGGAAAGGAACTCTGGCACTTGTACTTGTCAAGTGAGCTTAGCTGGCATTTCCACGAGAGTCTAACCACAAAAGGAACACCTTGAACTTGCCTGCGAATGCACAGTTTAGGAGGAAACCTTACCCGCCTGCTACGAATTTGATGTCTTCAAGGTGCCCCGGAAAGTAACTCTGGCACTTGTACTTCTCAAGTGAGCTTAGCTGGCCTCTCCACGAGAATGTAACCACAAAACAACACCTTGAAGCTGCCTGCGAATGCACAGGTTAGGAGGAAAGCTTTACCCGCATGCTACGAATTTGATCTCTTGATGGTGACCCGGAAAGGAACTCTGGCACTTATACTTCCCCAGTTAACTTAACCGGCATCCCCACGAGACTCTATCTAAAAAATGAACACCTTCAAGCTGTCTGCGAATGCACAGCTTAGGAGGAAAGCTGTACCCGCATGCTACGAATTTGATCTCTTGATGGTGACCCGGAAAGGAACTCTGGCACTTGTACTTCCCGAGTGAGCTTAGCTGGCATTTCCATGAGAGTCTAACCACAAAAGGAACACCTTGATCCTGCCTGTGAATGCACAGTTTAGGAGGAAACCTTACACGCCTGCTACGAATTTGATGTCTTGAAGGTGCCCTGGAAAGGAACTCTTGCACTTGTACTTCTCAAGTGAGCTTAGCCGGCCTCTCAACGAGAGTGTAACCACAAAACAACAACTTGAAGCTGCCTGCAAATGCAAAGCTTAGGAGGAAAGCTTTACCCGCATGCTACGAATTTGACCTCTTGATGGTGCCCCGGAAAGGAACTCTGGCACTTGTACTTCCCGAGTGAGCTTAGCTGGCATTTCCACGAGAGTCTAACCACAAAAGGAACACCTTGATCCTGCCTGCGAATGCACAGTTTAGGAGGAAACCTTACCCGCCTGCTACGAATTTGATGTCTTGAAGGTGCCCCGGAAAGGAACTCTGGCACTTGTACTTCTCAAGTGAGCTTAGCCGGCCTCTCCACGAGAGTGTAACCACAAAACAACAACTTGAAGCTGCCTGCAAATGCAAAGATTAGGAGGAAAGCTTTACCCGCATGCTACGAATTAGTTTTCTTGATGGTGCCCCGGAAAGGAACTCTGGCACTTGTACTTCCCAAGTGAGCTTAGCCGGCATCCCCACGAGACTCTATCCACAAAATGATCACCTTCAACCTGCCTGCGAATGCACAGTGTAGGAGGAAAGCTTTACCCGCATGCTACGAATTTGATGACTTGAAAGTGCCCCGGAAAGGAACTCTGGCACTTGAACTTCTCAAGTGGGCTCCGCCGGCCTCTCCACGAGAGTGTAACCACAAAACAATACATTGAAGCTACCTGCGAATGCACAGCTTAGGAGGAAAGCAGTACCCGCATGCTACGAATTTGATCTCTTGATGGTGCCCCGGAAAGGAACTCTGGCACTTGTACTTCCCAAGTTAACTTAGCCGGCATCACCACGAGACTCTATCCAAAAAATGAACACCTTCAAGCTGGCTGCGAATGCACAGCTTAGGAGGAAAGCAGTACCCGCATGCTACGAATTTGATCTCTTGATGGTGCCCCGGAAAGGAACTCTGGCACTTGTACTTCCCAAGTTAACTTAGCCGGCATCCCCACGAGACTCTATCCAAAAAATGAACACCTTCAAGCTGGCTGCGAATGCACAGCTTAGGAGGAAAGCAGTACCCGCATGCTACGAATTTGATCTCTTGATGGTGCCCCGGAAAGGAACTCTGGCACTTGTACTTCCCAAGTTAACTTAGCCGGCATCCCCACGAGACTCTATCCAAAAAATGAACACCTTCAAGCTGGCTGTGAATGCACAGCTTAGGAGGAAAGCAGTACCCGCATATGACGAATTTGATCTCTTGATGGTGCCCCGGAAAGGAACTCTGGCACATGTACTTCCCGAGTGATCTTAGCCGGCATCTCCACGAGAGTGTAACCACAAAACAACACCTTGAAGCTGCCTGCGAATGCACAGGTTAGGAGGAAAGCTTTACCCGCATGCTACGAATTTGATCTCTTGATGGTGCCCCAGAAAGGAACTCTGTCACTTGTATTTCGCAAGTGAGCTTAGCCGGCATCCCCACGAGACTCTATCCACAAAATGATCACCTTCAACCTGCCTGCGAATGCACAGTGTAGGAGGAAAGCTTTACTCGCATGCTACGAATTTGATGTCTGGATGGTGCCCCGGAAAGGAACTCTGGCACTTGAACTTCTCAAGTGAGCTTCGCCGGCCTCTCCACGAGAGTGTAACCACAAAACAACACCTTGAAGCTACCTGCAAATGCACAGCTTAGGAGGAAAGCTTTACCCGCATGCTACGAATTTGATCACTTGTTGGTGCCCCGGAAAGGAACTCTGGCACTTGTACTTCTCAAGTGAGCTTAGCTGGCCTCTCCACGAGAATGTATCCACAAAACAACACCTTGAAGCTGCCTGCGAATGCACAGGTTAGGAGGAAAGCTTTACCCGCATGCTACGAATTTGATCTCTTGATGGTGCCCCGGAAAGGAACTCTGGCACTTATACTTCTCAAGTGAGCTTAGCCGGCCTCTCCACGAGAGTGTAACCACAAAACAACAGTTTGAAGCTGCCTGCAAATGCACAGCTTAGGTGGAAAGCTTTACCCGCATGCTACGAATTTGATGTCTTGAAGGTGCCCCGGAAAGGAACTCTGGCACTTGTACTTCCCGAGTGAGCTTCGCCGGCATCCCCACGAGACTCTATCCAAAAAATGAACACCTTCAAGCTGCCTGTGAATGCACAGCTTAGGAGGAAAGCAGTACCCGCATGCTACGAATTTGATCACTTTATGGTGCCCCGGAAAGGAACTCTCGCACTTGTACTTCCCGAGTGAGCTTAGCTGGCATTTCCACGAGAGTCTAACCACAAAAGGAACACCTTGAACCTGCCTGCGAATGCACAGTTTAGAAGGAAACCTTACCCGCCTGATACGAATTTGATGTCTTGAAGGTGCCCCGGAAAGTAACTCTGGCACTTGTACTTCTTAAGTGAGCTTAGCTGGCGTCTCCACGAGAGTGTAACCACAAAACAACACCTTGAAGCTGCCTGTGAATGCACAGGTTAGGAGGAAAGCTTTACACGCATGCTACGAATTTGATCTCTTGATGGTGCCCCGGAAAGGAACTCTGGCTCTTGTACTTCCCAAGTAAGCTTAGCCGGCATCCGCACGAGACTCTATCCACAAAATGATCACCTTCAACCTGCCTGCGAAAGCACAGTGTAAGAAGAAATCTTTACATGCATGCTACGAATTTGATGTCTTGAAGGTGCCCCGGAAAGGAACTCTGGTACTTGTACTTCTCAAGTGAGCTTCGCCGGCCTTTCCACGAGAGTGTAACCACAAAACAACAACTTGAAGCTACCTGCGAATGCACAGCTTACGAGGAAAGCTTGACCCGCATGCTACGAATTTGATCTCTTGATGGTGCCCCGGAAAGGAACTCTGGCACTTGTACTTCCCAAGTTAACTTAGCCGGCATCCCCACGAGACTCTATCCAAAAAATGAACACCTTCAAGCTGGCTGCGAATGCACAGCTTAGGAGGAAAGCAGTACCCGCATGCTACGAATTTGATCACTTGATGGTGCCCCGGAAAGGAACTCTGGCACTTGTACTTCCCAAGTTAACTTAGCCGGCATCCCCACGAGACTCTATCCAAAAAATGAACACCTTCAAGCTGGCTGCGAATGCACAGCTTAGGAGGAAAGCAGTACCCGCATGCGACGAATTTGATCTCTTGATGGTGCCCCGGAAAGGAACTCTGGCACTTATACTTCCCCAGTTAACTTAACCGGCATCCCCACGAGACTCTATCTAAAAAATGAACACCTTCAAGCTGTCTGCGAATGCACAGCTTAGGAGGAAAGCTGTACCCGCATGCTACGAATTTGATCTCTTGATGGTGACCCGGAAAGGAACTCTGGCACTTGTACTTCCCGAGTGAGCTTAGCTGGCATTTCCATGAGAGTCTAACCACAAAAGGAACACCTTGATCCTGCCTGTGAATGCACAGTTTAGGAGGAAACCTTACACGCCTGCTACGAATTTGATGTCTTGAAGGTGCCCTGGAAAGGAACTCTTGCACTTGTACTTCTCAAGTGAGCTTAGCCGGCCTCGCAACGAGAGTGTAACCACAAAACAACAACTTGAAGCTGCCTGCAAATGCAAAGCTTAGGAGGAAAGCTTTACCCGCATGCTACGAATTAGTTTTCTTGATGGTGCCCCGGAAAGGAACTCTGGCACTTGTACTTCCCAAGTGAGCTTAGCCGGCATCCCCACGAGACTCTATCCACAAAATGATCACCTTCAACCTGCCTGCGAATGCACAGTGTAGGAGGAAAGCTTTACCCGCATGCTACGAATTTGATGTCTTGAAAGTGCCCCGGAAAGGAACTCTGGCACTTGAACTTCTCAAGTGGGCTCCGCCGGCCTCTCCACGAGAGTGTAACCACAAAACAATACATTGAAGCTACCTGCGAATGCACAGCTTAGGAGGAAAGCAGTACCCGCATGCTACGAATTTGATCTCTTGATGGTGCCCCGGAAAGGAACTCTGGCACTTGTACTTCCCAAGTTAAGTTAGCCGGCATCACCACGAGACTCTATCCAAAAAATGAACACCTTCAAGCTGGCTGCGAATGCACAGCTTAGGAGGAAAGCAGTACCCGCATGCTACGAATTTGATCTCTTGATGGTGCCCCGGAAAGGAACTCTGGCACTTGTACTTCCCAAGTTAACTTAGCCGGCATCCCCACGAGACTCTATCCAAAAAATGAACACCTTCAAGCTGGCTGCGAATGCACAGCTTAGGAGGAAAGGAGTACCCGCATGCTACGAATTTGATCTCTTGATGGTGCCCCGGAAAGGAACTCTGGCACTTGTACTTCCCAAGTTAACTTAGCCGGCATCCCCACGAGACTCTATCCAAAAAATGAACACCTTCAAGCTGGCTGTGAATGCACAGCTTAGGAGGAAAGCAGTACCCGCATATGACGAATTTGATCTCTTGATGGTGCCCCGGAAAGGAACTCTGGCACTTGTACTTCCCGAGTGAGCTTAGCCGGCCTCTCCACGAGAGTGTAACCACAAAACAACACCTTGAAGCTGCCTGCGAATGCACAGGTTAGGAGGAAAGCTTTACCCGCATGCTACGAATTTGATCTCTTGATGGTGCCCCGGAAAGGAACTCTGTCACTTGTATTTCGCAAGTGAGCTTAGCCGGCATCCCCACGAGACTCTATCCACAAAATGATCACCTTCAACCTGCCTGCGAATGCACAGTGTAGGAGGAAAGCTTTACTCGCATGCTACGAATTTGATGTCTGGAAGGTGCCCCGGAAAGGAACTCTGGCACTTGAACTTCTCAAGTGAGCTTCGCCGGCCTGTCCACGAGAGTGTAACCACAAAACAACACCTTGAAGCTACCTGCAAATGCACAGCTTAGGAGGAAAGCTTTACCCGCATGCTACGAATTTGATCACTTGTTGGTGCCCCGGAAAGGAACTCTGGCACTTGTACTTCTCAAGTGAGCTTAGCTGGCCTCTCCACGAGAATGTATCCACAAAACAACACCTTGAAGCTGCCTGCGAATGCACAGGTTAGGAGGAAAGCTTTACCCGCATGCTACGAATTTAATCTCTTGATGGTGCCCCGGAAAGGAACTCTGGCACTTATACTTCTCAAGTGAGCTTAGCCGGCCTCTCCACGAGAGTGTAACCACAAAACAACAGTTTGAAGCTGCCTGCAAATGCACAGCTTAGGTGGAAAGCTTTACCCGCATGCTACGAATTTGATGTCTTGAAGGTGCCCCGGAAAGGAACTCTGGCACTTGTACTTCCCGAGTGAGCTTCGCCGGCATCCCCACGAGACTCTATCCAAAAAATGAACACCTTCAAGCTGCCTGTGAATGCACAGCTTAGGAGGAAAGCAGTACCCGCATGCTACGAATTTGATCACTTTATGGTGCCCCGGAAAGGAACTCTCGCACTTGTACTTCCCGAGTGAGCTTAGCTGGCATTTCCACGAGAGTCTAACCACAAAAGGAACACCTTGAACCTGCCTGCGAATGCACAGTTTAGAAGGAAACCTTACCCGCCTGCTACGAATTTGATGTCTTGAAGGTGCCCAGGAAAGTAACTCTGGCACTTGTACTTCTTAAGTGAGCTTAGCTGGCGTCTCCACGAGAGTGTAACCACAAAACAACACCTTGAAGCTGCCTGTGAATGCACAGGTTAGGAGGAAAGCTTTACACGCATGCTACGAATTTGATCTCTTGATGGTGCCCCGGAAAGGAACTCTGGCTCTTGTACTTCCCAAGTAAGCTTAGCCGGCATCCGCACGAGACTCTATCCACAAAATGATCACCTTCAACCTGCCTGCGAAAGCACAGTGTAAGAGGAAAGCTTTACATGCATTCTACGAATTTGATGTCTTGAAGGTGCCCCGGAAAGGAACTCTGGTACTTGAACTTCTCAAGTGAGCTTCGCCGGCCTTTCCACGAGAGTGTAACCACAAAACAACACCTTGAAGCTACCTGCGAATGCACAGCTTACGAGGAAAGCTTTACCCGCATGCTACGAATTTGATCTCTTGATGGTGCCCCGGAAAGGAACTCTGGCACTTGTACTTCCCAAGTTAACTTAGCCGGCATCCCCACGAGACTCTATCCAAAAAATGAACACCTTCAAGCTGGCTGAGAATGCACAGCTTAGGAGGAAAGCAGTACCCGCATGCTACGAATTTGATCTGTTGATGGTGCCCCAGAAAAGAACTCGGGCACTTGTACTTCTCAAGTGAGCTTAGCTGGCCTCTCCACGAGAGTGTAACCACAAAACAACAACTTGAAGCTGCCTGCGAATGCACAGCTTAGGAGGAAAGCTTTACCCGCATGCTACGAATTTGATCTCTTGATGGTGCCCCGGAAAGGAACTCTGGCACTTGTATTTCCCAAGTTAAGTTAGCTGGCATCCCCACGAGACTCTATCCAAACAATGAACACCTTCAAGCTGCCTGCGAATGCACAGGTTAGGAGGAAAACAGTACCCGCATGCTACGAATATGATCTCTTGATGGTGCCCCGGAAAGAAACTCTGGCACTTGTACTTCGCGAGTGAGCTTAGCCGGCATCCCCACGAGACTCTATCCAAAAAATGAACACCTTCAAGCTGCCTGTGAATGCACAGCTTAGGAGGAAAGCAGTACCCGCATGCTACGAATTTGATCTCTTTATGGTGCCCGGGAAAGGAACTCTGGCACTTGTACTTCTCAAGTGAGCTTAGCTGGCATTTCCACGAGAGTGTAACCACAAAAGGAACACCTTGAACCTGCCTGCGAATGCACAGTTTAGGAGTAAACTTTACCCGCCAGCTACGAATTTCATGTCTTGAAGGTGCCCCAGAAAGTAACTCTGGCACTTGTACTTCGCAAGTGAGCTTAACTGGCCTCTCCACGAGAGTGTAACCACAAAAAAACACCTTGAAGCTGCCTGCGAATGCACAGGTTAGGAGGAAAGCTTTACCCGCATGCTACGAATTAGTTTTCTTGATGGTGCCCCAGAAAGGAACTCTGGCACTTGTACTTCCCAAGTGAGCTTAGCCGGCATCCCCACGAGACTCTATCCACAAAATGATCACCTTCAACCTGCCTGCGAATGCACAGTGTAGGAGGAAACTTTACCCGCATGCTACGAATTTGATGTCTTGAAAGTGCCCCGGAAAGGAACTCTGGCACTTGAACTTCTCAAGTGGGCTTCGCCGGCCTGTCCACGAGAGTGTAACCACAAAACAACACATTGAAGCTACCTGTGAATGCACAGCTTAGGAGGAAAGCAGTACCCGCATGCTACGAATTTGATCTCTTGATGGTGCCCCGGAAAGGAACTCTGGCTCTTGTACTTCCCAAGTAAGCTTAGCCGGCATCCGCACGAGACTCTATCCACAAAATGATCACCTTCAACCTGCCTGCGAAAGCACAGTGTAAGAGGAAAGCTTTACATGCATGCTACGAATTTGATGTCTTGAAGGTGCCCCGGAAAGGAACTCTGGTACTTGAACTTCTCAAGTGAGCTTCGCCGGCCTTTCCACGAGAGTGTAACCACAAAACAACACCTTGAAGATACCTGCGAATGCACAGCTTACGAGGAAAGCTTTACCCGCATGCTACGAATTTGATCTCTTGATGGTGCCCCGGAAAGGAACTCTGGCCCTTGTACTTCTCAAGTTAACTTAGCCGGCATCCCCACGAGACTCTATCCAAAAAATGAACACCTTCAAGCTGCCTGCAAATGCACAGCTTAGGAGGAAAGCAGTACCCGCATGCTACGAATTATTTATCTTTATGGTGCCCCGGACAGGAACTCTGGCACTTGTACTTCTCAAGTGAGCTTAGCTGGCTTCTCCACGAGAGTGTAACCACAAAAGGAACACCTTGAACCTGCCTGCGAATGCACAGGATAGGAGGAAAGCTTTACCCGCATGCTACGAATTTGATCTCTTGATGGTGCCCCGGAAAGGAACTCTGGCACTGGTACTGCTCAAGTGAGCTTAGCTGGCATTTCCACGAGAGTCTAACCACAAAAGGAACACCTTGAACCTGCCTGCGAATGCACAGTTTAGGAGGAAACCTTACCCGCCTGCTACGAATTTGATGGCTTGAAGGTGCCCCGGAAAGTAACTCTGGCACTTGTACTTCCCAAGTGAGCTTAGCCGGCATCCCCACGAGACTCTATCCACAAAATGATCACCTTCAACCTGCCTGCGAATGCACAGTGTAGGAGGAAATCTTTACCCGCATGCTACGAATTTGATGTCTTGAAGGTGCCCCGGAAAGGAACTCTGGCACTTGAACTTTTCAAGTCAGCTTTGCCGGCCTCTCCATGAGAGTGTAACCAGAAAAAAACACCTTGAAGCTACCTGCGAATGCACAGCTTAGGAGGAAATCTTTACCCGCATGCTACGAATTTCATCTCTTGATGGTGCCACGGAAAGGAACACTGGCACTTGTACTTCTCAAGTTAACTTAGCCGGCATCCCCACGAGACTCTTTCCAGAAAATCAACACCTTCAAGCTGCCTGCGAATGCACAGCTTAGGAGAAAAGCAGTACCCGCATGCTACGAATTTGATCTCTTGATGGTGCCCCGGAAAGGAACTCTGGCACTTGTACTTCTCAAGTGAGCTTAGCTGGCTTCTCCACGAGAGTGTAACCACAAAAACACACCTTGAAGCTGCCTGCGAATGCACAGGATAGGAGGAAAGCTTTACCCGCATGCTACGAATTTGATCTCTTGATGGTGCCCCGGAACGGAACTCTGGCACTTGTACTTCCCAAGTGAGCTTAGCCGGCATCCCCACGAGACTCTATCCACAAAATGATCACCTTCAACCTGCCTGCGAATGCACAGGTTAGGAGGAAAGCTTTACCAGCATGCTACGAATTTGATGTCTTGAAGGTGCCCCGGAAAGGAACTCTGGCACTTGAACTTCTCAAGTGAGAGTCGCCGGCCTCTCCACGAGAGTGTAACCACAAAACAACACCTTGAAGCTACCTGTGAATGCACAGCTTAGGAAGAAAGCTTTACCCGCATGCTACGAATTTGATCTCTTGATGGTGCCCCGGAAAGGAACTCTGGCACTTGTACTTCCCAAGTTAACTTAGCCGGCATCTCCACGAGACTCTATCCAAAATATGAACACCTACAAGCTGGCTGCGAATGCACAGCTTAGGAGGAAAGCAGTACCCGCATGCTACGAATTTGATCTCTTGATGGTGCCCCGGAAAGTTACTCTGGCACTGGTACTGCTCAAGTGAGCTTAGCTGGCATTTCCACGAGAGTCTAACCACAAAAGGAACACCTTGAACCTGCCTGCGAATGCACAGTTTAGGAGGAAACCTGACCCGCCTGCTACGAATTTGATGTCTTGAAGGTGCCCCGGAAAGGAACTCTGGCACTTGAACTTCTCAAGTGAGCTTAGCCGGCCTCTCCACGAGAATGTAACCACAAAAAACCACCTTGAAGCTGCCTGCGAATGCACAGATTAGGAGGAAAGCTTTACCCGCATGCTACGAATTTGATCTCTTGATGGTGCCCCGGAAAGGAACTCTGGCACTTGTACTACCCAAGTTAACTTAGCCGGCATTCCCACGAGACTCTATCCAAAAAATGAACACCTTCAAGCTGCCTGCGAATGCACAGCTTAGGAGGAAAGCAGTACCCGCATGCTACGAATTTGATCTCTTGATGGTGCCCCGGAAAGGAACTCTGGCACTTGTACTTCTCAAGTGAGCTTAGCCGGCCTCTCCACGAGAGTGTAACCACAAAACAACACATTGAAGTTACCTGCGACTGCACAGCTTAGGAGGAAAGCTTTACCCGCATGCTACGAATTTGATCTCTTGATGGTGCCCCGGAAAGGAACTCTGGCACTTGTACTTCTCAAGTTAACTTGGACGGCATCCCCACGAGACTCTATCCAAAAAATGAACACCTTCAAGCTGCCTGCAAATGCACAGCTTAGGAGAGAAGCAGTACCCGCATGCTACGAATTTGATATCTTTATGGTGCCCCGGAAAGGAACTCTGGCACTTGTACTTCTCAAGTGAGCTTAGCTGGCTTCTCCACGAGAGTGTAACCACAAAAACACACCTTGAAGCTGCCTGCGAATGCACAGGATAGGAGGAAAGCTTTACCCGCATGCTACGAATTTGATATCTTGATGGTGCCCCGGAAAGGAACTCTGGCACTTGTACTTCTCAAGTGAGCTTAGCCGGCCTCTCCACGAGAGTGTAACCACAAAACAACACCTTGAAGTTACCTGCGAATGCACAGCCTAGGAGGAAAGCTTTACCCGCATGCTACGAATTTGATCTCTTGATGGTGCCCCGGAACGGAACTCTGGCACTTGTACTTCCCAAGTGAGCTTAGCCGGCATTCCCACGAGACTCTATCCACAAAATGATCACCTTCAACCTGCCTGCGAATGCACAGGTTAGGAGGAAAGCTTTACCAGCATGCTACGAATTTGATGTCTTGAAGGTGCCCCGGAAAGGAACTCTGGCACTTGAACTTCTCAAGTGAGAGTCGCCGGCCTCTCCACGAGAGTGTAACCACAAAAAAACACCTTGAAGCTACCTGTGAATGCACAGCTTAGGAAGAAAGCTTTACCCGCATGCTACGAATTTGATCTCTTGATGGTGCCCCGGAAAGGAACTCTGGCACTTGTACTTCCCAAGTTAACTTAGCCGGCATCTCCACGAGACTCTATCCAAAAAATGAACACCTTCAAGCTGGCTGCGAATGCACAGCTTAGGAGGAAAGCAGTACCCGCATGCTACGAATTTGATCTCTTGATGGTGCCCCGGAAAGGAACTCTGGCACTGGTACTGCTCAAGTGAGCTTAGCTGGCATTTCCACGAGAGTCTAACCACAAAAGGAACACCTTGAACCTGCCTGCGAATGCACAGTTTAGGAGGAAACCTGACCCGCCTGCTACGAATTTGATGTCTTGAAGGTGCCCCGGAAAGGAACTCTGGCACTTGAACTTCTCAAGTGAGCTTAGCCGGCCTCTCCACGAGAATGTAACCACAAAAAAACACCTTGAAGCTGCCTGCGAATGCACAGATTAGGAGGAAAGCTTTACCCGCATGCTACGAATTTGATCTCTTGATGGTGCCCCGGAAAGGAACTCTGGCACTTGTACTACCCAAGTTAACTTAGCCGGCATTCCCACGAGACTCTATCCAAAAAATGAACACCTTCAAGCTGCCTGCGAATGCACAGCTTAGGAGGAAAGCTGTACCCGCATGCTACGAATTTGATCTCTTGATGGTGCCCCGGAAAGGAACTCTGGCACTTGTACTTCTCAAGTGAGCTTAGCCGGCCTCTCCACGAGAGTGTAACCACAAAACAACACATTGAAGTTACCTGCGACTGCACAGCTTAGGAGGAAAGCTTTACCCGCATGCTACGAATTTGATCTCTTGATGGTGCCCCGGAAAGGAACTCTGGCACTTGTACTTCTCAAGTTAACTTAGACGGCATCCCCACGAGACTCTATCCAAAAAATGAACACCTTCAAGCTGCCTGCAAATGCACAGCTTAGGAGGAAAGCAGTACCCGCATGCTACGAATTTGATATCTTTATGGTGCCCCGGAAAGGAACTCTGGCACTTGTACTTCTCAAGTGAGCTTAGCTGGCTTCTCCACGAGAGTGTAACCACAAAAACACACCTTGAAGCTGCCTGCGAATGCACAGGATAGGAGGAAAGCTTTACCCGCATGCTACGAATTTGATATCTTGATGGTGCCCCGGAAAGGAACTCTGGCACTTGTACTTCTCAAGTGAGCTTAGCCGGCCTCTCCACGAGAGTGTAAACACAAAAAAACACCTTGCAGCTGCCTGCGAATGCACAGATTAGCAGGAAAGCTTTACCCGCATGCTACGAATTTGATCTCTTGATGGTGCCCCGGAACGGAACTCTGGCACTTGTACTTCCCAAGTGAGCTTAGCCGGCATCCCCACGAGACTCTATCCACAAAATGATCACCTTCAACCTGCCTGCGAATGCACAGTGTAGGAGGAAAGCTTTACCTGCATGCTACGAATTTGATGTCTTGAAGGTGCCCCGGAAAGGAACTCTGGCACTTGAACTTCTCAAGTGAGAGTCGCCGGCCTCTCCACGAGAGTGTAACCACAAAACAACACCTTGAAGCTACCTGCGAATGCACAGCTTAGGAAGAAAGCTTTACCCGAATGCTACGAATTTGATCTCTTGATGGTGCCCCGGAAAGGAACTCTGGCACTTGTACTTCCCAAGTTAACTTAGCCGGCATCCCCACGAGACTCTATCCAAACAATGAACACCTTCAAGCTGCCTGCGAATGCACAGCATAGGAGGAAAGCTGTACCCGCATGCTACGAATTTGATCTCTTGATGGTGCCCCGGAAAGGAACTCTGGCCCTTGTACTTCTCAAGTTAACTTAGCCGGCATCCCCACGAGACTCTATCCAAAAAATGAACACCTTCAAGCTGCCTGCAAATGCACAGCTTAGGAGGAAAGCAGTACCCGCATGCTACGAATTATTTATCTTTATGGTGCCCCGGACAGGAACTCTGGCACTTGTACTTCTCAAGTGAGCTTAGCTGGCTTCTCCACGAGAGTGTAACCACAAAAGGAACACCTTGAACCTGCCTGCGAATGCACAGGATAGGAGGAAAGCTTTACCCGCATGCTACGAATTTGATCTCTTGATGGTGCCCTGGAAAGGAACTCTGGCACTGGTACTGCTCAAGTGAGCTTAGCTGGCATTTCCAAGAGAGTCTAACCACAAAAGGAACACCTTGAACCTGCCTGCGAATGCACAGTTTAGGAGGAAACCTTACCCGCCTGCTACGAATTTGATGGCTTGAAGGTGCCCCGGAAAGTAACTCTGGCACTTGTATTTCCCAAGTGAGCTTAGCCGGCATCCCCACGAGACTCTATCCACAAAATGATCACCTTCAACCTGCCTGCGAATGCACAGTGTAGGAGGAAAGCTTTACCCGCATGCTACGAATTTATGTCTTGAAGGTGCCCCGGAAAGGAACTCTGGCACTTGAACTTTTCAAGTGAGCTTTGCCGGCCTCTCCATGAGAGTGTAACCAGAAAAAAACACCTTGAAGCTACCTGCGAATGCACAGCTTAGGAGGAAATCTTTACCCGCATGCTACGAATTTGATCTCTTGATGGTGCCACGGAAAGGAACACTGGCACTTGTACTTCTCAAGTTAACTTAGCCGGCATCCCCACGAGACTCTTTCCAGAAAATCAACACCTTCAAGCTGCCTGCGAATGCACAGCTTAGGAGAAAAGCAGTACCCGCATGCTACGAATTTGATCTCTGGATGGTGCCCCGGAAAGGAACTCTGGCACTTGTACTTCTCAAGTGAGCTTAGCTGGCCTCTCCACGAGACTGTAACCACAAGAACGCACCTTGAAGATGCCTGCGAATGCACAGGTTAGGAGGAAAGCTTTACCCGCATGCTACGAATTTCATCTCTTGATGGTGCCCCGGAACGGAACTCTGGCACTTGTACTTCCCTAGTGAGCTTAGCCGGCATCCCCACCTGACTCTATCCACAAAATGACCACCTTCAACCTGCCTGCGAATGCACAGCTTAGGAGGAAAGCTTTACCCGCATGCTACGAATTTGATGTCTTGATGGTGCCCCGGAAAGGAACTCTGGTACTTGTATTTCTCAAGTTAACCTAGCCGGCATCCCCACGAGACTCTATCCAAAAAATCAACACCTTCAAGCTGCCTGCGAATGCACAGCTTAGGAGAAAAGCTGTACCCGCATGCTACGAATTTGATCTCTTGATGGTGCCCCGGAAAGGAACTCTGGCGCTTGTACTTCTCAAGTGAGCTTAGCCGGCCTCTCCACGAGAGTGTAACCACAAAACAACACCTTGAAGTTACCTGCGAATGCACAGCCTAGGAGGAAAGCTTTACCCGCATGCTACGAATTTGATCTATTGATGGTGCCCCGGAAAGGAACTCTGGCACTTGTACTTCTCAAGTTAACTTAGCCGGCATCCCCACGAGACTCTATCCAAAAAATGAACACCTTCAAGCTGGCTGCGAATGCACAGCTTAGGAGGAAAGCAGTACCCGCATGCTACGAATTTGATCTCTTGATGGTGCCCCGGAAAGGAACTCTGGCACTTGTACTTCTCAAGTGAGCTTAGCCGGCCTCTCCACGAGAGTGTAACCACAAAAAAACACCTTGAAGCTGCCTGCGAATGCACAGATTAGCAGGAAAGCTTTACCCGCATGCTACGAATTTGATGTCTTGATGGTGCCCCGGAACGGAACTCTGGCACTTGTATTTCCCAAGTGAGCTTAGCCGGCATCCCCACGAGACTCTATCCACAAAATGATCACCTTCAACCTGCCTGCGAATGCACAGTGTAGGAGGAAAGCTTTACCCGCATGCTACGAATTTGATGTCTTGAAGGTGCCCCGGAAAGGAACTCTGGCACTTGAACTTCTCAAGTGAGAGTCGCCGGCCTCTCCACGAGAGTGTAACCACAAAACAACACCTTGAAGCTACCTGTGAATGCACAGCTTAGGAAGAAAGCTTTACCCGCATGCTACGAATTTGATCTCTTGATGGTGCCCCGGAAAGGAACTCTGGCACTTGTACTTCCCAAGTGAGCTTAGCCGGCATCCCCACGAGACTCTATCCACAAAATGATCACCTTCAACCTGCCTGCGAATGCACAGGTTAGGAGGAAAGCTTTACCCGCATGCTACGAATTTGATCTCTTGAAGGTGCCCCGGAAAGGAACTCTGGCACTTGAACTTCTCAAGTGAGAGTCGCCGGCCTCTCCACGAGAGTGTAACCACAAAACAACACCTTGAAGCTACCTGTGAATGCACAGCTTAGGAAGAAAGCTTTACCCGCATGCTACGAATTTGATCTCTTGATGGTGCCCCGGAAAGGAACTCTGGCACTTGTACTTCCCAAGTTAACTTAGCTGGCATCTCCACGAGACTCTATCCAAAAAATGAACACCTTCAAGCTGGCTCCGAATGCACAGCTTAGGAGGAAAGCAGTACCCGCATGCTACGAATTTGATCTCTTGATGGTGCCCCGGAAAGTTACTCTGGCACTGGTACTGCTCAAGTGAGCTTAGCTGGCATTTCCACGAGAGTCTAACCACAAAAGGAACACCTTGAACCTGCCTGCGAATGCACAGTTTAGGAGGAAACCTGACCCGCCTGCTACGAATTTGATGTCTTGAAGGTGCCCCGGAAAGGAACTCTGGCACTTGAACTTCTCAAGTGAGCTTAGCCGGCCTCTCCACGAGAATGTAACCACAAAAAAACACCTTGAAGCTGCCTGCGAATGCACAGATTAGGAGGAAAGCTTTACCCGCATGCTACGAATTTGATCTCTTGATGGTGCCCCAGAAAGGAACTCTGGCACTTGTACTACCCAAGTTAACTTAGCCGGCATTCCCACGAGACTCTATCCAAAAAATGAACACCTTCAAGCTGCCTGCGAATGCACAGCTTAGGAGGAAAGCTGTACCCGCATGCTACGAATTTGATCTCTTGATGGTGCCCCGGAAAGGAACTCTGGCACTTGTACTTCTCAAGTGAGCTTAGCCGGCCTCTCCACGAGAGTGTAACCACAAAACAACACATTGAAGTTACCTGCGACTGCACAGCTTAGGAGGAAAGCTTTACCCGCATGCTACGAATTTGATCTCTTGATGGTGCCCCGGAAAGGAACTCTGGCACTTGTACTTCTCAAGTTAACTTAGACGGCATCCCCACGAGACTCTATCCAAAAAATGAACACCTTCAAGCTGCCTGCAAATGCACAGCTTAGGAGGAAAGCAGTACCCGCATGCTACGAATTTGATATCTTTATGGTGCCCCGGAAAGGAACTCTGGCACTTGTACTTCTCAAGTGAGCTTAGCTGGCTTCTCCACGAGAGTGTAACCACAAAAACACACCTTGAAGCTGCCTGCGAATGCACAGGATAGGAGGAAAGCTTTACCCGCATGCTACGAATTTGATATCTTGATGGTGCCCCGGAAAGGAACTCTGGCACTTGTACTTCTCAAGTGAGCTTAGCCGGCCTCTCCACGAGAGTGTAAACACAAAAAAACACCTTGCAGCTGCCTGCGAATGCACAGATTAGCAGGAAAGCTTTACCCGCATGCTACGAATTTGATCTCTTGATGGTGCCCCGGAACGGAACTCTGGCACTTGTACTTCCCAAGTGAGCTTAGCCGGCATCCCCACGAGACTCTATCCACAAAATGATCACCTTCAACCTGCCTGCGAATGCACAGTGTAGGAGGAAAGCTTTACCTGCATGCTACGAATTTGATGTCTTGAAGGTGCCCCGGAAAGGAACTCTGGCACTTGAACTTCTCAAGTGAGAGTCGCCGGCCTCTCCACGAGAGTGTAACCACAAAACAACACCTTGAAGCTACCTGTGAATGCACAGCTTAGGAAGAAAGCTTTACCCGAATGCTACGAATTTGATCTCTTGATGGTGCCCCGGAAAGGAACTCTGGCACTTGTACTTCCCAAGTTAACTTAGCCGGCATCCCCACGAGACTCTATCCAAACAATGAACACCTTCAAGCTGCCTGCGAATGCACAGCTTAGGAGGAAAGCTGTACCCGCATGCTACGAATTTGATCTCTTGATGGTGCCCCGGAAGGGAACTCTGGCACTTGTAATTCTCAAGTGAGCTTAGCCGGCCTCTCCACGAGAGTGTAACCACAAAACAACACCTTGAAGTTACCTGCGAATGCACAGCCTAGGAGGAAAGCTTTACCCGCATGCTACGAATTTGATCTCTTGATGGTGCCCCGGAAAGGAACTCTGGCCCTTGTACTTCTCAAGTTAACTTAGCCGGCATCCCCACGAGACTCTATCCAAAAAATGAACACCTTCAAGCTGCCTGCAAATGCACAGCTTAGGAGGAAAGCAGTACCCGCATGCTACGAATTATTTATCTTTATGGTGCCCCGGACAGGAACTCTGGCACTTGTACTTCTCAAGTGAGCTTAGCTGGCTTCTCCACGAGAGTGTAACCACAAAAGGAACACCTTGAACCTGCCTGCGAATGCACAGGATAGGAGGAAAGCTTTACCCGCATGCTACGAATTTGATCTCTTGATGGTGCCCCGGAAAGGAACTCTGGCACTGGTACTGCTCAAGTGAGCTTAGCTGGCATTTCCAAGAGAGTCTAACCACAAAAGGAACACCTTGAACCTGCCTGAGAATGCACAGTTTAGGAGGAAACCTTACCCGCCTGCTACGAATTTGATGGCTTGAAGGTGCCCCGGAAAGTAACTCTGGCACTTGTATTTCCCAAGTGAGCTTAGCCGGCATCCCCACGAGACTCTATCCACAAAATGATCACCTTCAACCTGCCTGCGAATGCACAGTGTAGGAGGAAAGCTTTACCCGCATGCTACGAATTTATGTCTTGAAGGTGCCCCGGAAAGGAACTCTGGCACTTGAACTTTTCAAGTGAGCTTTGCCGGCCTCTCCATGAGAGTGTAACCAGAAAAAAACACCTTGAAGCTACCTGCGAATGCACAGCTTAGGAGGAAATCTTTACCCGCATGCTACGAATTTGATCTCTTGATGGTGCCACGGAAAGGAACACTGGCACTTGTACTTCTCAAGTTAACTTAGCCGGCATCCCCACGAGACTCTTTCCAGAAAATCAACACCTTCAAGCTGCCTGCGAATGCACAGCTTAGGAGAAAAGCAGTACCCGCATGCTACGAATTTGATCTCTTGATGGTGCCCCGGAAAGGAACTCTGGCACTTGTACTTCTCAAGTGAGCTTAGCTGGCCTCTCCACGAGACTGTAACCACAAGAACGCACCTTGAAGATGCCTGCGAATGCACAGGTTAGGAGGAAAGCTTTACCCGCATGCTACGAATTTCATCTCTTGATGGTGCCCCGGAACGGAACTCTGGCACTTGTACTTCCCAAGTGAGCTTAGCCGGCATCCCCACCTGACTCTATCCACAAAATGACCACCTTCAACCTGCCTGCGAATGCACAGCTTAGGAGGAAAGCTTTACCCGCATGCTACGAATTTGATGTCTTGATGGTGCCCCGGAAAGGAACTCTGGTACTTGTACTTCTCAAGTTAACTTAGCCGGCATCCCCACGAGACTCTATCCAAAAAATAAACACCTTCAAGCTGGCTGCGAATGCACAGCTTAGGAGGAAAGCAGTACACGCATGCTACGAATTTGATCTCTTGATGGTGCCCCGGAAAGGAACTCTGGCACTTGTACTTCTCAAGTGAGCTTAGCCGGCCTCTCCACGAGAGTGTAACCACAAAAAAACACCTTGAAGCTGCCTGCGAATGCACAGATTAGCAGGAAAGCTTTACCCGCATGCTACGAATTTGATGTCTTGATGGTGCCCCGGAACGGAACTCTGGCACTTGTATTTCCCAAGTGAGCTTAGCCGGCATCCCCACGAGACTCTATCCACAAAATGATCACCTTCAACCTGCCTGCGAATGCACAGTGTAGGAGGAAAGCTTTACCCGCATGCTACGAATTTGATGTCTTGAAGGTGCCCCGGAAAGGAACTCTGGCACTTGAACTTCTCAAGTGAGAGTCGCCGGCCTCTCCACGAGAGTGTAACCACAAAACAACACCTTGAAGCTACCTGTGAATGCACAGCTTAGGAAGAAAGCTTTACCCGCATGCTACGAATTTGATCTCTTGATGGTGCCCCGGAAAGGAACTCTGGCACTTGTACTTCCCAAGTTAACTTAGCCGGCAACTCCACGAGACTCTATCCAAAAAAAGAACACCTTCAAGCTGGCTGCGAATGCACAGCTTAGGAGGAAAGCAGTACCCGCATGCTACGAATTTGATCTCTTGATGGTGCCCCGGAAAGTTACTCTGGCACTGGTACTGCTCAAGTGAGCTTAGCTGGCATTTCCACGAGAGTCTAACCACAAAAGGAACACCTTGAACCTGCCTGCGAATGCACAGTTTAGGAGGAAACCTGACCCGCCTGCTACGAATTTGATGTCTTGAAGGTGCCCCGGAAAGGAACTCTGGCACTTGAACTTCTCAAGTGAGCTTAGCCGGCCTCTCCACGAGAGTGTAACCACAAAAAAACACCTTGAAGCTGCCTGCGAATGCACAGATTAGGAGGAAAGCTTTACCCGCATGCTACGAATTTGATCTCTTGATGGTGCCCCGGAAAGGAACTCTGGCACTTGTACTACCCAAGTTAACTTAGCCGGCATTCCCACGAGACTCTATCCAAAAAATGAACACCTTCAAGCTGCCTGCGAATGCACAGCTTAGGAGGAACGCTGTACCCGCATGCTACGAATTTGATCTCTTGATGGTGCCCCGGAAAGGAACTCTGGCACTTGTACTTCTCAAGTGAGCTTAGCCGGCCTCTCCACGAGAGTGTAAACACAAAAAAACACCTTGCAGCTGCCTGCGAATGCACAGATTAGCAGGAAAGCTTTACCCGCATGCTACGAATTTGATCTCTTGATGGTGCCCCGGAACGGAACTCTGGCACTTGTACTTCCCAAGTGAGCTTAGCCGGCATCCCCACGAGACTCTATCCACAAAATGATCACCTTCAACCTGCCTGCGAATGCACAGTGTAGGAGGAAAGCTTTACCCGCATGCTACGAATTTGATGTCTTGAAGGTGCCCCGGAAAGGAACTCTGGCACTTGAACTTCTCAAGTGTGCTTTGCCGGCCTCTCCACGAGAGTGTAACCACAAAACAACACCTTGAACCTACCTGCGAATGCACAGATTAGGAAGAAACCTTTACCCGCATGCTACGAATTTGATCTCTTGATGGTGCCCCGGAAAGGAACTCTGGCACTTGTACTTCCCAAGTGAACTTAGCCGCCATCCCCACGAGACTCTATCCAAAAAATGAACACCTTCAAGCTGGCTGCGAATGCACAGCTTAGGAGGAAAGCAGTACCCGCATGCTACGAATTTGATCTCTTGATGGTGCCCCGGAAAGGAACTCTGGCACTTGTACTTCTCCAGTGAGCTTAGCTGGCATTTCCACGAGAGTTTAACCACAAAAGGAACACCTTGAACCTGCCTGCGAATGCACAGTGTAGGAGGAAAGCTTTACCCGCATGCTACGAATTTGATCACTTGATAGTGCCCCGGAAAGGAACTCTGGCACTTGTACTTCTCAAGTGAGCCTAGCTGGCCTCTCCACGAGAGTTTAACCACAAAAACACACCTTGAAGCTGCCTGCGAATGCACAGGTTAGGAGGAAAGCTTTACCCGCATGCTACGAATTTGATCCCTTGATGGTGCCCGGAAAGGAACTCTGGAACTTGTACTTCTCAAGTGAGCTTAGCCGGCCTCTCCACGAGAGTGTAACCACAAAAAAACACCTTGAAGCTGCCTGCGAATGCACAGATTAGGAGGAAAGCTTTACCCGCATGCTACGAATTTGATCTCTTGATGGTGCCCCGGAAAGGAACTCTGGCACTTGTACTACCCAAGTGAACTTAGCCGGCATCCCCACGAGACTCTATCCAAAAAATGAACACCTTCAAGCTGCCTGCGAATGCACAGCTTAGGAGGAAATCTGTACCCGCATGCTACGAATTTGATCTCTTGATGGTGCTCCGGAAAGGAACTCTGGCACTTGTAATTCTCAAGTGAGCTTAGCCGGCCTCTCCACGAGAGTGTAACCACAAAACAACACCTTGAAGTTACCTGCGAATGCACAGCCTAGGAGGAAAGCTTTACCCGCATGCTACGAATTTGATCTCTTGATGGTGCCCCGGAAAGGAACTCTGGCCCTTGTACTTCTCAAGTTAACTTAGCCGGCATCCCCACGAGACTCTATCCAAAAAATGAACACCTTCAAGCTGCCTGCAAATGCACAGCTTAGGAGGAAAGCAGTACCCGCATGCTACGAATTATTTATCTTTATGGTGCCCCGGACAGGAACTCTCGCACTTGTACTTCTCAAGTCAGCTTAGCTGGCTTCTCCACGAGAGTGTAACCACAAAAGGAACACCTTGAACCTGCCTGCGAATGCACAGTTTAGGAGGAAACCTTACCCGCCTGCTACGAATTTGATGGCTTGAAGGTGCCCCGGAAAGTAACTCTGGCACTTGTACTTCCCAAGTGAGCTTAGCCAGCATCCCCACGAGACTCTATCCACAAAATGATCACCTTCAACCTGCCTGCGAATGCACAGTGTAAGAGGAAAGCTTTACCCGCATGCTACGAATTTGATGTCTTGAAGGTGCCCCGGAAAGGAACTCTGGCACTTGAACTTTTCAAGTGAGCTTTGCCGGCCTCTCCATGAGAGTGTAACCAGAAAAAAACACCTTGAAGCTACCTGCGAATGCACAGCTTAGGAGGAAATCTTTACCCGCATGCTACGAATTTGATCTCTTGATGGTGCCACGGAAAGGAACACTGGCACTTGTACTTCTCAAGTTAACTTAGCCGGCATCCCCACGAGACTCTTTCCAGAAAATCAAGACCTTCAAGCTGCCTGCGAATGCACAGTTTAGGAGGAAAGCAGTACCCGCATGCTACGAATTTGATCTCTTGATGGTGCACCGGAAAGGAACTCTGGCACTTGTACTTCCCGAGTGAGCTTAGCCGGCATCCCCACGAGACTCTATCCACAAAAGGAACACCTTGAACCTGCCTGCGAATGCACAGTTTAGGAGGAAACCTTATCCGCCTGCTACGAATTTGATGTCTGGAAGGTGCCCCGGAAAGGAACTCTGGCACTTGTACTTCCCAAGTGAGCTTAGCCGGCATCCCCACGAGACTCTATCCACAACATGATCACCTTCAACCTGCCTGCGAATGCACAGTGTAGGAGGAAAGCTTTACCCGCATGCTACGAATTTGATGTCTTGAAGGTGCCCCGGAAAGGAACGCTGGCACTTGAACTTCTCAAGTGAGCTTCGCCGGCCTCTCCATGAGAGTGTAACCACAAAACAACACCTTGAAGCTACCTGCGAATGCACAGCTTAGGAGGAAAGCTTTACCCGCATGCAACGAATTTGATGTCTTGATGGTGCCCCGGAAAGGAACTCTGGCACTTGTACTTCCCAAGTGAACTTAGCCGCCATCCCCACGAGACTCTATCCAAAAAATGAACACCTTCAAGCTGGCTGCGAATGCACAGCTTAGGAGGAAAGCAGTACCCGCATGCTACGAATTTGATCTCTTGATGGTGCCCCGGAAAGGAACTCTGGCACTTGTACTTCCAAAGTTAACTTAGCCGGCATCCCCACGAGACTCTATCCAAAAAATGAACACCTTCAAGCTGGCTGCCAATGCACAGCTTAGGAGGAAAGCAGTACCCGCATGCTTCGAATTTGATCTCTTGATGGTGCCACGGAAAGGAACTCTGGCACTTGTACTTCTCAAGTTAGCTTAGCCGTCCTCTCCACGAGAGTGTAACCACAAAACAACAACTTGAAGCTGCCTGCGAATACACAGCTTAGGAGGAAAGCTTTACCCGCATGCTACGAATTTGATCTCTTGACGGTGGCCCGGAAAGGAACTCTGGCACTTGTACTTCCTGAGTGAGCTTAGCTGGCATCCCTACGAGACTCTATCCACAAAATGAACACCTTTAAGCTGCCTGTGAATGCACACCTTAGGAGGAAAGCAGTACCCGCATGCTAAGAATTTGATCTCTTGATGGTGCCCCGGAAAGGAACTCTGGCACTTGTACTTCCCAAGTGAGCTTAGCTGGTATCCCCACGAGACTCTATCCACAAAATGATCACCTTCAACCTGCCTGCGAATGCACAGTGTAGGAGGAAAGCTTTACCCGCCTGCTACGAATTTGATGTCTTGAAGGTGCCCCGGAATGTAACTCTGGCACTTGTACTTCTCAGGTGAGCTTAGACGACCTCTCCACGAGAGTGTAACCACAAAACAACATCTTGAAGCTGCCTGCGAATGCACAGCTTAGGAGGAAAGCTGTACCCGCCTGCTACAATTTTGATCTCTTGATGGTGCCCCGGAAAGGAACTCTGGCACTTGAACTTCCCGAGTGAGCTTAGCCGGCATCCCCACGAGACTCTATCCACAAAATGAACACCTTCAAGCTGCCTGTGAATGCACAGTTTCGGAGGAAAGCAGTACCCGCATGCTACGAATTTGACCTCTTGATGGTGTCCCGGAAAGGAACTCTGGCACTTGTACTTCTCAAGTGAGCTTAGCTGGCATTTCCACGAGAGTCTACCACAAAAGGAACACCTTGAACCTGCCTGCGAATGCACAGTTTAGGAGGAAACCTTACCCGCCTGCTACGAATTTGATGTCTTGAAGGTGCCCCGGAAAGTAACTCTGGCACTTGTACTTCTCAAGTGAGCTTAGCTGGCCTCTCCACGAGAGTGTAACCACAAAACAACACCTTGAAGCTGCCCGCGAATGCACAGGTTAGGAGGAAAGCTTTACCCGCGTGCTACGAATTTGATCTCTTGATGGCGCCCCGGAAAGGAACTCTGGCACTTGTACTTCCCAAGTGAGCTTAGCCGGCATCCCCACGAGACTCTATCCACAAAAGGAACACCTTGAACCTGCCTGCGAATGCACAGTTTAGGAGGAAACCTTACCCGCCTGCTACGAATTTGATGTCTTGAAGGTGCCCCGGAAAGTAACTCTGGCACTTGTACTTCTCAAGTGAGCTTAGCTGGCCTCTCCACGAGAGTGTAACCACAAAACAACACCTTGAAGCTGCCTGCGAATGCACAGGTTAGGAGGAAAGCTTTTCCCGCATGGTACGAATTTGATCTCTTGATGGTGCCCCGGAAAGGAACTCTGGCACTTCAACTTCTCAAGTGAGCTTCGCCGGCCTCTCCACGAGAGTGTAACCACAAAACAACACCTTGAAGCTACCTGTGAATGCACAGCGTAGGAGGAAAGCTTTACCCGCATGCTACGAATTTGATCACTTGATGGTGCCCCGGAAAAGAACTCTGGCACTTGTACTTCCCAAGTTAACTTAGCCGGCATCCCCACGAGACTCTATCCAAAAAATGAACACCTTCAAGCTGGCTGCGAATGCACAGCTTAGGAGGAAAGCAGTAACCGCATGCTACGAATTTGATCTCTTGATGGTGCCCCGGAAAGGAACTCTTCACTTGTACTTCTCAAGTGAGCTTAGCCAGCCTCTCCACGAGAGTGTAACCACAAAAAAACACCTTGAAGCTGCCTGCGAATGCACAGATTAGGAGGAAAGCTTTACCCGCATGCTAGGAATTTGATCACTTGATGGTGCCCCGGAAAGGAACTCTGGTACTTTTACTTCCAAAGTAAGCTTAGCCGGCATCCCCACGAGACTCTATCCACAAAATGATCACCTTCAACCTGCCTGCGAATGCACAGTGTAGGAGGAAAGCTGTACCCGCATGCTTCGAATTTGATCTCTTGATGGTGCCCCGGAAAGGAACTCTGGCAGTTGAACTTCTCAAGTGAGCTTCGCTGGCCTCTCCACTTGAGTGTAACCACAAAACAACACCTTGAAGCTACCAGCGAATGCACAGCTTAGGAGGAAAGCAGTACCCGCATGCTACGAATTTGATCTCTTTATGATGCCCCGGAAAGGAACTCGGGCACTTGTACTTCTCAAGTGAGCTTAGCTGGCATTTCCACGAGAGTCTAACCACAAAAGGAACACCTTGAACCTGCCTGCGAATGCACAGTTTAGGAGGAAACCTTACCCGCCTGCTACGAATTTGATGTCTTGAAGGTGCCCCGGAAAGTAACTCTGGCACTTGTACTTCTCAGGTGAGGTTAGCTGGCCTCTCCACGAGAGTGTAACCACAAAAAAACACCTTTAAGCTGCCTGTGAATGCACAGGTTAGGAGGAAAGCTTTACCCGCATGCTACGAATTTGATCTCTTGATGGTGCCCCGGAAAGGAACTCTGGCACTTGTACTTTCCAAGTGAGCTTAGCCGGCATCCCCACGAGACTCTATCCACAAAATGAACACCTTCAAGCTGCCTGTGAATGCACAGCTTCGGAGGAAAGCAGTACCCGCATGCTACGAATTTGATCTCTTTATGGTGCCCCGGAAAGGAACTCTGGCACTTGTACTTCCCAAGTGAGCTTAGCCGGCATCCCCACGAGACTCTATCCACAAAATGATCACCTTCAACCTGCCTGCGAATGCACAGTGTAGGAGGAAAGCTTTACCCGCATGCTACGAATTAGATGTCTTTAACGTGCCACGGAAAGGAACTCTGGCACTTGAACTTCTCAAGTGAGCTTCGCCGGCCTCTCCACAAGAGTGTAACCACAAAACAACACCTTGAAGCTACCTGCGAATGCACAGCCTAGGAGGAAAGCTTTACCTGCATGCTACGAATTTGATCACTTGATGGTGCCCCGGAAAAGAACTCTGGCACTTGTACTTCCCAAGTTAACTTAGCCGGCATCCCCACGAGACTCTATCCAAAAAATGAACACCTTCAAGCTGGCTGCGAATGCACAGCTTAGGAGGAAAGCAGTAACCGCATGCTACGAATTTGATGTCTTGATGGTGCCCCGGAAAATAACTCTGGCACTTTTACTTCTCAAGTGAGCTTAGCCGGCCTCTCCACGAGAGTGTAACCACAAAACAACAACTTGAAGCTGCCTGCGAATGCACAGCTTAGGATTAAAGCTTTACGCGCATGCTACGAATTTGATCTCTTGATGGTGCCCCGGAAAGGAACTCTGGCACTTGTACTTCCCGAGTGAGCTTAGCCAGCATCCCCACGAGACTCTATCCACAAAATGAACACCTTCAAGCTGCCTGTGAATGCACAGCTTCGGAGGAAAGCAGTACCCGCATGCTACGAATTTGATCTCTTTATGGTGCCCCGGAAAGGAACTCTGGCACTTGTACTTCTCAAGTGAGCTTAGCTGGCATTTCCACGAGAGTCTATCCACAAAAGGAACACCTTGAACCTGCCTGCGAATGCACAGTTTTGGAGGAAACCTTACCCGCCTGCTACGAATTTGATCTCTTGATGGTGCCCCGGAAAGTAACTCTGGCACTTGTACTTCTCAAGTGAGCTTAGCTGGCCCCTCCACCAGAGTTTAAGCACAAAAGAACACCTTGAAGCTGCCTGCGAATGCACAGGTTAGGAGGAAAGCTTTACCCGCATGCTACGAATTTGATCTCTTGATGGTGCCCCGGAAAGGAAGTCTGGCACTTGTACTTCCCGAATGAGCTTAGCCGGCATCCCCACGAGACTCTATCCACAAAATGAACACCTTCAAGCTGCCTGTGAATGCACAGCTTAGGAGGAAAGCAGTACCCGCATGCTACGAATTTGATCTCTTGATGGTGCCCCGGAAAGGAACTCTGGCACTTGTACTTCTCCAGTGAGCTTAGCTGGCCCCTCCACCAGAGTTTAAGCACAAAAGAACAACTTGAAGCTGCCTGCAAATGCACAGGTTAGGAGGAAAGCTTTACCCGCATGCTACGAATTTGATCTCTTGATGGTGCCCCGGAAAGGAACTCTGGCACTTGTACTTCCCAAGTGAGCTTAGCCGGCATCCCCATGAGACTCTATCCACAAAATGATCATCTTCAACCTGCCTGCGAATGCACAGTGTAGGAGGAAAGCTTTACCCGCATGCTACGAATTTGATGTCTTGAAGGTGCCCCGGAAAGGAACTCTGGCACTTGCACTTCTCAAGTGAGATTCGACGGCCTCTCCACGAGAGTGTAACCACAAAACAACACCCTGAAGCTACCTGCGAATGCACAGCTTAGGAGGAAACCTTTACCCGCATGCTACGAATTTGATCTCTTGATGGTGCCCCGGAAAGGAACTCTGGCACTTGTACTTCCAAAGTTAACTTAGCCGGCATCCCCAGGAGACTCTATCCAAAAAATGAACACCTTCAAGCTGGCTGCGAATGCACAGCTTAGGAGGAAAGCAGTACCTGCATGCTACGAATTTGATCTCTTGATGGTGCCCCGGAAAGGAACTCTGGCACATGTACTTCTCAAGTGAGCTTAGCCGGCCTCTCCACGAGAGTGTAAGCACAAAACAACTTGATGCTGCCTGCAAATGCACAGCTTAGGAGGAAAGCTTTACCCGCATGCTACGTATTTGATCTCTTGATGGTGCCCCGGAAAGGAACTCTGGCACTTGTGCTTCCCAAGTGAGCTTAGCCGGCATCCTCACGAGACTCTATCCACAAAATGAACACCTTCAAGTTGCCTGTGAATGCACAGCTTAGGAGGAAAGCAGTACCCGCATGCTACGAATTTGATCTCTTGATGGTGCACCGGAAAGGAACTCTGGCACTTGTACTTCCCAAGTGAGCTTAGCTGGCATTTCCACGAGAGTCTAACCACAAAAGGAACACCTTGAACCTGCCTGCGAATGCACAGTTTAGGAGGAAACCTTACCCGCCTGCTACGAATTTGATGTCTTGAAGGTGCCCCGGAAAGTAACTCTGGCACTTGTACTTCTCAAGTGATCTTAGCTGGCCTCTCCACGAGAGTGTAACCACAAAATAACACCTTGAAGCTGCCTGCGAATGCACAGGTTAGGAGGAAAGCTTTACCCACATGCTACGAATTTGATCTCTTGATGGTGCCACGGAAAGGAACACTGGCACTTGTACTTCTCAAGTTAACTTAGCCGGCATCCCCACGAGACTCTTTCCAGAAAATCAACACCTTCAAGCTGCCTGCGAATGCACAGTTTAGGAGGAAAGCAGTACCCGCATGCTACGAATTTGATCTCTTGATTGTGCACCGGAAAGGAACTCTGGCACTTGTACTTCCCGAGTGAGCTTAGCCGGCATCCCCACGAGACTCTATCCACAAAAGGAACACCTTGAACCTGCCTGCGAATGCACAGTTTAGGAGGAAACCTTATCCGCCTGCTACGAATTTGATGTCTGGAAGATGCCCCGGAAAGGAACTCTGGCACTTGTACTTCCCAAGTGAGCTTAGCCGGCATCCCCACGAGACTCTATCCACAACATGATCACCTTCAACCTGCCTGCGAATGCACAGTGTAGGAGGAAAGCTTTACCCGCATGCTACGAATTTGATGTCTTGAAGGTGCTCCGGAAAGGAACGCTGGCACTTGAACTTCTCAAGTGAGCTTCGCCGGCCTCTCCATGAGAGTGTAACCACAAAACAACACCTTGAAGCTACCTGCGAATGCACAGCTTAGGAGGAAAGCTTTACCCGCATGCAACGAATTTGATGTCTTGATGGTGCCCGGAAAGGAACTCTGGTACTTGTACTTCTCAAGTTAACCTAGCCGGCATCCCCACGAGACTCTATCCAAAAAATCAACACCTTCAAGCTGCCTGCGAATGCACAGCTTAGGAGAAAAGCAGTACCCGCATGCTACGAATTTGATCTCTTGATGGTGCCCCGGAAAGGAACTCTGGCACTTGTACTTCTCAAAGGAGCTTAGCTGGCCCCTCCACCAGAGTTTAAGCACAAAAGAACACCTTGAAGCTGCCTGCGAATGCACAGGTTAGGAGGAAAGCTTTACCCGCATGCTACGAATTTGATCTCTTGATGGTGCCCCGGAAAGGAACTCTGGCAATTGTACTTCCCAAGTGAGCTTAGCCGGCATCCCCACGAGACTCTATCCACAAAATGATCATCTTCAACCTGCCTGCGAATGCACAGTGTAGGAGGAAAGCTTTACCCGCATGCTACGAATTTGATGTCTTGAAGGTGCCCCGGAAAGGAACTCTGGCACTTGTACTTCCAAAGTTAACTTAGCCGGCATCCCCACGAGACTCTATCCAAAAAATGAACACCTTGAAGCTGGCTGCGAATGCACAGCTTAGGAGGAAAGCAGTACCCGAATGCTACGAATTTGATCTCTTGATGGTGCCCCGGAAAGGAACTCTGGCACTTGTACTTCTCAAGTGAGCTTCGCCGGCCTCTCCACGAGAGTGTAACCACAAAACAACACCTTGAAGCTACCTGCGAATGCACAGCGTAGGAGGAAACTTTACCCGCATGCTACGAATTTGATCTCTTGATGGTGCCCCGGAAAGGAACTCTGGCACTTGTACTTCCAAAGTTAACTTAGCCGGCATCCCCAGGAGACTCTATCCAAAAAATGAACACCTTCAAGCTGGCTGCGAATGCACAGCTTAGGAGGAAAGCAGTACCCGCATGCTACGAATTTGATCTCTTGATGGTGCCCCGGAAAGGAACTCTGGCACTTGTACTTCCAAAGTTAACTTAGCCGGCATCCCCACGAGACTCTATCCAAAAAATGAACAACTTCAAGCTGGCTGCGAATGCACAGCTTAGGAGGAAAGCAGTACCCGCATGCTTCGAATTTGATCTCTTGATGGTGCCACGGAAAGGAACTCTGGCACTTGTACTTCTCAAGTGAGCTTAGCCGTCCTCTCCACGAGAGTGTAACCACAAAACAACAACTTGAAGCTGCCTGCGAATACACAGCTTAGGAGGAAAGCTTTACCCGCATGCTACGAATTTGATCTCTTGACGGTGGCCCGGAAAGGAACTCTGGCACTTGTACTTCCCGAGTGAGCTTAGCTGGCATCCCTACGAGACTCTATCCACAAAATGAACACCTTTAAGCTGCCTGTGAATGCACACCTTAGGAGGAAAGCAGTACCCGCATGCTAAGAATTTGATCTCTTGATGGTGCCCCGGAAAGGAACTCTGGCACTTGTACTTCCCAAGTGAGCTTAGCCGGCATCCCCACGAGACTCTATCCACAAAATGATCACCTTCAACCTGCCTGCGAATGCACAGTGTAGGAGGAAAGCTTTACCCGCCTGCTACGAATTTGATGTCTTGAAGGTGCCCCGGAAAGTAACTCTGGCACTTGTACTTCTCAGGTGTGCTTAGCCGACCTCTCCACGAGAGTGTAACCACAAAACAACATCTTGAAGCTGCCTGCGAATGCACAGCTTAGGAGGAAAGCTTTACCCGCCTGCTACAATTTTGATCTCTTGATGGTGCCCCGGAAAGGAAGTCTGGCACTTGAACTTCCCGAGTGAGCTTAGCCGGCATCCCCACAAGACTCTATCCACAAAATGAACACCTTCAAGCTGCCTGTGAATGCACAGGTTCGGAGGAAAGCAGTACCCGCATGCTACGAATTTGATCTCTTGATGGTGTCCCGGAAAGGAACTCTGGCACTTGTACTTCTCAAGTGAGCTTAGCTGGCATTTCCACGAAAGTCTACCACAAAAGGAACACCGTGAACCTGCCTGCGAATGCACAGTTTAGGAGGAAACCTTACCCGCCTGCTACGAATTTGATGTCTTGAAGGTGCCCCGGAAAGTAACTCTGGCACTTGTACTTCTCAAGTGAGCTTAGCTGGCCTCTCCACGAGAGTGTAACCACAAAACAACACCTTGAAGCTGCCCGCGAATGCACAGGTTAGGAGGAAAGCTTTACCCGCGTGCTACGAATTTGATCTCTTGATGGCGCCCCGGAAAGGAACTCTGGCACTTGTACTTCCCAAGTGAGCTTAGCCGGCATCCCCACGAGACTCTATCCACAAAAGGAACACCTTGAACCTGCCTGCGAATGCACAGTTTAGGAGGAAACCTTACCCGCCTGCTACGAATTTGATGTCTTGAAGGTGCCCCGGAATGTAACTCTGGCACTTGTACTTCTCAAGTGAGCTTAGCTGGCCTCTCCACGAGAGTGTAACCACAAAACAACACCTTGAAGCTGCCTGCGAATGCACAGGTTAGGAGGAAAGCATTTCCCGCATGGTACGAATTTGATCTCTTGATGGTGCCCCGGAAAGGAACTCTGGCACTTCAACTTCTCAAGTGAGCTTCGCCAGCCTCTCCACGAGAGTGTAACCACAAAACAACACCTTGAAGCTACCTGTGAATGCACAGCGTAGGAGGAAAGCTTTACCCGCATGCTACGAATTTGATCACTTGATGGTGCCCCGGAAAAGAACTCTGGCACTTGTACTTACCAAGTTAACTTAGCCGGCATCCCCACGAGACTCTATCCATAAAATGAACACCTTCAAGATGGCTGCGAATGCACAGCTTAGGAGGAAACAGTAACAGCATGCTACGAATTTGATCTCTTGATGGTGCCCCGGAAAGGAACTCTGGCACATGTACTTCTCAAGTGAGCTTAGCCGGCCTCTCCACGAGAGTGTAAGCACAAAACAACAACTTGATGCTGCCTGCAAATGCACAGCTTAGGAGGAAAGCTTTACCCGCATGCTACGTATTTGATCTCTTGATGGTGCCCCGGAAAGGAACTCTGGCACTTGTGCTTCCCAAGTTAGCTTAGCCGGCATCCTCACGAGACTCTATCCACAAAATGAACACCTTCAAGTTGCCTGTGAATGCACAGCTTAGGAGGAAAGCAGTACCCGCATGCTACGAATTTGATCTCTTGATGGTGCACCGGAAAGGAACTCTGGCACTTGTACTTCCCAAGTGAGCTTAGCTGGCATTTCCACGAGAGTCTAACCACAAAAGGAACACCTTGAACCTGCCTGCGAATGCACAGTTTAGGAGGAAACCTTACCCGCCTGCTACGAATTTGATGTCTTGAAGGTGCCCCGGAAAGTAACTCTGGCACTTGTACTTCTCAAGTGATCTTAGCTGGCCTCTCCACGAGAGTGTAACCACAAAATAACACCTTGAAGCTGCCTGCGAATGCACAGGTTAGGAGGAAAGCTTTACCCACATGCTACGAATTTGATCTCTTGATGGTGCCACGGAAAGGAACACTGGCACTTGTACTTCTCAAGTTAACTTAGCCGGCATCCCCACGAGACTCTTTCCAGAAAATCAACACCTTCAAGCTGCCTGCGAATGCACAGTTTAGGAGGAAAGCAGTACCCGCATGCTACGAATTTGATCTCTTGATTGTGCACCGGAAAGGAACTCTGGCACTTGTACTTCCCGAGTGAGCTTAGCCGGCATCCCCACGAGACTCTATCCACAAAAGGAACACCTTGAACCTGCCTGTGAATGCACAGTTTAGGAGGAAACCTTATCCGCCTGCTACGAATTTGATGTCTGGAAGATGCCCCGGAAAGGAACTCTGGCACTTGTACTTCCCAAGTGAGCTTAGCCGGCATCCCCACGAGACTCTATCCACAACATGATCACCTTCAACCTGCCTGCGAATGCACAGTGTAGGAGGAAAGCTTTACCCGCATGCTACGAATTTGATGTCTTGAAGGTGCTCCGGAAAGGAACGCTGGCACTTGAACTTCTCAAGTGAGCTTCGCCGGCCTCTCCATGAGAGTGTAACCACAAAACAACACCTTGAAGCTACCTGCGAATGCACAGCTTAGGAGGAAAGCTTTACCCGCATGCAACGAATTTGATGTCTTGATGGTGCCCGGAAAGGAACTCTGGTACTTGTACTTCTCAAGTTAACCTAGCCGGCATCCCCACGAGACTCTATCCAAAAAATCAACACCTTCAAGCTGCCTGCGAATGCACAGCTTAGGAGAAAAGCAGTACCCGCATGCTACGAATTTGATCTCTTGATGGTGCCCCGGAAAGGAACTCTGGCACTTGTACTTCTCAAAGGAGCTTAGCTGGCCCCTCCACCAGAGTTTAAGCACAAAAGAACACCTTGAAGCTGCCTGCGAATGCACAGGTTAGGAGGAAAGCTTTACCCGCATGCTACGAATTTGATCTCTTGATGGTGCCCCGGAAAGGAACTCTGGCAATTGTACTTCCCAAGTGAGCTTAGCCGGCATCCCCACGAGACTCTATCCACAAAATGATCATCTTCAACCTGCCTGCGAATGCACAGTGTAGGAGGAAAGCTTTACCCGCATGCTACGAATTTGATGTCTTGAAGGTGCCCCGGAAAGGAACTCTGGCACTTGTACTTCCAAAGTTAACTTAGCCGGCATCCCCACGAGACTCTATCCAAAAAATGAACACCTTGAAGCTGGCTGCGAATGCACAGCTTAGGAGGAAAGCAGTACCCGCATGCTACGAATTTGATCTCTTGATGGTGCCCCGGAAAGGAACTCTGGCACTTGTACTTCTCAAGTGAGCTTCGCCGGCCTCTCCACGAGAGTGTAACCACAAAACAACACCTTGAAGCTACCTGCGAATGCACAGCGTAGGAGGAAACTTTACCCGCATGCTACGAAATTGATCTCTTGATGGTGCCCCGGAAAGGAACTCTGGCACTTGTACTTCCAAAGTTAACTTAGCCGGCATCCCCAGGAGACTCTATCCAAAAAATGAACACCTTCAAGCTGGCTGCGAATGCACAGCTTAGGAGGAAAGCAGTACCCGCATGCTACGAATTTGATCTCTTGATGGTGCCCCGGAAAGGAACTCTGGCACTTGTACTTCCAAAGTTAACTTAGCCGGCATCCCCACGAGACTCTATCCAAAAAATGAACAACTTCAAGCTGGCTGCGAATGCACAGCTTAGGAGGAAAGCAGTACCCGCATGCTTCGAATTTGATCTCTTGATGGTGCCACGGAAAGGAACTCTGGCACTTGTACTTCTCAAGTGAGCTTAGCCGTCCTCTCCACGAGAGTGTAACCACAAAACAACAACTTGAAGCTGCCTGCGAATACACAGCTTAGGAGGAAAGCTTTACCCGCATGCTACGAATTTGATCTCTTGACGGTGGCCCGGAAAGGAACTCTGGCACTTGTACTTCCCGAGTGAGCTTAGCTGGCATCCCTACGAGACTCTATCCACAAAATGAACACCTTTAAGCTGCCTGTGAATGCACACCTTAGGAGGAAAGCAGTACCCGCATGCTAAGAATTTGATCTCTTGATGGTGCCCCGGAAAGGAACTCTGGCACTTGTACTTCCCAAGTGAGCTTAGCCGGCATCCCCACGAGACTCTATCCACAAAATGATCACCTTCAACCTGCCTGCGAATGCACAGTGTAGGAGGAAAGCTTTACCCGCCTGCTACGAATTTGATGTCTTGAAGGTGCCCCGGAAAGTAACTCTGGCACTTGTACTTCTCAGGTGTGCTTAGCCGACCTCTCCACGAGAGTGTAACCACAAAACAACATCTTGAAGCTGCCTGCGAATGCACAGCTTAGGAGGAAAGCTTTACCCGCCTGCTACAATTTTGATCTCTTGATGGTGCCCCGGAAAGGAAGTCTGGCACTTGAACTTCCCGAGTGAGCTTAGCCGGCATCCCCACAAGACTCTATCCACAAAATGAACACCTTCAAGCTGCCTGTGAATGCACAGGTTCGGAGGAAAGCAGTACCCGCATGCTACGAATTTGATCTCTTGATGGTGTCCCGGAAAGGAACTCTGGCACTTGTACTTCTCAAGTGAGCTTAGCTGGCATTTCCACGAGAGTCTACCGCAAAAGGAACACCTTGAACCTGCCTGCGAATGCACAGTTTAGGAGGAAACCTTACCCGCCTGCTACGAATTTGATGTCTTGAAGGTGCCCCGGAAAGTAACTCTGGCACTTGTACTTCTCAAGTGAGCTTAGCTGGCCTCTCCACGAGAGTGTAACCACAAAACAACACCTTGAAGCTGCCCGCGAATGCACAGGTTAGGAGGAAAGCTTTACCCGCGTGCTACGAATTTGATCTCTTGATGGCGCCCCGGAAAGGAACTCTGGCACTTGTACTTCCCAAGTGAGCTTAGCCGGCATCCCCACGAGACTCTATCCACAAAAGGAACACCTTGAACCTGCCTGCGAATGCACAGTTTAGGAGGAAACCTTACCCGCCTGCTACGAATTTGATGTCTTGAAGGTGCCCCGGAATGTAACTCTGGCACTTGTACTTCTCAAGTGAGCTTAGCTGGCCTCTCCACGAGAGTGTAACCACAAAACAACACCTTGAAGCTGCCTGCGAATGCACAGGTTAGGAGGAAAGCTTTTCCCGCATGGTACGAATTTGATCTCTTGATGGTGCCCCGGAAAGGAACTCTGGCACTTCAACTTCTCAAGTGAGCTTCGCCGGCCTCTCCACGAGAGTGTAACCACAAAACAACACCTTGAAGCTACCTGTGAATGCACAGCGTAGGAGGAAAGCTTTACCCGCATGCTACGAATTTGATCACTTGATGGTGCCCCGGAAAAGAACTCTGGCACTTGTACTTCCCAAGTTAACTTAGCCGGCATCCCCACGAGACTCTATCCATAAAATGAACACCTTCAAGATGGCTGCGAATGCACAGCTTAGGAGGAAACAGTAACAGCATGCTACGAATTTGATCTCTTGATGGTGCCCCGGAAAGGAACTCTGGCACTTGTACTTCTCAAGTGAGCTTAGCCAGCCTCTCCACGAGAGTGTAACCACAAAAAAACACCTTGAAGCTGCCTGCGAATGCACAGGTTAGGAGGAAAGCTTTACCCGCATGCTAGGAATTTGATCACTTGATGGTGCCCCGGAAAGGAACTCTGGTACTTTTACTTCCAAAGTAAGCTTAGCCGGCATCCCCACGAGACTCTATCCACAAAATGATCACCTTCAACCTGCCTGCGAATGCACAGTGTAGGAGGAAAGCTGTACCCGCATGCTTCGAATTTGATCTCTTGATGGTGCCCCGGAAAGGAACTCTGTCAGTTGAACTTCTCAAGTGAGCTTCGCTGGCCTCTCCACTTGCGTGTAACCACAAAACAACACCTTGAAGCTACCAGCGAATGCACAGCTTAGGAGGAAAGCAGTACCCGCATGCTACGAATTTGATCTCTTTATGATGCCCCGGAAAGGAACTCGGGCACTTGTACTTCTCAAGTGAGCTTAGCTGGCATTTCCACGAGAGTCTAACCACAAAAGGAACACCTTGAACCTGCCTGCGAATGCACAGTTTAGGAGGAAACCTTACCCGCCTGCTACGAATTTGATGTCTTGAAGGTGCCCCGGAAAGTAACTCTGGCACTTGTACTTCTCAGGTGAGCTTAGCTGGCCTCTCCACGAGAGTGTAACCACAAAAAAACACCTTTAAGCTGCCTGTGAATGCACAGGTTAGGAGGAAAGCTTTCCCCGCATGCTACGAATTTGATCTCTTGATGGTGCCCCGGAAAGGAACTCTGGCACTTGTACGTTCCAAGTGAGCTTAGCCGGCATCCCCACGAGACTCTATCCACAAAATGAACACCTTCAAGCTGCCTGTGAATGCACAGCTTCGGAGGAAAGCAGTACCCGCATGCTACGAATTTGATCTCTTTATGGTGCCCCGGAAAGGAACTCTGGCACTTGTACTTCCCAAGTGAGCTTAGCCGGCATCCCCACGAGACTCTATCCACAAAATGATCACCTTCAACCTGCCTGCGAATGCACAGTGTAGGAGGAAAGCTTTACCCGCATGCTACGAATTAGATGTCTTTAACGTGCCCCGGAAAGGAACTCTGGCACTTGAACTTCTCAAGTGAGCTTCGCCGGCCTCTCCACAAGAGTGTAACCACAAAACAACACCTTGAAGCTACCTGCGAATGCACAGCCTAGGAGGAAAGCTTTACCTGCATGCTACGAATTTGATCACTTGATGGTGCCCCGGAAAAGAACTCTGGCACTTGTACTTCCCAAGTTAACTTAGCCGGCATCCCCACGAGACTCTATCCAAAAAATGAACACCTTCAAGCTGGCTGCGAATGCACAGCTTAGGAGGAAAGCAGTAACCGCATGCTACGAATTTGATGTCTTGATGGTGCCCCGGAAAATAACTCTGGCACTTTTACGTCTCAAGTGAGCTTAGCCGGCCTCTCCACGAGAGTGTAACCACAAAACAACAACTTGAAGCTGCCTGCGAATGCACAGCTTAGGAGGAAAGCTTTACCCGCATGCTACGAATTTGATCTCTTGATGGTGCCCCGGAAAGGAACTCTGGCACTTGTACTTCCCGAGTGAGCTTAGCCAGCATCCCCACGAGACTCTATCCACAAAATGAACACCTTCAAGCTGCCTGTGAATGCACAGCTTCGGAGGAAAGCAGTACCCGTATGCTACGAATTTGATCTCTTTATGGTGCCCCGGAAAGGAACTCTGGCACTTGTACTTCTCAAGTGAGCTTAGCTGGCATTTCCACGAGAGTCTATCCACAAAAGGAACACCTTGAACCTGCCTGCGAATGCACAGTTTTGGAGGAAACCTTACCCGCCTGCTACGAATTTGATCTCTTGATGGTGCCCCGGAAAGTAACTCTGGCACTTGTACTTCTCAAGTGAGCTTAGCTGGCCCCTCCACCAGAGTTTAAGCACAAAAGAACACCTTGAAGCTGCCTGCGAATGCACAGGTTAGGAGGAAAGCTTTACCCGCATGCTACGAATTTGATGTCTTGAAGGTGCCCCGGAAAAGAACTCTGGCACTTGAACTTCTCAAGTGAGCTTCGCCGGCCTCTCCACGAGAGTGTAAACACAAAACAACACCTTGAAGCTACCTGCGAATGCACAGCTTAGGAGGAAAGCTTTACCACATGCTACGAATTTCATCTCTTGATGGTGCCCCGGAAAGGAACTCTGGCACTTGTACTTCCAAAGTTAAATTAGCCGGCATCCCCACGAGACTCTATCCAAAAAATGAACACCTTCAAGCTGGCTGAGAATGCACAGCTTAGGAGGACAGCAGTACTCGCATGCTACGAATTTGATGTCTTGATGGTGCCCCGGAAAATAACACTGGCACTTTTACTTCTGAAGTGAGCTTCGCCGGCCTCTCCACGAGAGTGTAACCACAAAACAACAACTTGAAGCTGCCTGCGAATGCACAGCTTAGGAGGAAAGCTTTACCCGCATGCTACGAATTTGATCTCTTGATGGTGCCCCGGAAAGGAACTCTGGCACTTGTACTTCCCGAGTGAGCTTAGCCGGCATCCCCACGAGACTCTATCCACAAAATGAACACCTTCAAGCTGCCTGTGAATGCACAGCTTAGGAGGAAAGCAGTACCCGCATGCTACGAATTTGATGTCTTGAAGGTGCCCCGGAAAGTAACTCTGGCACTTGTACTTCTCCAGGGAGCTTAGCTGGCCCCTCCACCAGAGTTTAAGCACAAAAGAACACCTTGAAGATGCCTGCAAATGCACAGGTTAGGAGGAAAGCTTTACCCGCATGCTACGAATTTGATCTCTTGATGGTGCCCCGGAAAGGAACTCTGGCACTTGTACTTCCCAAGTGAGCTTAGCCGGCATCCCCACGAGACTCTATCCACAAAATGATCATCTTCAACCTGCCTGCGAATGCACAGTGTAGGAGGAAAGCTTTACCCGCATGCTACGAATTTGATGTCTTGAAGGTGCCCCGGAAAGGAACTCTGGCACTTGAACTTCTCAAGTGAGATTCGACGGCCTCTCCACGAGAGTGTAACCACAAAACAACACCCTGAAGCTACCTGCGAATGCACAGCTTAGGAGGAAAGCTTTCCCTGCATGCTACGAATTTGATCTCTTGATGGTGCCCCGGAAAGGAACTCTGGCACTTGTACTTCTCAAGTGAGCTTAGCCGGCCTCTCCACGAGAGTGTAAGCACAAAACAACAACTTGATGCTGCCTGCAAATGCACAGCTTAGGAGGAAAGCTTTACCCGCATGCTACGTATTTGATCTCTTGATGGTGCCCCGGAAAGGAACTCTGGCACTTGTACTTCCCAAGTGAGCTTAGCCGGCATCCTCACGAGACTCTATCCACAAAATGAACACCTTCAAGTTGCCTGTGAATGCACAGCTTAGGAGGAAAGCAGTACCCGCATGCTACGAATTTGATCTCTTAATGGTGCACCGGAAAGGAACTCTGGCACTTGTACTTCCCAAGTGAGCTTAGCTGGCATTTCCACGAGAGTCTAACCACAAAAGGAACACCTTGAACCTGCCTGCGAATGCACAGTTTAGGAGGAAACCTTACCCGCCTGCTACGAATTTGATGTCTTGAAGGTGCCCCGGAAAGTAACTCTGGCACTTGTACTTCTCAAGTGATCTTAGCTGGCCTCTCCACGAGAGTGTAACCACAAAACAACACCTTGAAGCTGCCTGCGAATGCACAGGTTAGGAGGAAAGCTTTACCCACATGCTACGAATTTGATCTCTTGATGGTGCCCCGGAACGGAACTCTGGCACTTGTACTTCCCGAGTGAGCTTAGCCGGCATCCCCACGGGACTCTATCCACATAATGAACACCTTCAAGCTGCCTGTGAATGCACAGCTTAGGAGTAAAGCAGTACCCACCTGCTACGAATTTGATGTCTTGAAGATGCCCCGGAAAGGAACTCTGGCACTTGTACTTCCCAAGTGAGCTTAGCCGGCATCCCCACGAGACTCTATCCACAACATGATCACCTTGAACCTGCCTGCGAATGCACAGTGTAGGAGGAAAGCTTTACCCGCATGCTACGAATTTGATCTCTTGATGGTGCCCCGGAAAGGAACTCTGGTACTTGTATTTCTCAAGTTAATTTAGCCGGCCTCCCCACGAGACTCTATCCAAAAAATCAACACCTTCAAGCTGCCTGCGAATGCACAGCTTAGGAGAAAAGCAGTACCCGCATGCTACGAATTTGATCTATTGATGGTGACCCGGAAAGGAACTCTGGCACTTGTACTTCTCAAGTGAGCTTAGCCGGCCTCTCCACGAGAGTGTAACCACAAGAAAACACCTTGAAGCTGCCTGCGAATGCACAGATTATGAGGAAAGCTTTACCCGCATGCTATGAATTTGATCTCTTGATGGGGCCCCGGAACGGAACTCTGGCACTTGTACTTCACAAGTGAGCTTAGCTTGCATCCCCACGAGACTCTATCCACAAAATGAGACCCTTCAACCTGCCTGCGAATGCACAGATTAGGAGGAAAGCTTTACCCGCATGCTACGAATTAGATCTCTTGATGGTGCCCCGGAAAGGAACTCTGGCACTTGTACTACCCAAGTTAACTTACCCGGCATCCCCACGGGACTCTATCCAAAAAATGAACACCTTCAAGCTGGCTGCAAATGCACAGGTTAGGAGGAAAGCTTTACCCGCAGGCTACGAATTTGATCTCTTGATGGTGCCCCGGAAAGGAACTCTGGCACTTGTACTTCCCGAGTGAGCTTAGCCGGCATCCCCACGAGTCTGTATCCACAAAATGAACACATTCAAGCTGCCTGTGAATGCACAGCTTAGGAGGAAAGCAGTACCCGCATGCTACGAATTTGATCTCTTTATGCTGCCCTGGAAAGGAACTCTGGCACTTGTACTTCTCAAGTGAGCTTAGCTGGCATTTCCACGAGAGTCTATCCACAAAAGGAACACCTTGAACCTGCCTGCGAATGCACAATTTAGGAGGAAACCTTACCCGCCTGCTACGAATTTGATGTCTTGAAGGTGCCCCGGAAAGTAACTCTGGCACTTGTACTTCTGAAGTGAGCTTAGCGGGCCTCTCCACGGGAGTGTAACCACAAAACAACACCTTGAAGCTGCCTGCGAATGCACAGGTTAGGAGGAAAGCTTTACCCGCATGGTACGAATTTGATCTCTTGATGGTGCCCGGAAAGGAACTCTGGCACTTGTACTTCCCAAGTTAACTTAGCCGGCATCCCCACGAGACTCCATCCAAAAAATGAACACCTTCAAGCTGGCTGCGAATGCACAGCTTAGGAGGAAAGCAGTACCCGCATGCTACGAATTTGATCATTTGATGGTGCCCCCGAAAGGAACTCTGGCACTTGTACTTCCCGAGTGAGCTTAGCTGGCATCCCCACGAGACTCTATGCACAAAATGAACACCTTCAAGCTGCCTGTGAATGCACAGCTTAGGAGGAAAGCAGTACCCGCATGCTACGAATTTGATCTCTTTATGGTGTCCTGGAAAGGAACTCTGGCACTTGTACTTCTCAAGTGAGCTTAGCTGGCATTTCCACGAGAGTCTAACCACAAAAGGAACACCTTGAACCTGCCTGCAAATGCACAGCTTAGGAGGAAACCTTACCCGCCTGCTACGAATTTGATGTCTTGATGGTGCCCCGGAAAGGAACTCTGGCACTTGTACTTCTCAAGTGAGCTTAGCCGGCCTCTCCACGAGAGTGTAACCACAAAACAACAACTTGAAGCTCCCTGCGAATGCACAGCTTAGGAGGAAAGCTTTACCCACATGCTACGAATTTGATCTCTTGATGGTGCCCCGGAAAGGAACTCTGGCACTTGTACTTCCCGAGTGAGCTTAGCCGGCATCCCCACGAGTCTATATCCACAAAATGAACACATTCAAGCTGCTTGTGAATGCACAGCTTAGGAGGAAAGCAGTACCCGCATGCTACGAATTTGATCTCTTTATGCTGCCCCGGAAAGGAACTCTGGCACTTGAACTTCCCAAGTTAACTTAGCCGGCATCCCCTCGAGACTCTATCCAAAAAATAAACACCTTCAAGCTGGCTGCAAAGGCACAGCTTAGGAGGAAAGCAGTACCCGCATGCTACGAATTTGATCTCCTGATGGTGCCCCGGAAAGGAACTCTGGCACTTGTTCTTCCCATGTGAGCTTAGCCGGCATCCCCACGAGACTCTATCCACAAAATGATCACCTTCAACCTGCCTGCGAATGCACAGTGTAGGAGGAAAGCTTTACCCGCATGCTACGAATTTGATGTCTTGAAGGTGCCCCGGAAATGATCTCTGGCACTTGAACTTCTCAAGTGAGCTTCGCCGGACTCTCCACGAGAGTGTAACCACAAAACAACACCTTGAAGCTACCTGCGAATGCACAGCTTAGGAGGAAAGCTTTACCCGCATGCTACGAATTTGATCTCTTGATGGTGCCCCGGAAAGGAACTCTGGCACTTGAACTTCTCAAGTTAACTTAGCCGGCATCCCCACGAGACTCTATCCAAAAAATAAACACCTTCAAGCTGGCTGCAAAGGCACAGCTTAGGAGGTAAGCAGTACCCGCATGCAACAAATTTGATCTCTTTATGGTGTCCTGGAAAGGAACTCTGGCACTTGTACTTCTCAAGTGAGCTTAGCTGGCATTTCCACGAGAGTCTAACCACAAAAGGAACACCTTGAACCTGCCTGCGAATGCACAGTTTAGGAGGAAACCTTACCCGCCTGCTACGAATTTGATGTCTTGATGGTGCCCCGGAAAGGAACTCTGGCACTTGTACTTCTCAAGTGAGCTTAGTCGGCCTCTCCACGAGAGTGTAACCACAAAACAACAACTTGAAGCTCCCTGCGAATGCACAGCTTAGGAGGAAAGCTTTACCCGCCTGCTACGAATTTGATGTCTTGATGGTGCCCCGGAAAGGAACTCTAGCACTTGTACTTCCCGAGTGAGCTTAGCCGGCATCCCCACGAGTCTCTATCCACAAAATGAACACATTCAAGCTGCTTGTGAATGCACAGCTTAGGAGGAAAGCAGTACCCGCATGCTACGAATTTGATCTCTTTATGCTGCCCTGGAAAGGAACTCTGGCACTTGTACTTCTCAAGTGAGCTTAGCTGGCATTTCCACGAGAGTCTAACCACAAAAGGAACACCTTGAACCTGCCTGCGAATACACAGTTTAGGAGGAATCCTTACCCGCCTGCTACGAATTTGATGTTTGTGAAGGTGCCCCGGAAAGTAACTCTGGCACTTGTACTTCTCAAGTGAGCTTAGCGGGCCTCTCCACGGGAGTGTAACCACAAAACAACACCTTGAAACTGCCTGCGAATGCACAGGTTAGGAGGAAAGCTTTACCCGCATGCTACGAATTTGATGACTTGAAGGTGCCCCGGAAATGATCTCTGGCACTTGAACTTCTCAAGTGAGCTTCGCCGGACTCTCCACGAGAGTGTAACCAGAAAACAACACCTTGAAGCTACCTGCGAATGCACAGCTTAGGAGGAAAGCTTTACCCGCATGCTACGAATTTGATCTCTTGATGGTGCCCCGGAAAGGAACTCTGGCACTTGAACTTCCCAAGTTAACTTAGCCGGCATCCCCACGAGACTCTATCCAAAAAATAAACACCTTCCAGCTGGCTGCAAAGGCACAGCTTAGGAGGAAAGCAGTACCCGCATGCTACGAATTTGATCTCTTGATGGTGCCCCGGAAAGGAACTCTGGCACTTGTACTTCTCAAGTGAGCTTAACCGGCCTCTCCACGAGAGTGTAACCACAAAGCAACAACTTGAAGCTGCCTGCGAATGCACAGCTTAGGAGAAAAGCAGTACCCGCATGCTACGAATTTGATCTATTGATGGTGACCCGGAAAGGAACTCTGGCACTTGTACTTCTCAAGTGAGCTTAGCCGGCCTCTCCACGAGAGTGTAACCACAAGAAAACACCTTGAAGCTGCCTGCGAATGCACAGATTATGAGGAAAGCTTTACCCGCATGCTATGAATTTGATCTCTTGATGGGGCCCCGGAACGGAACTCTGGCACTTGTACTTCACAAGTGAGCTTAGCTTGCATCCCCACGAGACTCTATCCACAAAATGAGACCCTTCAACCTGCCTGCGAATGCACAGATTAGGAGGAAAGCTTTACCCGCATGCTACGAATTAGATCTCTTGATGGTGCCCCGGAAAGGAACTCTGGCACTTGTACTACCCAAGTTAACTTACCCGGCATCCCCACGGGACTCTATCCAAAAAATGAACACCTTCAAGCTGGCTGCAAATGCACAGGTTAGGAGGAAAGCTTTACCCGCAGGCTACGAATTTGATCTCTTGATGGTGCCCCGGAAAGGAACTCTGGCACTTGTACTTCCCGAGTGAGCTTAGCCGGCATCCCCACGAGTCTGTATCCACAAAATGAACACATTCAAGCTGCCTGTGAATGCACAGCTTAGGAGGAAAGCAGTACCCGCATGCTACGAATTTGATCTCTTTATGCTGCCCTGGAAAGGAACTCTGGCACTTGTACTTCTCAAGTGAGCTTAGCTGGCATTTCCACGAGAGTCTATCCACAAAAGGAACACCTTGAACCTGCCTGCGAATGCACAATTTAGGAGGAAACCTTACCCGCCTGCTACGAATTTGATGTCTTGAAGGTGCCCCGGAAAGTAACTCTGGCACTTGTACTTCTGAAGTGAGCTTAGCGGGCCTCTCCACGGGAGTGTAACCACAAAACAACACCTTGAAGCTGCCTGCGAATGCACAGGTTAGGAGGAAAGCTTTACCCGCATGGTACGAATTTGATCTCTTGATGGTGCCCGGAAAGGAACTCTGGCACTTGTACTTCCCAAGTTAACTTAGCCGGCATCCCCACGAGACTCCATCCAAAAAATGAACACCTTCAAGCTGGCTGCGAATGCACAGCTTAGGAGGAAAGCAGTACCCGCATGCTACGAATTTGATCATTTGATGGTGCCCCCGAAAGGAACTCTGGCACTTGTACTTCCCGAGTGAGCTTAGCTGGCATCCCCACGAGACTCTATGCACAAAATGAACACCTTCAAGCTGCCTGTGAATGCACAGCTTAGGAGGAAAGCAGTACCCGCATGCTACGAATTTGATCTCTTTATGGTGTCCTGGAAAGGAACTCTGGCACTTGTACTTCTCAAGTGAGCTTAGCTGGCATTTCCACGAGAGTCTAACCACAAAAGGAACACCTTGAACCTGCCTGCAAATGCACAGCTTAGGAGGAAACCTTACCCGCCTGCTACGAATTTGATGTCTTGATGGTGCCCCGGAAAGGAACTCTGGCACTTGTACTTCTCAAGTGAGCTTAGCCGGCCTCTCCACGAGAGTGTAACCACAAAACAACAACTTGAAGCTCCCTGCGAATGCACAGCTTAGGAGGAAAGCTTTACCCACATGCTACGAATTTGATCTCTTGATGGTGCCCCGGAAAGGAACTCTGGCACTTGTACTTCCCGAGTGAGCTTAGCCGGCATCCCCACGAGTCTATATCCACAAAATGAACACATTCAAGCTGCTTGTGAATGCACAGCTTAGGAGGAAAGCAGTACCCGCATGCTACGAATTTGATCTCTTTATGCTGCCCCGGAAAGGAACTCTGGCACTTGAACTTCCCAAGTTAACTTAGCCGGCATCCCCTCGAGACTCTATCCAAAAAATAAACACCTTCAAGCTGGCTGCAAAGGCACAGCTTAGGAGGAAAGCAGTACCCGCATGCTACGAATTTGATCTCCTGATGGTGCCCCGGAAAGGAACTCTGGCACTTGTTCTTCCCATGTGAGCTTAGCCGGCATCCCCACGAGACTCTATCCACAAAATGATCACCTTCAACCTGCCTGCGAATGCACAGTGTAGGAGGAAAGCTTTACCCGCATGCTACGAATTTGATGTCTTGAAGGTGCCCCGGAAATGATCTCTGGCACTTGAACTTCTCAAGTGAGCTTCGCCGGACTCTCCACGAGAGTGTAACCACAAAACAACACCTTGAAGCTACCTGCGAATGCACAGCTTAGGAGGAAAGCTTTACCCGCATGCTACGAATTTGATCTCTTGATGGTGCCCCGGAAAGGAACTCTGGCACTTGAACTTCTCAAGTTAACTTAGCCGGCATCCCCACGAGACTCTATCCAAAAAATAAACACCTTCAAGCTGGCTGCAAAGGCACAGCTTAGGAGGTAAGCAGTACCCGCATGCAACAAATTTGATCTCTTTATGGTGTCCTGGAAAGGAACTCTGGCACTTGTACTTCTCAAGTGAGCTTAGCTGGCATTTCCACGAGAGTCTAACCACAAAAGGAACACCTTGAACCTGCCTGCGAATGCACAGTTTAGGAGGAAACCTTACCCGCCTGCTACGAATTTGATGTCTTGATGGTGCCCCGGAAAGGAACTCTGGCACTTGTACTTCTCAAGTGAGCTTAGTCGGCCTCTCCACGAGAGTGTAACCACAAAACAACAACTTGAAGCTCCCTGCGAATGCACAGCTTAGGAGGAAAGCTTTACCCGCCTGCTACGAATTTGATGTCTTGATGGTGCCCCGGAAAGGAACTCTAGCACTTGTACTTCCCGAGTGAGCTTAGCCGGCATCCCCACGAGTCTCTATCCACAAAATGAACACATTCAAGCTGCTTGTGAATGCACAGCTTAGGAGGAAAGCAGTACCCGCATGCTACGAATTTGATCTCTTTATGCTGCCCTGGAAAGGAACTCTGGCACTTGTACTTCTCAAGTGAGCTTAGCTGGCATTTCCACGAGAGTCTAACCACAAAAGGAACACCTTGAACCTGCCTGCGAATACACAGTTTAGGAGGAATCCTTACCCGCCTGCTACGAATTTGATGTTTGTGAAGGTGCCCCGGAAAGTAACTCTGGCACTTGTACTTCTCAAGTGAGCTTAGCGGGCCTCTCCACGGGAGTGTAACCACAAAACAACACCTTGAAACTGCCTGCGAATGCACAGGTTAGGAGGAAAGCTTTACCCGCATGCTACGAATTTGATGACTTGAAGGTGCCCCGGAAATGATCTCTGGCACTTGAACTTCTCAAGTGAGCTTCGCCGGACTCTCCACGAGAGTGTAACCAGAAAACAACACCTTGAAGCTACCTGCGAATGCACAGCTTAGGAGGAAAGCTTTACCCGCATGCTACGAATTTGATCTCTTGATGGTGCCCCGGAAAGGAACTCTGGCACTTGAACTTCCCAAGTTAACTTAGCCGGCATCCCCACGAGACTCTATCCAAAAAATAAACACCTTCCAGCTGGCTGCAAAGGCACAGCTTAGGAGGAAAGCAGTACCCGCATGCTACGAATTTGATCTCTTGATGGTGCCCCGGAAAGGAACTCTGGCACTTGTACTTCTCAAGTGAGCTTAACCGGCCTCTCCACGAGAGTGTAACCACAAAGCAACAACTTGAAGCTGCCTGCGAATGCACAGCTTATGAGGAAAGCTTTACCCGCATGGTACGAATTTGATCTCTTGATGGTGCCCCGGAAAGGAACTCTGGCACTTGTACTTACCAAGTTAACTT